>NW_028258321.1:936428-1248571 GCF_053883595.1 Heterocephalus glaber
GTTTTTTTTTTTCTGTCCAACTGTCACTTAGTACTTATTGATCGACCTTTCCCCATCTCTACCTAACCCATATCCTACCCAGACCTTAGTAGTGACAGTTCTAATCTCAACTCCTATGAGATCAACATTCTAGGATCCACATATGAGTGAAGCATGCAGTACTTGTCTTTCTATGCTTGGATTATTTTATTTAACACAATGGCCCATGTTGCTGCAAATGAAATGATTATATTTTTTGTGGTTATATACTATTTCATCATCAGGCATATGTACTACATTTCATTTCATCAGTTGATGGAAACTTAGGCTGGTTCCATTTCTATGGGACTTTTTTTTGCTACAGTGAATAGTACTACATAATGGCTATACTAATTCACATTCCCTCCAAGAATATACAAGGATTATATTTTCTCTACATCCTTACTAGCATTTATCTTTTTTCTTTTAACATTAGCCATACTCATTAGAGTGAAATGATATCTTGCTGAAGTTCTGATTTACACTTCACTCACGGTCAGTGATACTGAGCATTTTTTCATGTACCTATTCACCACTTTTATGTGTTCTTTTGGGAAATAATCTATTTATATCTATTGCCCTTTTTTAATTGAGCTATTTATTTTTTTCTGTTGAGTTTTTGGTGTTCCTTATATATTCTAGATAATCAACTTTTTGGGATTTGGATTTTGTATTGATTGAAGTTCTCTAGAACAGAACTGATAGAAAATATGTAAGTGTAAAATTGTCCAAGGAGGTTTATTAAGCCTACAGGATCAGAGGCGGGAAAGTCAACACTGGCTGTCTGAATGCTACAAAGCTGAAGAGTCCATTAGCTTCTCTGACCAAGAAGCTGGAAGTTATGAAACAAGAGATTCAAGGACACAGCATAAATCTGATCAAAACCTGGAGGCCTATGGAGAGCCATTGGTCGGAGTCTTTGTTGGAAGGGATAATGAACTGGAGTCTGTTGTCCACAAGTGACAATAGCAAAAGACACACCCACCTAAGCAACATGGAGTTCTTCACATACACATCAACTTTTCCTTCTTTCCCTTTTATTGTGGGTAGGCTACAAGTCCACCTGCTAGTGCCATCCCCAAATAGTATGGACACCCCCCTCAGTATTGGTCTACATACCAATCATCTCTAGAAACAGCCCACAGACAAACCCAGAAGTGAGCTTTGCTAATCTGTTAGGTGTTCCTTATTCCCCTCTAGGTCACATCACAGTGGTCATAGGTTTGATAATGAGTTTTAAGATACAACATCAATCACATAATCTATTGAAGAATGATTTGGATTTTAAATTTAAAAAAAGGCTTCAGTTCTGTGGAACATGTTGCTTAGAGAATCAAAAAAGGAATATACATATGGAAAGAAATATTTACAAAAACAAATCAATCTAATAAAGGAATTTTATTCATAATACACCTAAAATATAATATAACTAAAATAACTAATATAACTATAAATATAACTAATATAACTATAAATATAACTAAAACTCATCAAGAAGATGATAAACCAACTAAATATTTTTGTTTTGGCAATGAATTCTTAGGGATAACACCAAAAACAGAACAGATGAAAGAAAAAATAAATTGAACCTTACCAAAATTAGCAAAATGTGCCCCTTGATGGATACTATAAAGACAGCCACAGATAGCCTGCAGAATTGGAGAAAATAATACAGTGTGTGTAATACTTCATTCATTTTTATGGATGAATAATATTCCATAGCAAGAACACATCACATTACATATATATTTGCATTTATATAATATATAATTAGCATTATATATTATTACAAATAATTCATTATATACTATATATTATATATTATTAATATTATATATTGCATAACTATTATGTTATATAAAGTTAATATTAATGTAATTAACATTGCATATAATTTATATATTATTAATATTATATATATATATATATATATATATAACTAATACTAGAAAAATTCAGGCAAAGGGCCCAATATGTCATCAGTCCTCAGGAGAGACACAGAGGGAATGTAGCTAAGCTGAATTTGGCATGCCCAGGCAGAGCCGAGGTCAGGGGAAGCATGAAGGTCAGAGCAAGGAGTGATTCACAAAGTTGACTAGGTCTGTTTTATAGGCTTCTCTTATATTGGGAATGTATGCCAGAGCTTTAAGACACAGGAAGAAATGGAAATAAGACTGATGCTTTCTAAATGTAGAACATGGGTTACTGGTAACAGACACAAGGGGATTCAGGTTGGTACAGGTATGTAAATTTCAATATGTGAATTTAGAAAAATTTAGGAAAATTAGAAAGCATACATAGACCACAAAACATAGAAAGTCCTGTAGAAAACATTGCTAAAGTATGAAGCTAAATATTTTGAGCCAATTTAACAAGTAATTTTAAGATAGTAAAAGGATGTGCCTACAGTTATGAATGCAATCATAGAAAATTGTATGAAATTTGGAAAATACTTGATTATACACTAAGATTGGCTTCTTCATTGTGATATCAGGGTACTAGACAGAAACAAAAGGAGGGAGGTAAAACTCCTTTAAGTAAAAAAAATTACAGATTGCTCTTTTTTCATCTTTTTGATTTTAATGTAATACAAGTAGGTATTTATAAAGAAAATATAAAAGCCATTCTATGGAAAAATAATTTTTTCTAACAAATTTCGATCAATCAATGAATGGATAAAAAAGTTGTTTTTTTATTTAATGTAGTAGTATTCAGCAATTAAGAAGGATAAACTTAAGACATTTTAAGGTAAAACTTGAGAATATACCCTTAAGTGAATAAATCAAACACACATGTGTAAATATTGTGCTGTCTCTCTGGTGTGAGAAACTGAAAGTGTAAATAAGGGCCAAAAAGAATAATAGATATTGTGAAATAGGAAGAAATTGTTCAAAATTATACCAAGTGCGAGATACTTTGTTAATAAATCAAATGTTTTATGCAAAAGAAAACGTATAGAATTAGGAAATGAGTTGAGAGATAAATTAGCAAATAAAAATATATTCTTTTAAAGTCATGATACACAGTGTATTTTCCATTGTAATTCTCTCATAATTTTCCTTAGAGACGGCTTTTTGCACTGTGCCACTAGCAGGTTTGGGTGTGTGAAGTGAGCAAGACTCAGGCACTGCAGCACAACAAAGGGCTACAGACATGAAAACAGAAAGCCTGGATCCAATCTTGCCATGTTGTACTGAGGAGTGATTTTATCACCATGAATCTCAGTTTCAGTGTCAGAAAAGAACATAAAAATCCCCCCGCACCAGATTTCCTGAGGACAACGTGAAGTGCCCGTGTGACCCATTCCTGAGGGACAGTCGGGCCTCACCACTACCAAGGTTCCTGTTCCTCTGAGTGTGAAGCTGCAGTCCCATCCCCGTAAGTCCAGTGTGTAGCTGTTTCCCAAGTGAAATGATTGTTTTCCAAGACAAGGTTGGATCATCTTCACCCCTGTGTGACTCATTTGCTGCCAGAGTCAGGGACAGCTAATGTCAGTGGTGTTTTCCGATATGCAGCTTGATACTTTTACATCCATCCATGTCACACAAGAAATCATCATCGGGTTGGGAAGAGAGCTGGGGGGAAAAATTCAAGCTTTTGGTACATATTAATTACTACCATTCCTTGGTAGTTGTCAGTTTTCTATTTTCTTGTATTTATCATAAAAATCTACATTTCATATATGTAGCCGGGGAATTATCTGTAAGATCAGCCTCAGCACACAGGTAGTATTTGAGTACATACTAATTTTACTTCCTGATGTAATCAATACTCAAGCAGCAAGCTGAATCTTGTGATGCCCTGAGCTCCCTGCTCGTGGTTCTCACAGGCGCTTCTTTTCTCATTGTTCTTCCAAGCGGAAAGTCTCTACTAACCTGAGACCATGGGCACTTGTAGCTCTTTTTCACTCACATCGTCCCTGGCTGTTGTTGACAGTGCATCTCTTGTAATTCTCTCTACTAGGGCATCTTTCTTCTCTATTCTTAAACACTGAATCACTGTCACCACTCTGGTTAAAATCCTAAGGCCGATAGAGGTCTATTCCTTGACTCTTTCATTTTAATTGCAGGTGTTTATTCTATGTTTCAAATGATTAAGTGTACAACATTCCTAGGGGTAGAATCCTTGATTTGTGCTAACACAAGTGGGCTTATAGCTCATTGTTTGCCACCAACCAATCCATTACATGAGTAGTATTTGGCATTTTTATAACTTTGAGTCACTGTCTTTATCTCCTCATTTGTCCAATATACCTTTTTTCTCCTCTTCCCTTTTGTGCTATTACTCTGACATTAGTTGCATGTTTATAAATTATAAACACATCAACATAGTATTATGAAAATTCTGTATTCAATTGTCTTTAAAATTAGATGGCAGAACACAAATGTACCACATTTTTTATATTTACAAATTTGCATGTGTTTGTAAATGGCTTTTACATTTTTCATTTGGATTTGAGGTCCTAACTAGTGTTTCTTCATTTTAGTGTAAGGGGCAATTGGTTTTCTTGTTTAATCTTTGGGAAATGAATTTGGAAGCAGAGTGGTCAGGAGAAAAGGAATTCCGTCAATGTAGAACAATTACTGAATTCAAAATTACTAATCTGAATAATTCTAGAGTATCATTAACTTGACTCATCAAATAACTACTGTTCAGGCAGTAGAATATCTTGGAAAATAAGAGAAAAGAATGTGGGCATGCTGAGGGAAAATGGTAGGGTTTGCACCAATTGCTCTTCCCTCAAATGTGAGATAAGTACAAATTATGTTTGATAAACTTAATTTTGAGCCACATGCATTCTAGTGAATATAAATGTCTTTTCAGTAGAAAATTAAAGCATCTATGATCTTAGAGTTCATATCACAAGAATAACCAATAAAATTGAAACAAAAGCACACTAATTTGTCATGGGTTTCCCTATTGGATTGGGCATTTAAGCTTAATGAATTTTATAATGGCTTAGAATTCGTGATATACTACCCTCTAAAATTGAGTTTTGTCTGGCAATTTTTCTCTCTGTTCTCATTGGCAATGAAAACAAAACCAGCCACTGGCTCTGCTCATATACAAACAAAGCTAGGGATAAAGTAATCAAAGATGACTTACAATCAAATCATGAGTGCTCTTGAGTCCAGATTGATGGTGTGTACATTTATGAATGAGTGACCTTTCAGCAATAATTACCTCATCGGTTCAGATCTTTAATCATGTTCCAGAGGCGGGCTTACAGGGTACAGTCACCATCTCAGAGTTATCGGTCTTATTCTGGATGCTCTGATAATTTTTACAGCTGGGCTGAAAGGAGTGAATATTATTTATTTAGTTTATTAGAAAGAAAGGAGCCATCTTTTGGAAATGAGGAGTCAAGCACTTGTTTTGAAGCTATTGGAATACAAAGGACACACTGTTTCTTGGAGTGTGGACTTCAGGTTGGTGATTGAGGGCCGTTCGGTTTGGGCTGGTAAACTGAGATCTCACAGGTCATCTCTTGGCAGATTGGCATCTTTCCCCTTCCTGGCGGGCACAGTTTCACACAGCACTACTCAGCATTGCAAACCCTGCTGAGGTTCCTGGGGCGGACACCTCTCACTGGTTCCATGGTATTACACAAGCAAATTGGGACTCCATCTCTCTCTCAGTTTCCATTCTGCTGTTTTCCGTACACAGGCTTCTTCATCTACCTTTCCACATTAGATCCACTGAACATCCAAAGCAGGCAGTAACTGACTAATTAATAAACAGTTTTCCACCACAAGAGCAGAAACTAAGCCTTAAGGGAAGGAGTATCTACCCCCACTCTGCTACCCCATCTCTAGTTCTCGACTTGGTAATAACCAGGCCACATGTGAGCATGGGATTATTTAAGTTTCCTAATTGGAGAAACTCATGGCAGGAAAAGCAAAAAAATAAAAAATAAAAAGGCTTTCTCCTGTTTTTATACTGACAAATTTTAATTATCTTGATGAGGTGGACCCTTATATTCTGGTTTCATCCTTAGGACCAATTTAAAATTAAGGACACTTAAAGGAATCCATACCACTAGTCTTAAAAAGTGGGGATGGCAGTGGTGATTTCAAGAAGAGTAGCATACTTCTTCAAGCCATAGGATAAAAGATAATAGACATAATGCTCAGGAGTACCCATAAATTTGAAGTCAACAGACTATGCAGAAAATTTTAATTATTAAGACACTATATAAAATTAAATATTTACATGCAAATCTTATTTGGAGATCTCCTTTGAGTGAGGATTTGGGGATCATTTTTCCTGTCATCATTTATAGTTTTTCAGTACAGTCTGATATCTGATGACTTAGATGAAAACAAAATCTAAAATGCTTAACTGTGCCTTCCTGAAATGTCCCCACCCTGTACCCCTGCATATTCTGGGCATCATCAGCTGATCCACACCTCAAAATTGATGTTCAGCCATGATAGACACAGTGAAAGGAGATTCTGCTTCTTCACCCTGTGTTTCTCAGGGTAGGAAGTGCCAAGCACAATGGGTACAGGGATTGATGGCTCAGAAAGAGGCAAAGAACAAATGTCACCTTCTGAATTTCACTGAGTAGCATTGGCTGAAACTTTGGAATTCATCATGAAGACGTATTTCATTCAACTCAGAGGATAGAAACAATCCTGTAGGCACAAACCTGGGCATTACTTTTTGCAAGGGAAATGATGATCTTCAAAAAGGCATGCAAAGCTGCCTTCAGAGAAGTTAGAAAATGATAATGGAGAGAGTTCCATGGTGAGGAAGGGATAGTTTCTGGGAAGGGGAATGGAAGAGGGAAGCATAAACTGAAATAGCAGATAAATGTATGTTGAATTGAAACTTCTTTTTTATATTTATTAGTACATGTTTTCTGCACAGTGTTTGCTGTCACAATGTTTACATACATTGTGAGAGTGGACACGTACATCTGCCTTTTGCTTCTTTGTACTTCCTCTTGTGCACCTTCCCTCCATGTCCCTTCATTTCTAGTTCCCCTTCTCATCTGCAGAGGCTCTTTCTACCTATTTTCGTATTATCTATTTTGCTTTTGTTCTTCAAACATTATTTATACTTTGAGTTTCTCATATAAGAGAATCTGTGTGATATTTATGCTTCTGTGTCTAATTTATTTTATGCAATATTATGTTATTAAAGTGCATCCATTTTCCTCCAAATGATTCAAGGTTATCCTTCTTTAGGGCTGGGTAGTACTCCATTGTGTATAGACAATTTAATAAACAATTTTATTTAAATCACATTTTCTTTATCTAATGATTGATATATACACTGCTTCTAATATTTAACTGTATAAGTTGTGCTGCTATAAACATGGATATGCTTATATCTTTAACACTTTGGGGAAGATATCTAAAAGAAGAATATCTAGGTTGAATGGAATTTCTATCTTCAGTTTTTTGAGGAATCTCCATAATGCTTTCCATAGTGGTTTTAATAATTTACATTCCCACTAACAGAGTAAAAGATTTCATTTTTCACAACAGCCTCACCAGCATTTGTTATTATTTGATTTATTGATGGTAGCTATTCTGTCTACAGTAATATTTTCGATTTACATTTCTCTCATGGCCAATGATGTTGAGCACAGTTTTATGTATTTTAGAGGTGTATATTCATTTCAATTGTCCATTTTTTATTTGGCCTTTACATTTGAATTTTTTGAGATATTTATATATTTTTATATTAGTTCTCTGTCTATGGAAAAGCCAGAAAAGCAATTTCTATCCTATAGTTTGTCTCTTCACTCTATTGGTTGTTTTCTTTGTTGTATGGCTTATGAATTTAATAATAAATGTATAGCTTATTAATGTAATATAGCCCCATTTGTTGATTCTTGATGTTATTTCTTGTGCAACTGGGGTTTAGTTAAAAATACCTTTATATAACCCAATATTTTCAAAAGTTTACCTAATATAACTTCTAGCCAGTTGAGTGTTTCTGGCTTAATATCCAGATCTTTGATCCACTCTGATGTTATTTTAGTCCCAGTTGAGAGATATGGGCCTATATTCAATTTTCTGCATGTGTTCAGCCAATTTTCCCAACACGATTTGTTGAAGGGGTATCTTCCTTCCAGCAAATATTTTCTGCTCCTCTGTCAAAGATCAGATACTGAATGTGTCTGGGGATATTTCTGTGTGCTCTACATTGTTCCATTGATCCACATGTCTATTTTTGTGTCAGTACTATTTTCTTTTTATCACTGAATCTTTGTAGTATAACTTGAAATCTGAGATTGTGATGCCTCTTATTTGACTCTTATTTCTCAGGATTTATTTTGCTATTTTGTTTCTTTTCTGGTTCCACATAAATTTTACAATTGCTTTTTCCATTTATATGATGAATGCTCTTGGTATTTGATTGGGATTGCATTAAATCTGTATGAGACTTTTGGAAGTATGTCCATTTTGAATATATTAGTTCTGCATTGCAGAAACAGAGGATATCTTTCCATTTCTGATGTTCTCTTTGATGCTCTTTTTCAGAGTAGGTACTGTAGTTTTCATTATAGAGATCTTTCACTTGATGGTCAGGTTAACTCCTAGTGTTTAACTTTTCTTGATGCTATTATGAATATTGTTTTCCTAATTTCTTTCTCAGTGAGTTCATTATTGGTGTAGAGAACCATACTGATTTTAGTGAGTCTATTTTGTATCCTGGTACTTTGCTGAATTTATTTATTAGTTCTAGGAGTTTTTGGTGGAATTTTTGGGGTCTTACATATAAAGGGTCATGACATTTGTGAATAAGGGTAGCCCTCCCTATAGACATCCTTTTTTTTCTCTTGCCTGATGGCTCTGGTTAAAGTATTTTTTTTTCCTTCTGTACCCAGGATCAAACTTAGGCCTTGAGCTTGGGAGGCAGGCATTGAATCACTGAGCTAAATCCCAGCCCTTGTGGTTAAAAGTTTGAATGCTGTGTTGTACAGAAGTGGTGATAGTGGATATCCTGGTCTTATTCCCGATTTTAGAGAAAAATATTTCAGTTTTGCCCATATAATATGATATCAACAGTAAGTTGGTCAAAAATGGCTTTTATGATTGAGATACACTCCTTCTATATTTGTCTTTGTCAGGATTTTTAGCATGAATGGATATTAGATTTTGTCAAAGTTATTTTCTGCATCTATTGATATGCTCATGTAATTTTTATTCTTGCTTCTGTTTATGTAATTTATTACATTTAGTGATTTACATATATTGAACCTTTCTTGCATCCAAGTGATGAAGCTTACTTGGGCATGATGTATGATCTTTTCAATGATTTGTTGCATTTCTGTCTTCCATTATATTCTTTAGAAGTTTTTAAACTGTTCATTAGAGAGATGGAACTGTAGTTTTCTTCATTAGTTAGGTCTTTGTCTGGTTTTGGAGAGAAGATTACACTAGCTTTCAGGAGAGAGTTTGCAATAACCCTTCTCCTTTCAATTTAATTACAGAGTTTGCAGAGTATTGGCTTACGATCTTCTCTGAAATTCATGTAGACATCAGTGGTGAATCCTTTGGGTCCTGGGCTTTTCTCAATTGGTAGCTTTGTATTGTAATACTGCCTCAATTTCATTGCCTGTTATTGGACTATTCAGGATTTTTATCTTGAATATTCTTAGTTCAATTTGTTGATTCATATGCATCTCATAATTATCCATTCTTTCTAATATATTCAATTTATTGGAGTACGTGTTGTTGAAGTAATTATTAGCAATCTCTATTTCAGCAGTGTCCATTGTGATTTGAGCTTTTCCATTTCTAAATTCATCAGTATGAGTCATTTCTTTCCTTTTTTTTGGTAAGTTTTGCTAAGTGTTTGTCAATTTTGTTGATTTTTTTAGAGAATTATGATTTCTTGTTATTTTTATTGTCAAATTCATTAATTTCTCCTTAAATATTTATAGTTTTTCTTTATATTAGCTTTGGTTTTGGTTCTTTTGGTTTGTCTAAGACTGAAATGCAACATTAGGCTATTTTTATTTGGAATGACTGCATTTTTCCATTGTGGGCATTCATACCTATAAATTTTCCTCTTAGGAGTGCTTTCATTGTGTCCCATAGATCTGGTATGTTGTGCTGTAGTTGTCATTTGATTCAAGAAATTCTTTAATTTCTTCCTTGATCTCTTCAGTGACCCACTGATTATTCAAGGGTGTATTTAATCACCATATGTTGGCAAAATGTCTGTGGTTTCTTTGCCATTGATTTATAGCTTTACTGTGATTTGATGGCATAGATGGAATAATTTTGATTATTTTGTATTTGCTCAGGCAAATATTACATGCAAACATGTAGTCTACTTTGGAGATAGTTCTGGGTGGTACTGAGAAAAATGTATATTCTATTATTGTGTAGAACATTCTGTAGACATAACATAAATCCATTTTATCAAAGATGTGATTGATCTCTGGTATTTCTTTGTTGATTCTCTGTCTAGTCGAAGTGTCTATTTGTGACAGTGAAGTACTGAAGTCCTTCACTATGATTATGTTGATGTTTGCCTGATCTATTATGTTCAGTAGTATTTGCTTTGTGATGTTGGGTGTGTCATTATTCAGAGCATATATATTTACAATTATTATCTCTTCTTGTTGAATTTTTTTTGCTTATTCTGTATTTAGTTACCTTTGTATTTTCTGATCAATTTTGTCTTGAAGTCCACTTTGTCTGAAAATAGGATTGCTATTTCTGCTTGTTTTCAGTCTGCCATTACATGAAATATTCTTTTTCAAGCTTTTAATTTTTAGTTTATGATTTTGGTGGGGTGCTAAATGTATCTCTTGTGTACAGCAGCATACCCTTGTTTATTTTTTCCCATCTGTCAGTCTATGGGGTTAAGACTGTTTAAACTGAGAGATAATAATAAAAGTTGTTGTTTTTGTTACTTTTCTCATTGCTGAGACAAAATACTGGACACCCAAAATTAAAGGAGGAAAGATTTACTTTGGTTCACAGTTTGTAGAGGTTTCAGGTCATACTTGAGCCTTGGCTGGCTCCGAGGCTATGGCATAGCAGAGGAGAAACTGTTCATGGAAGGCAGAAATCTGCAGGCAATGAGGCAGCAATTAACAACAACAGCCCTCTTTCTGTGCCTTATATTTTATCCAGGCTACCTGCCCTAGAGTGGGTAGCAATCACACCCAGGGTCGGACTCACACCCAGGGTGAGGGTCTTAGCATCATATCACATCCTTAATTCCAGCATCACAAACTCTAGATGCAGCCACCTCCAAAAATCCCCACCTATGACTGCCTGAGGCTTTGGGGGAACCTCTAGACACAAGCTATAACAGGCATTGACTTATACCTGTCATTGCAATGTTGTTTGCTGCTTCCTTTGTTTTTCCCTTTTGCTTAACTGCTCACCCTGCTTGATGTATTCATTCCATGAGCTGTTTTGGGGATTGTTGGTTTTGTTATTTTTATCTAGGATATCCACAATTATTTTTGCAGTACTATTTAGTGGTTATGTATTCCTTAAGGTTTTTTTTTGTTATGAAATATTCTCATTTCTCCATCAATTTTGAAAGATAGTTTTGCTGGATATATTATCTGGGTGGAAAGGTGGTTTATTTTCATTTTAGACTTTCCTTTGAAGCTCATCTGCTCTTTAAGGTTTGTATTGAGAAGTCTGCTGTGACCCTAATGTGTTTATCTTTATAAATGATTTGCTGTTTTTCTCTAACAGTTTTTTAGTTTCTGTCCTTTTGCTGGACTTCTCGGATTTTAAATATGATATGGTTCTTTGGAGTTCTTTATGCCTTGCTCTCTTGTCTGTTGAAATATTTTCTCATATTTGGAAAGTTTTTTGTACTATTTCTGTAAACATACTTCTTATGCCATTTGTGTGGTCTTCTGACATTTCTGGAACTTCAGTTAATCTTAGCTTAGTTTTCTTTGGGTCATCTAGTAGCTTTTGAAAAGTTTCCTCTGTTCTCTTGTTTCTAAGGTATCTCTGAACAGGTGGTCACCTGCATCAACCCTGTCATCTGGTCAGAGTCTCCGTTCACATCAGGCACTTCTGCTGCCCATACTTTTTAGAAAGTGTTTTATTTTATGGGCTTGTTCGGTACTGTTTCATGAAATCTAATCCTTGCTAAATCAGTCAAGCATATTTTGATTTTTTTTTTTTAGTTCTGGTAGTTGTTTTTACCTGTAACCTCTTTAAACTCAATGACCAGTTTGTCTATTAAGTCCATTATCTGTGTAGTTACATCATCTCAAGCTGCTGAGTTTCTTATTTTATGTATTTCAGCCACCTGGTACTTTATATTCTCCCCATTGGCGCCCCTTATATCTGCTTTTGGGGAGTTGGGAGTTTGGGGTGGCAATTTTTTCTCTTGTATTTTTATGTTTGTGTGTGTGTGTGTGCATGTGTGCACATGTACATGAACTGTCATTTGAGGCACAATTATAATGGAAAGACTTTGCTGTTGTTGTATAAAGATCTCTTTAGTTAGTGTCAGCTTTCCATCAACATGATATTGGCTTTGATTTTTCTTTGTTTGTATCTACCTCTTTGACCTACTTAGTTTAATAGGATCAGACCAGGTCACTGTGTTGCAAGGAGAGAATTCCTACCAGTTACAATGCCAACTGGTCAAGCCATACATCAATCATAAACATTAAAACTTATTCTAACAATTTTATCCTTTTTCCAGGCCCATTTTAGACCATACTGTACTGCAGCTAACATGCTCGAATGCGGAGGGAGAGGAAAAGGCAAAAGGAAGAAGAGAAGCAGGGTTAAGTCAGAGGGAAAGAGAAAAAAAAAGACAGAAATATCAGTAGGTTAATATAATACAACAGATCAGAATCTGTTTAATTATTTTTATAACTAGAATGAAAGGTGATTTTTGCAAGGATCTGAGAGAATATTTCTGGATGAAGGAGTCCAGTGAGGGAGGAAATTATATTCAGATATGGAGGAAAGTTGGGAGATTGCCATAATTTGTTAATATGTTGGTAGTTTATGTTTGAATCCTCTGTGCAAAAGTTTGGAAAGGGTTACTCTGACATGCTCATGAAAGGTATTATTTAAGTTAAAATACTGGTTGTTCATATATATATATATATATATATATATATATATATATGTATGAACTCCAGCATATACTATATCCTGGATGAAAAGAGGCAAGGAAGGGAAGGAATATAGTAGAAGGAGGTGGGAAAGAGAGGAAGAGAGTAAAACGCAGAGAGAATAAGAGGCAAAAAGACAAAAGAAGACAGATAAAAAAGAAAAAAACAGAGCAACCAAAATAATCCTCATTAAGTTAAAAAAAAAAAAAAAAGCACAAAATCCAAGCATCCTCAGTCCTCCTGTACAGCTGTCTGAGCTCAGCGGCAGGTATGCAATCTGCTCCCTCCCCGGGATTTGCTTCCCTGCCTGCAGGTGAGGGAGGAAGCTTGTGGAGCAGCAGTGCCCTGGGCATGGCTGGCTGTAGGCCCTTTTCTCTGCCCTCAGATCCAGGCACCTCAGTTAATCTGGGGAGGGAGCATGTGGTCCAATAGTCCTGCTTCCTCATTCTCTGTGAACTGCCAAAGGCCTCTGACTCCCCATCCCTTTCTTGAAGGGCAATCTGCTTTTATCTCTGTTTCGATACCATTGTCCTTCCACCTAGTGTGTCACTAGACTTTCCTTCCTGTGCCAATCTGTCTTTCGCCCCTCATGGTGCTTTCTCAGTTCCCTTCCCCACAATGGCATGCTCTAACCTGCAAACCTGGTGGATCCCCAGGCCTCCCTGCTGAAAGTACCTGCGAGTGGGCATGGGCAATACAAAGCTTGCTCCAAAAGCACATTTCCGGTGTGTGTGGGGAAGAAAGGGGGTGTGATTATTTCTGGGTGTAGCCTCTTCTTTCCCCATGGTTGCACTGCTCTCAGACACTACTTGCTCTGGTAGCTCCTGGGCCACAGATTTCTCAGCATTCCGATTTGTGTTCCTAATTGGTCACACCATGCCCAGATGCGACTCCCCGCCACAGCCCCTGGGCCACAGTCCTCTCAGCTCTCAGCTTCCTATCCCTAATTGGAGAGCAATGCTTGTTTTCAAATTCACAAGGGCCTGCAGGTGTCCTCTCATATCCAGCTGGGGGCTTTCAGTTGCTGTGATGCCCTGGTTTGCCCATGTCTCACTTGCTGCATTTCTTCTTTGAGGGAGAAGGGTAGAAGGGTTGGGAGCCCATTCCCCCAGCCTGGCTACTATGAAAAGGTTGGTTTCCTTCCTCAGGGAGCCCATCCTCTCCCAAGATGGTGCATGCATCTGATCAGGGTTGTAATGGATTGTACAAACCAGGAGTGGTCCTGCTTCCCTTTCCAAATCCTCCTTGTCTTGTATTTAGGTGCAGCGAATTTTGCTTTCCATGTACTTTCTGATGTCTGGCTTTCTCTATGTCCATGGCATCAGTGAAGCTGCTTCCCTCCATGGACTCTCACCCTGCTGTCACCTCGTCATGGATGGGGATTGCTCCTGAGTGAAACTTCTTAATGAGAATATGACTGTCTTTGGGACCCAGGAGTGAAGTACTCTACAAAGACAGCAATATTTACAACTGTGGCTTGGTAGTAGATTTTTTAATAGACCTGAAGAACTTATAACATTACACATTAACATGAACCTCTACACAGTAATTATTATAGTTCTATTTTACAGATGAAAACAAAATTCTTAACACACATGCATAAATTCTAGTATATGTATTTAAAAACTCAATATTATTTTATGGTCCTATTTGAGATTCTTGAAATATCTTAAAATAATGATAAAATATCATGCGTGTTGTTACAAATAAACAGAATAAAACTTCAAGTAAAGACTTCATGGTGTCTGATACCTGGGTAATGTTATCATTCGATGCATTTACAAATCCTGTTTTTTGGGAAAAAGGTATCTTAAATTCATGATTATGTTCCATGCCATATTCCTAGGTGTCTAGTGGAAATTCTCTCTCCTTTCAGGAGTAGCAAGACTGTCTTGGTCTCAGAGTTATTCTGAACCTCTTCCCTATATTCTAGCACATTGCTTCACAGCTTGCCATAAATTAGGATTACATAGGTTCATGTATCTTTTCTTTGTTCGATTGTGAGATTTTAGAATGGAGACTATCATTTATTTCTCTGTATCCCACAAAGAGTTCTAGACAATGCCTCCCCAAAAGTAATACCAATTCAATAAAACTGTATGGAATGCAATGGGAAAAACGTGCACCCCATTTCTCTCAGTGCATGGCTCCCCACTTCCTTACTGTCTCTTCCCTTTCCTCCTTCTGTTTCTCCCCTTCCTTTATGTAAGCCAATTGAGTCCCTCTATTTAAAATGATCTGTGTATAGAACATATTGGGAGAAACAGAACCTTCCAGCCAGCCAAAGAGATGAATCCTTGCATTCTTGTTTACTTCAAAAACTAGGATTTCATAACTTGAAGAATAGACCATAGCCTAGCAGCTTTGCTAGATGCGGGAGAACTGCTGTGATACGCTGACCATGGACAGAGAGTATGTATGTCAGTTCTGTGCTTGAAGGAAACAGTTTCCTGGTGGGCACATGAATTTAAAACATCTGGGTCAGTCCTTATTACTCCATGTGAAAATGTTGCTCACTGTCCTTAATAGCTATGGTTGAAACCAAATGCTCACAGACTGCTCCTGCATGTTTACGACAATGCTGAACAACGCAACTGTCTGCTTCTGCCTGATTATAATGTAAGTTTTTAAGAACAGTAACTTCATCTCTGTCTTGTTCATTCTTACAAGTTCAGCACTAACATAGGGTTCAGCACACGATAGACCTTTGCTGTTTATTACATAGGAAAAAAGAAAATAAGTGCGAGGGAAATGGCAAGTCATTTAATTTGGTCGTCTAGCACATTTTAAAGTAGAGCAGTGGGAGTTAGGGCTACAGCAGCTGTGTTCTGACAAATTATATCAATGTGAATTTTTTGCAAAGTACTATCCTTATAGTCAAAAACATGACTATATTCATAAAATAGTGTGGACTAATGAGATAACAGTGTAGATGGGCTGACATTTTAGAAAGAAGAAAACAAGTATTTCTCCTTGACCTGGTTTTGTTCTATCTGTGAGAAATGTAGCGGCAGTGACCTACATCCGGCCTTCCTGAGCCTCCTCCTTATGAGCAAGCAAGTGGCGTTCACAGGGCACTCTGACCTTTAAGCCTCTCAGACAGAATAGCTCTGAAAAATGTACTATGTGCTTGTAAATAAAAAACTAATAAGCATGACTTCTTGTTAAATCAACAAATTACAGACAATGCCAATAATTCCGTCTTTCAGATTATATATTCTGACAGCAATTTTATTATTGTTGTAATAATTGTGATGGCTAATTTCATGTGTCCACTGGACTGGGCCAGTGGGTGTCTAGATATTTGTTCAAACGTTATTTGGGTATTTCTGTGAAGGTATCCTTACAATAACATTTAAACTAGTAGACTGCGTACACCAGGTTCCTCTCCCTCTCGAGGACGAGCATCATCAAGCAGTCGGGAAGCTTGAGTGTACACTGGGCCGATCCTCCTTTGAGTGAAGGAGAGTTCGTCCAACTGAAGAAGGAAACAGGCTTTTTCCTACCTGTGACTTGACCTGAAAACGTCTCTTCCTGGGTCTCAAGGCTTTCTTCCTCCAGACAGTAACTACATTGAGCATATTCCGGCTTTCAGGCCTTTGTGTTCCTACTGGGACTAACCCACTAGCTTTCTGGCATCCCTAGCTTGCAGACTCAACCTGGAGGTACTGGAAATAGCCTGGCTCCATTATTTCATTAGCTGCTCCTTTATAATAAATTATATATAATATATAATTACATATTAATTATGAGAATTAATTATATATTAATATATAAACAATCTATACTCCACATACCTATTCTATCTGTCCTTTTCATTTGGCTACATTAACTAATGATGATTTGATTACATGTTTTCAGTAGTCATCACATCCGAAGTTTCTTTGAATAAGAAGCATTGGTTGCTAATAGCATTCTTTCATTTCTTACACCTCAGACCTATTTCTTACTCTAAAAGCAGACCTAGGTGCGTTAAATTTGGCATTGACTAAAACACAAGTAGAATTTCTGGTGATGCAAACTCTCTTCTTCCATAGATTACCCTATTTCCTGTCTCTGAGACACAATATCCAACACCTAGAATTTAAAAAAGAAAAATTTTAGTTTCACTCACAGTTCAGGGGGTTCACTCCATGGTCAGCTGGGTCCAAGGCAGAAGTATTATGGTGGAAGTGTGTGATTGAGCAAAGACAGAGAAGAAGGGTCAGGGACCATATATAGTATCCATGTCATGCCTCATGAGCCAGCCAGAGATACCCAGAAGTGTGCTGTACTAACCCTATAGGTGTACCTTAATCCAGTCACTGGACACAACTCCATTCAGGGTCTTATATCAGGTCATATATGAATAGAAAACAGGAGAATTCACAAAACAGCTGGATTTAGAGATAAAAATTTGAGCTCAGCTGACTCAATGAATGAAGTTGAGGTTTGATTTTTGTTGCATTTGGATTTGATTCACACTGAGAAGGTGAAGGACACGGGAAACAAGAGTCCTCTGAGTCTGAGCTGGCTGGGGTGCAGTGGGCAGTGCCTACCCTGGGGGTCACAGGATCTGCATCCTCTTGGCTCAGTCCCTAGTGTCATGGGTCCTTGTGAAAGCACTCTACTTCTCTGTACCTCAGCTTTCTCACCTGTAAAATGATAGTATTAAATCACATAATCTATGGAAGGCCTAGAAGATGTCCATGATCATCCTTAATATTCATAAAAATGTTTAGCGAGAATAATTGTCTTGATGTCCATCTTACACTTGAGAATCATGATGAGTGGAATCTGGTACCCCCATTCACAGCTGAATAAATGGAGAATTCAGTTGAAAGACACATAAGTAGCTAAATCTTTTTGTCTCGCTTTGTTTTGTTTTCTAGCTTCTAATGATATGTTCTTATGGATCATTCAGGAACGCTGGGAAAGTGTGATTTTGAACTTCTCAAGGAGAATTTGTGTCTTAGACCAGATCTTAAATGTAGAGAGCTTCGAAAGATTTAATGCTCAGGATTTAGGGAAACGTGTGTTAGGGTTATTATTAAACAACTACTTTACTTGCTATGTAATTGTCCCATACTCTATATTTGCAAAGGCCAAACATACCCTGAAGCTGTATTGATGTGTTCTTATGATACTACTCATGTACAGGAAGGAAATAAAATTACATTCTGAGGATTGTGAATTTTGTAAGTGATAACAATATGGTTCTAAAGGCATTAAAAGGCATATGTGAGCACAAAACTTTGGAAGGAAAATATCACATATTATCTAGTAGAAACTTCTGCCTGGTGGTTTAGTCCACACTCTTCTCCCTCTTGCCTAACGCTCCCACAGTGCTTGCTGGTTGACACAATCAGCCTCTTCTTGGGAATCTCTGTTTTTCATACGAATCCCACTATAGAGGACAGCATATGAAGCCAATGTTATCCCAAACTGGCAGTGTTCACTTCAAAGTAAACATGATTTTGATGTCTGTCAATTGTCAAAAATAAGAAAAAAACTGAGCAGTAGAAAACTCATTGTACAAAATGCCCTAAAATGGATGATTTGATATCTTTACATTCCCCAATTATTGAAACTGGAAAGAATTTAGGAATCATATAATACATCTTTCTCGCATTTCAGAAAATAGAGGTCTCCTGGCATTAAATTTAATAATAAATGATTTGTTTGTAAAACTTTCTTCTGTTCTCAATATGGACCCCAGTTTTATCAGGTGGTCTCTCACTCTGGAAGATTTTTATATAATTAGATGTGCATTTAAAGAATATTCTAGTTTGCTTTGACTGTCACTGACAAAAATGATTCCTTCTTTAAACTTTGTGCACTAGTGCTACTGACAATTAATAGCCAGGTTAAAAATGTGGTGAAATAATAGCAGCAGGAACAGGACAATGCCAAGCTTCTTCAAATATTCACTTTCATTTTCTCCTAAAAAAGATAACCAGGTAGTAATTGAGTACCTAGTTATGTACTAACATTAAACTATGGCTAGTTAGGACAATGGTTTCATCTTCACAAATATTTTCTGGAGCTGTATGAGTTTTGGAAACATTTTTAGAAACATTTTTATTAGTGTGCATTTGCAGAACATAAAGGTCATGCTCATTGTGGGCACTTGACACGTGTGCATAATACAACTTAAATATTTTTCCATCATTTTTCCCTCTCCTCCCATCCCTTGATGCCTTTTTCAAAAGACCTCTTTTCTTGATAATTGGTACTCTGAGATTTTAGGTCATTGTCTTTTTTCTTCTTACAATGTGCCTATGCAAAAGATATATTTGTTAACCTAAGGGAAGGAATAACTCATTGGCAGCTCTTCATTTATCCTCCATGCAATTCCAACTCAAATCAACCAGTTATGGAGAAAACAGAGTGGGAGGGGAGAACTTTAATCTGAGGATTAAAGTTCAAGACAAAGTATATGTTTACTTCTGGGTTCTTACAATTAAATTGAAATTATATCTTTGGACATGAAACAACCAAACAGAACTCACACCACTTTGACTCCTGCCCATTTTAGGGTAAGGCTCTGAGTATCACAGAATTTAATTAGAGTCATTTGACTTCAGATTTCCCCAAATTGTAGATGAAGCAATTGGGGACAGCAGAGCCATAAACACTGCCACAGACATAAGTATTAGTAGAAATCCAGAAACAGGCCAAGAAACTCTCATTCCGTTGTGATGATTTGTTAGGCTTCTTGGAAGATGAGCATTTAACATTACCATGGAAACAAACACAATGATTAAAGATAGAAACCAGATTAGGAAATTCCAGAGAGGTAGGAGAGGATGAACAGGATACAGAAGCACAGTGGCGCAGACTACGTCTATAGTGCTGTAGTTGAACATCTTGATATTCGTGGTAGGTAAGATATATGGTCGGTTAAGAATGAGAGCAAGTGAGAGTTTAGGGATCAAATGATAAGAAAAAAGCATTGCAATTTTGAACAGAATGTAGAGGATGCTGTATCTCATGTCCCATTTTAGCCATGCTTGGATGGCTCGAGTCATAATCGTGGCCCTTTACTGAGCTCCTCTGTGTAGCCCTCATTTGCCTGACTGCTCAGTCTTTGACATGCTCACCTATCTCCACTGCAGAAAGTGCTTAGCAACTCAGGCCTGGATGTTTGGGATGGCCTACGATGCCATGAAAATAGCCCAGTGAAGCTATATGTCAGTGGTAGCCTCATCTACTTAGGGTAGCTGAAGTTGAAAGTCCCGTTCACAGTCTTCTTCAGGAGAGAACTTGCTGTCATTTTTCCTAAGGTTGCTGTGTTCAAATGAATATGCCTTTGATTTTTAATAATTAAGTTAAAATCACAGTAAGGTTATAATAACCAAATATCAGATGAATTTCCTAAAAGATGAGAAATGAGTACAGATATTTCCCCTGCCTGAGCAATGTTCCCATATTTCATCAGAGAAATAAAGTGGTCACTGTGTGTGATTGAAAAAATTTTATAGTACACGAGAATTCATCATTGGCCTTTTACCTACACCTTCTCTATAGACTCTTTAATTTGTGAAGACTTCTTTGATTTTTTTCTCCTACAGTGTCAATGATAATTATTGATAGTGAGATGTTAGCCAACACCGGCACATTAATAATAAGAACTCTGCAAAGTGGGCTGATTTAGTTGCCTAATCATGCTGCATGAATAATCTCTTTGAAGCCCACCTGCAACCTTATGACCTTCTCTTATAAGTGAACTGAGGCACAGAGAAATCAAGCAAAGTGTATGCAGAAATAGGACATAAACTCAGAAATCTGTGATTCCAAAACCAAAAGCTTAATCCCCATGCTTTTCTGCCCCATATCAAGGATGGCATTTTTAGCCTAGGACAGGAGAAAGCACGTCTATTTCTCACACATCTTATTTCTGAAGAGAACACATTTCTTATCACACAGCCCAAGTATGTGTGGGATTCCTCACTTATAGTTATTGATTGTGCTCTCCTGTAGGGAACAGTCTTAAATTGGTGCTTACTATCTGAGAAAAGCAGCAAAGAGGGATTGCAACCACCTGGATGTTATCTTGCTTCAGCTCCCTCCTGGAATTAAGTGCTCACTTTAACTCTGGCATCAGGGGATAAGGAAGACTTTTTTGGCAATATGTCCTCGTACCTTCTCTTTGGACCACAGAATAAAGGCACATTTTTATTGTGGATTTCAGGACCATCAATCACATGGCCTTCTCTAAACTTTCCAGTCTAATCTTCAACCCCCTCTTCATATATCACACATACTGCAGTTTTATCTGGTTTACTATAAGTTCAAGAGAGCCCAGGTGACGTTCTGAAGAATTAGTAATGGCTAAAGCTAAAGAACTAAATGTACAGTAAGTGAACAAACATATTTGTTGAATGTGATTTTTTTAAGTCCAGCTCTTTCACAACTTATTACCTATTGAAAATGTTGAAAAGATTGGTTTATTACTATACAACATGAAAACTAATTTGTGTGATGATGGTTTTGGAAAACTGAGTCAAGTTATTTTATTGACAAGAGTCAAGTTATTTTAGTGCTGTAAGGAAGAGTTTTATTGTTCCTATTTTATTAGAGAGAAAACTGGCTGAAACAAATACTTTACTTCAGTGCTGTAAAACATTATTAAGCCATATGCTAACATATACCCATGTAGTCATCATAAAATTTTAAATCCAGGACACATTTATTATGGCAGGTAAGGTAGTTGACATATGGCATGTTACTGAAAAGTATTCTGAATTATGGATACCGAGACTCAGGCTGAAACTTTGATCATATCAGTGTAAACAAATCTTTCCTTAATAATAGTCTTTTTATCTGGAGATCTTTTATTTTTATACTGAGAGGTGTTGTTTTCTACACATCTCTTAAGAGACAGAAATAAATCTAAGCTGTATACTTTCTGTTAGCTGTTTGAGCACATTGTGTCATTTTCCTGCATTTCCTTGTTTCTTACAAGGTATGGCTGCCACATAAAAGATATTTCTAAGAAGCTATTTGCTAAATGAATAAAATATTCTTTACGATGAATTTCACAAAGTTCTGAACAACTCCCCTAGTATTTGTTATCTCAGTGAAAGTGCTGGCTTTATCAATAAATTCTTGCTTCCTAGGAAATAACAAATACCTAGTCATGGGCATTTCTTAAATTGGAACATGTCAGGAGTCTTCCCTTTGTAAATTACTGAAACTGTGTTTACTTTTATATTTTATTCATTTCTCTTTAAATCACATTGCCTCTTTTTTTCCTTATTATTCCACAAATACTATTTTTCTCTCTTCTCCTTTTTCCACAATATCCATGGTTATTAAATTGTTTTTAGAGGTTTTATAAATATTTGTTTACTGCAAACCAATTAATGAAAAATATTTATTTTTCTTTTTTCAGTACTAGGGACTGAACCCAGGTTTTTCACACTGAGTGATGTCCAACAGCCCATTTTTATTTTTTTTTTAATTTTGAGACAGAATCTTACTAAACTACTAAGACTCGGCTCAAACATGTGCTCCTCCTGCCTCAGACTGCCAGAATTCTGGTATTATAGGTGTGTGTCACCATGAAAGAAGAAGGTTTATTCTCCAGGTACTGTGTGGTATAACAGAAGAAAAAGAAAACACAAAATGAAGGAAATCCAGTCTTTGTCACCATAGAGTTCACAATATTGTGAAAATGTCAACTCTACTTAAATTGTCAAGCAAAACCAATCGGAAATTATTGAACAGCATGATATAAAGCAAAAATTAGCATCTTATATAAAGTGTAAAATGATAGCTATTTTAAGTTTTACAGAACATTCAGTTTTGGTTACAATCACCTAACTTTGCCATCATAGGGTGAAAGCAGCCATAGGCAATACACACTGTAATGAACATGGCTGTGTATTATAATATGCTGTGCTTACTTTCAAAACTAAGTAGCAGGACACACTGGCACATGGTTGTAGTTTACTGCCCGCTGCCATAAAGGGGAAAGGCGAAATCATTCACTGCAAGGCAAGTAAAAGAGTGAGTAGAGTCTAAGACTTACTTCTGATTACTTATCACTTACTCCTTGTCAATCACTGCAAAATTGACACATCTGTTTTCAGAGAACAATCCACTGCAAGACTGACTCCAAGTAGATACCCTGGGTATGAATTTCAACTATTGGTCTTTAGGCAAGAAAAGATACTACCTGTGTTATGCAAATAACAGGTATCCAATGATGGAGAAAATAAGTTCTGTAAATTCCAGACATTTGGGAGTTGGTTGTGTATCCTCATAGTTATTTTACATGTTCAAGTGAGGAGGGTGTGAATCCTGGAAGGTGGCCCTTCGGTTGCTGCATTCACCAGCTTTACCCTCTATAGTTCCCAACTATGATGTCGACACTAGGTGATCATCACAGACCTGCTTTCACTACTGCAAATACCTAATAACACAACTTTTTGATTTCTAGATAGTAACATGACTTCTGTGATTGATTAGAACCCTGCTTACTTCCTTCTGGCTCTTTAATGGTATTAATATATCACTAGAATTCTGAAGTCACAGTTTGTGCTATGAAATCATGATATATGCAGAAGTTTTACTTATAAGTTTCCATGGTTTGTACATTAATCTCATTGCATGAATTTTAAAACTTTAGATTAACCATATACTTTATTTATAGATGATTTCTAAGTGCTCAAAGCATTCTCATAATTCGTAGAATTTATTATTCTTACTTTACATGCAACCAATTAAACTGAAGAAATGGTCTAATTGTTGGCCAGATAAAGCATCCTGTTGAACATAAATACAACTCATTAAGTTTTGGTCATTGTTTCTTAGAATTGAAACTAACCCAGTTTTGGGTACTTACCTTTCAAACAATACTTATTCATTTGGAGTGTTCTTCATTACTCAAATGACTTTAACTTTTCTTTTCCAATGAATTTCTTAACCTTCACTTACTTCCTTTGGGGCATGCATATCACATGTGGCTTCTATAACCACCTCCTACCCCAGAAGATTGTAGCGACCATAAGGCAGGAATTATTCTTGTTCACTTAAACCTTAATCCTTAGAGATGTGTAGCTCAGCTTGCCCAAAATGCTAAATTTACTGTGTTTAACTTTAACTGAGGTTAGGAAGGTTCCTGCAAACCTAAAACCCAGAGCCAAGTCCTCCCACGTTGCCTTAGCAACATGAGAAAACACCAGTTGAAACTGCTATTTCTGTAGTCTGATCTGTATCCCTGCTGCCTGGAAAATAAAAAACATGAACTCAAATGTATAAACTGAAAAAAGCTTTGTATGTAAGATTGCTTTAATAACCAATTATGAAGTGTGTAAAATAGCTAAAAATAATAATAGATTAATTTAATTACAGTATATGTAGACTTTTCCTTGTGCTCTTAAGCCATTTTTAACTACCTTTTGGAACTTTGCAATGCTAGGGATTTAGGATAATGTATCAATATATACAGTATAAATATAGAATATATATAGTATAAATATACATATATTTGAAATGTGTATTACTGAATACACATATACATGCAGCATATATGTATGTATATAAAATACACATAAGTATATGTATAATACACATACAATGTGCACCCAAGCATTTATATAATATATACACAGATTATTTACATAAAATATATAATAACTACAGAAATACATATAGTATATTACATATATTTTATGTTTGAAATGAATGAAATATGTAACACTAAAGGACAAAGGAATTACTTGTAGGCATTGTAATCTAGCTGATAAGATAGTATCTCATGGAGGTGTGAGTTAACAGTTCTGAGACTATACATAGACTGGGATTATAGACATAGACTGGGATTAAATGACCTAATTGATGACAGATAATGTGGAGCCAGGTTTTCACTGCTGGACTATGAGCTGCAGGTAAGAAAAAAGGAAGCAAGAATATTAGATGTTCTTATGGATTAGAATTGGAGGTATCAATATAAATTCAAATTCGTGTTTATTATATCTAAACATAGGTGGTTACATATAAAATATTTATAGGTATCTATATACTTGGGTTATTATACAAAAATTTAAATTTTTTTTTCAGCTGACAGCCTACGGAATCGATACCTCAGTAGCAAAGAGGATTTCTTATATCCAGACATTGTTTTCTAATTAAAGGCACCACGAATCCTGCGAAAAATGCTTCATACTAAGATCAAGGCAGCCAATAAGCTACGTAAGCCTGGTGCACATTGTAATGTCAGAAACAAAACAAAACAAACAATCAAAAAACCAAGTTCTCCAAATACAAGTAACAATTATGTCAAAGGAACATAGGAGTCAACTGCAAGATTTACCAAAGGGTAAAACTGGATTAATTCAAACAACAATTTGGTTTATTCCCTGCAGTATCAAACTGACTCATCAGTTCATACTGATATAAATATATGATTAAGTAAATGAATGGAGTAGAAGAGACAAATGTCCCTCATAGACACAGTCCACATAAGTTTTACAGGTACTCTACCCTAAAGAAAGTGAGGATAATTTCCTGATTCTTGATTGTTGTGTTCCTATAGTAGCTTACCACTGAGGAGTACAATATGAGAAAAGTATGGAGTAAGGAATACAGTAGAGTACAATAACTGAGTCAGATGATCGAGGTCAACATGAACAAATTATACTAATAGTTTATACTTTTGATGGAATGCAGTGAAAATGATTCTGCATTGCTGTGGAATTTCACCAAAATATTGGCATTCCTGGTATAATTATGAGGAAAAATAGTAGCCAAATCCAAAAGAGAGACATTTTACACCATCTCATATTCCTCAAAGCTATCCAGGTCAACTAAAACTATAGGAAAGTCTGAGAAAAGTTCTTAACAGAGAGCATCCTAGGTTGTGTGAGGGCTATATGTGATGTATATCCTTGACCTGATTATGGAAAAGAAAATAATAGGAAAAACAAAATAACTTGAATAAATCATAAATCTAAGTTGATAATCATATAACAATATTTTCTTATTATCAAGACAAATGAACCATACTAATATATTAATATGTATTCCTAGATGCAGGATATACAGGAACCCTCTTGCTATATACAACTTTTGTAAAGCCAAAACTACTATTAGGGTTATTTAAAATATAACAATCAAGGATAATGTGTCTTTGGGAATATGAACACAAGTCTGAATGTGAACCTGCCATGAGAGACTCTTTATTGCATGGATCCAGCTATGCTCTGACTCCTCAGATTTTGGAACTGAAGCAAATGCTTTCGATCTTAATGTAAAAGAAACCAGCATGTTGACCATGCATGACTCAAACTGTATTTTAAGTCAAAACACACACACACACACATACACACACACACACACACACACACACACACAAACACATTTTTGTTTTCTACCATTCACTTAAAATGTATTCAGTAGGGTGTTTTTTATCTGTTCTTGAATGAAAACTCCTCCAGACCATAAACGTTTTCTGATATTTTAGCAGCTATAAAATCCTATACCTATGTGTTAAACAACATTATTTTATTAATTGTATTTCCAAATTTTATCACTAGCATACAGTTACATCAAAGTATATATCTAGAATTTGTATGTACCAAAATTGTATATATGAAATTTGTGTATATCAAAATATTATCATTTTACTTCATTATTTCTGCTAGAAATTTGTCTATTATTTAATGCTTATTACACAGATTACCACATATATGCTTGATATATTGCAGTCTTCTCTAAATTTAATATTTTTGACATGTCCCAAGTAATTCAAGAAAACTATAAAAGTTTACCACATTTACTCCATCACTGTTACTTTTATACTATTATTAACGTATATCCTTTCTCCATTTGGAAGCCTAGGGCCCATTGTTATCAGTTGCACATTAAAAATCTTTATTTTTCCATGTATGCCCATGTAGTAATTACTATCTCCTTCAATACCTGTCTTTTTCTAGAAAAAAATTTCACCCCAAATGAAGAGTAAATGATAGCTGAAGAGCAAATGGAGAAAGAAATTGAATTATTTGGGGTGGATAGCCGAAATGTTATCCATGTTCTATATAAACAGCAATATGCTTTCTACTTCTATGACCTTGGGTAATATTTGGTTTTCATTTTTTGTATAAAATGCAAGTAATTCCTTCACCACATCTAGTTTTCAGAGCATCTGTGTGATTTGTTAAGTTAGAAAAATATATTTAAAATATTTTAGCCCTACAATGACATACAAGTTACAGAATGCAGAAAGAGTATATTTTTGTTAAATTGTTCCTAAAGTAGATTTACCATTTTATGACTTCCTTACAAATTGATAAGAGAATCTTAGCGCAATATTTACAGATAGAAGCAGGTACCAGTCTTTTCCTTAAGCCACCTTAATTTAGTATATATCAGAAATTTCACCTGTACCAGAATTTTAGACACCTGACAGAACTTGAAGAGCCTGTCCTAGATCTTCCTTCCCTTAGCTCCTGAAGTGCAGGGCCAGGGGTGCTGGGGTGTGGGCCTGTCCCTGTGTGAGGAGTGCCTGTGTCCTCTCCATCTGTTGTTAGGGTGTTGGTGCTCCCCTGGGGACCCTGATTTGTTCCCGCTGTTGAGAGTGCCATGGCCCTGTGTGTGGAGCAGGGGCTTTCCAGGGGCTTTCCATTGGGAATCATCTTCCCTTGGCTGTGGAAAGGGGGAATGGACAAGCGGTTTTGGTCTCTAAGCGCCCACATACCTGTTCTTACACTGAATTCTGCTGTTGCACACACATAGGTGTCTTTCTTTTCACCTCAGCCACGTTTATCAGTAGTTCACATGATTTATTGTCCTGAGGAGAAAATCCTTTTTTATTAAAAAAAAAAAAAAAAGAAAGAAAGAAAGAGGGCTGGGGATTTAGCTCAGTGTTTCCACCACCTGCCTTGCAAGTGCAAGGTCCCGAGTTTGATCCCTGGTACCAAAAAAGAAAGAACGAAAAATAAAGGTCAACCCCATATTTCTCTGTGCAGTTATGAGAAGAATCAGCATCTTTTCTGTACCTAATTTTCTTTTTTTCCTCTCAACTAAGATAATAGAAGAAATATTCAGAAGTGGTAGTCAAAGAAATTTACACTGAGATTCCTATCATTTATTGTTCTAATGCCAAGACGCTCTATAAGGAGAGACTGTGCTATATTCTAAAATAATGTTTCTTTGAAACAGAATTTACATGGGAAACACAATTTTTGTCCTTCTGCCCAAACTAACAGATTTCTGATTAGCTTGTAGAGTAAGTTGCTTAGATCAATGAAGAATTATTCAAAGCACTTATAAGAGTACCTTTACCAAAGAAAATTCTTAGTATACAGGAGTGATTGAAAAATACAGTGAATGCTTAAAATTTTAAAATGTATTACAGTCCCTTTCAAACTCTCCCCCTCACTTCAAACACATCACTCTTTCATATTTATGAAGCATCTTTTGTTAGTGTCTTTGGTCCACAATATGGTGACTGCTGCTGCAGAGTGCATTCCAAGGGAAAAGCATGCTCATGGAAACACTGCTGTATGTCTTCTCTCACTTTATTTACTGGATCTGGCACTTTGCGACTTCTGACTCTTCCCAAAGTCCAAATGACCATTAAAGGTAAGGATTTTGAATCGATTTAGACATGGAGGTGGCTAGGACAGTGCAACTAAAGACACTCATGAATGAAGATTTCCAGAACTGCTTCAGAAAGAATCATGGTTTGTTTCATGGTTTCTTCAGAAAGAATGTAGGTTTGTTTGAAGTGAGTGTGTATTTTTGGAGAGGGATTCATGGCAATATGTCTTTTACTACAATAATGTAAAACATCTAAACATGCATCATATTGTTATCACATCTTGTATGTAGCTATTGAGTGGCTTAAGGGAAGTAGTTTAAAATATTTAATTATGGCTGGTTTTAAACCTGATTTCTCCACTAATTAGCTGTTAACCACAGGGACCACAAAGAGACAATAAGACCTTCTGGACTGCCATACCATGCCCCCAGCACCAAGGAGCAGAACTTCCCCCAGCACAGAAGAGGTGAACCTTCTGAGCTGCCATACCACTGCCCCCAGAGCCGAGGAGGTGCCAGCAGCACACATTCCCCCTCCTCGAAATGAGAAGACACTTAAACAAGTCTCAAAATCAGACTCCCAGATCATCTAAAGCAATCCCAAAGGAAAACAGGATGGAACAATCTGATACTCAAACACCTGGACTTCCTGAACTGGCAATGAAAGAGGATCTGGAAAAAAAGAAATCAGAAATAATTTATCAGATACCAGCAGAGATTGTACCCATAGTGCAAGACATGATTAATAAATCTAGAGAGGACACAAATAAAAAATAGAGGGGCTGAGGAACACTATGGAATCCCAACACAGGAAACAAATGGAATCCATAAAACAGATGCAAACAGATTTCCAGGAGATTAAAAATACCATTGAAAGTTTATGCAGCATAATGAGCCAATGTGAGGACAGACTTTCAGATATAGAAGGTAAGATTGCAATTAGAGACCAGGAAAAGAAAAATTTCTTTAAAATAGTAAGGGACCATGAGGCATAAATCCAACAGCTGCTAGACAATGCAAAGAAGAATAATATAAGACTGATCAGAGTCAATGAAGAAACAGGAGAGAGGGCAGATGACATAAAAATCTGTTCACAGAAGTGATGGCAGAAAACTTCCCAAGCAGGGGAAAAGAGCTTGACATACAGATAAGTGAGGCATGTAGGACTCCAACTAGTCTTGATAAAAGAAACAATCTACACACAGGCATATAATTGTTAAGATTCCAGAAACCCAACAAAAGAACATAATTCTACAAGCAGTTAGAGAAAAGAAACAAATCACATACAAAGGAAAACCCGTCAGAATCACAGCAGACTTCAATGCAAACCCTCCAGACAAGGAGAGCTTGGAGTGATGTATTTCAAGCCCTAAAGGAAAACAGCCACCAACCCAGATTGATGTACCCTGAAAAACTATCTTTCAAACTTGATGGAGAAATAAGATAATTTCATGACATAGAGTGCCTCAGGAACTTTATGAATACCAAACCAGCACTCCAAAAAATTTTAGACAATAGCCCAGGAAAAGACAATGAGGATCACAACCCTAGGAAACCCAGCAGAATGAATCCATCAGGCATGATAAGAAATTAAATGCAAAGGGGCAGAATCCAACAAAACAAAAAAGTCACAATAATGATAAGTCCGTACGGATCAGTTATAACCATCAATGTTAATGGTCTTAATTCACCAATCAAAAGAAATAGACTGGCAGAATGGGTCAAGAAGCAAGATTCAACAATATGCTGTGTACAAGAAACACACTTAATTCAAAAAGAAACTCATAGACCAAAAGTTAAAGGGCAGAAAACAATACTCCATGGGACAGGAATCTGAAAAAAAGCAGGAGTAAAAAAATCACATTTTCTTTATCCAGTTTCCAGTTGATGGGCACTTGGGCTGCTTCCAAGCTTTAGCTATTACAAACTGTGCCACTATGAACATGGGTGCACATATATCACTGTGGTATGATTCTTTTAATTCTTTTGGGAAGATACCCAGCAGGGGAATAGCTGGGTCAAATGGGACCTACTCAGCCATAAAGAATGAAAGACTAGAGTCATTTATAGCTAAATGAATGCATATTGAGGCCATACTCTTAAGTGAAATAAATAGGACACATATGTGTAAATGCCGAATAGTTTCTCTAATGTGAGAAACTGATAGTGTAAACAAGGGTTAAAAGGATTAAAATGAATAATTGATAATTTGAAATAGGAAAAAAGGTCCAAAGACGAAGGAGTGAAGGGAGGGGAAGGGGAAAGGAAAAGAGGGAAAGGAAAAACTATGAGAAAAGAAAAAAATGGAAATGAACTGTATGTAAATAGGGAAGGGCTGATGAGGTGAAGTGTGCACAGGTAATGGGGGAAAAATAATAAGAACAAAGATACATCATGTACAGTTACAAGCACCCAATGATAAATGTAAACGAATTGTATACCTAAAATGTACCAATAAAAGAACAAAAAAAAAAAAAGCAGGAGTAGCTATACTCTTTGCAGATCAAGTGGATTTCAAACCAAAACTGTTTAAGAGAGACATGAAGGACACTACATCCTTGTGAAGGGAACAATCCAACACACAGAGATGACAATCGTAAATATCTATGCACCAAACACTAGTGCACCCAAGTATATGAAATAAATACTAACAGACATGAAAAATCAAATAAGTACTAATACAATAGTAGTGGGGGACCTCAATACCCCACTGTCACATATAGATAGATCAACTAGACAAAAAATGAGCAATGAAATACTAGAAGTCAATCAAACTCTTGAAGAAATGAATTTAACAGATGTTTACAGATATTTCACCTCACAAAGTCAGAATACACATTCTTTTCAGCTGCACATGGTTCATTCTCCAAAATACCACATACTTGCTCATAGAACATATTTAAGTAAGTGCAAAGTAATTGATGTTATCTCCTGTGTATTATCAGACCATTGTGAGATGAAATTGGAGGTCAATAGCAAAAGAAACCAAGAATTTCATAAACACATGAAAATTGAACAACATACTTCTGAATAACAATGGGTTACAGAGAAAATTAATGAAGAAATCAGACAGTTCCTTCAATTAAATGACAACGACAATACAACATATTGGAATCTATCAGACATAATGAAACCAGTCTTACGAGGGAAATTCATAGCCTTGATTACTCATATTAGGAAAACAGAGCGAGCCCAATTAAACAACCTGATGCTGAACCTCAAGTTTCAAGAGTCAATAATAATCTTTGCCTTAGATAATCTTTTGGTCATGTTAATATCATGTGATCAGGTGATGCTTCCCATTTTCCCATTGGCCAGCACACAGAGCACGAGTTAAAAGTCAGGTCAAGGTAGCCAATCACTGAGATAAAGAAGGCAGAGCAGCATCTCTTTTCATCCTAGGCCAGCAACTGCCTGGGAGAGGGCAGGATGGTTGGTGTACATCTCTGGGGCAAGCTGAGGCACAGGGGTGGAGGCAGGGCCTTCCAGACCCAGAGTGGCCCACTGTGGTATAGCAGCGCCTGGGGACCACAGCCCCATTATGTACGTGGTCAGCCACACAGCTGCACCAGCCTGCGCTTCACCTGACTCCATTCAGCTCCACCTGGGCTTCCTCCATCAGAACCAGGATCGGCACTTTCAGATTTGCATAGTTACATTTGGTGACTTGGGCTCTTTCTTCTCCAGGTATGTTTTAGGGTTTCCAGAAAATTTTTCACGCCTGGAATCTGCTAGAAATTTTCTGGTCTTCTAGTTTAGGCTAAACTTGGAAAATTAACTTTGCCAAAGGATAAGGAAACAGTGCCAACTGTAAAGGCACCTGAAGAGTCATCAAGCTGTCATAAAGCAGGCAAAAGACAAGGGGAAGAAAAGATGGCTAGAAATTAGTAGAATGAAAGTTAAAACTCAGTTAAGAAACTGAGAATCTTACCGACGTGGGCAATGGTCACCCAACATAGTAGCTTTCACAGTGTTTGTTTGCAGGTGAAATATAATTGCCAGCAATCTTCCAAGAGAGAAAGGTGTATATTATCAAATTATACTTACTTCTTAGTCTTCAATAATAAACATCGTGAAGATTTAAAAATACTACAATAATCTATTCATTATAAAATTCCCCATTACACAGATATATATTGCATTAAGCTGAGTCATGACAAGGTATTTATTTAGTGCTGATGTTTATGTTGTGACCATATCCACAGGATTTCTTTCACTCTTTATTATATGGGCTGTGATTTTACAGTGATTCTCACCACTGTTTTAATCAAATAAACAAAGCAAAATTTCTTTCCTTCTAGGTACTTAACACTTTGTACTCACTTCCTACTTTGCCTGTTGCAGTTTATGTGAGTAGCCACTGTTAATCCTCTAATTTGAATTTGAGTCTTATAAAATTGATTGAATATCTTTCTTTTCTTTTAAATAACTCAGTTTCTGACTTTGAAGGAACGATTTCAGAGTAACCATGCAGTTATCATCTGACTGAGAAAGAATTTATAAATAATAAAGTTGTTTAAGTCACAAACCATCACTCATTAAACCTGCTCATCCAGATCATCTCTTGAAAGAGTGAGAACAGTATATCTTTGGCTCTGGTTGTCTGTACCCTCCCCACCATCACATGCTGCTGAGCTTGCTATAGATTGGGAAGCTCCTGCATCACCTTACCTAGTCCTTAAAGTCTCAGAGTAGAGTTTAGTTCCTCCAATTCTGAGACAGCTCAATCAGATAAGAACAGCCACTATACCCAGATGAGTTCATTTGGCTGAAAAGGTAAGAAAGTCGGAATTTAGAGCCAATGACATTTAGAAATCATGAATCTTAATTTTTTCAAGTGTGGTACAACTAATGCCATGGTGTAGGAGATGAATTTAGGTGGTACAATAATGTACTTTGATGTGCTGTTTCAATTTCATTAGTAAATTTATTTTGTATGTACCTTTAAGTTAAAATTTGCATGCAATTTTTTTCTCATTTCTTTTGTCTTTTGGGATATTCCAGTGTTGCCACTTAGCAACATTGGAAAATGAAATGGGAAAATTTCATTACTTTTAAATGTGCTTTTTAAGTTATTTTTAAATGTTTTCTAACATGGAAGTAACTGTGACTGCCTTCCTTTTTACCAGACTAAAATTTATCTATCAAAGTGTGAGAAAATATTCACATCTTTCTTACCTGGTAGCTAACAAAACTAAATTAAATGCAGGCAGAGCTGATGGAAAGAACCGGTAGCTTTCAAGCCTGGAGCTGCCAAAAGCAAGTGGAGAGTGATTTGCAATTCAGGCTTTTTTTAGTCCCAGTTTCTATGACAATCTACCTTGGCTCTTTTTTAAGTTTCAACAATTATTTTCAATTCAGATTTGATCTAGGCATGTATGGATGGAGATATAAAGGAATATATGTTAGCATACTTTCCTTTGAGCTCACCATCTGGTTGGAGAGATAACTGGCTGTTTCTTTGAATAGTGGACAAGTAAGAGTAGTTGAATTAATTAAGTTTAATTACATTTCTTAGGCCAGTCTCTAAGGCTCTGTTCCCAGGTGAGGTGGACCTCTTCAACTCAATTTCTCAGTATGAGAAAGTAAACTGGGGCTACTCAAAGTCCCTTCCATCCGCTTAAATACCACAGATGTGTTTCTGTTCCACAAATGGTGATTGTAAACATTTATTTCCCACTGAGGAATTGTTGTGTGTCAATAAAGCAGGCTTACAGGAACCATTTTAAAGGCTTCTCCTTTAATCTAGCAGCCCTCAGTCTGTTCTTCATTCCAACGACTGTCCTTCCTGTCAAGGGAGGGATTCACTTATTCAAGTTTGATTAAGTAAGTGACAAAGATGGATGACGGTTCTTTAATTGTTCATTTCCTCTGACATATTGCTTTTTAAAAATTTTTTTGGTATCAGGGATCAAACCCGGAACCTTGTGCTTGTGAGGCAGGCACCAGAACCACTGAGCTAAATCCCCAGCCCCAACATCTTGCTTTTTTACAGTCATCCTCCATGACCATACTGTGGAAAATGTTTAAGGTTGAGAACTGGTCTTGATAGGAAAACCAATGAGAGGAAGGACAGGCAAGGAGGTTTGAGAACAGAGTGAGTGCTTTGACAGATGGACGGGATCCACAACTTTGAATATTCAGTTATCCCTGTGGCTCATGGAGAATCTATCAAAAATTGAGTTTGGCCGGGGATTTAGCTCAGTGACAGCGCACCTGCTTTGTAAGCACAAGGTCCTGAGTTTGATTTCTGGTACTAAAAAAAATTGAGTTTAACCAATTAAGTCAAAACTACAGATCAGCTATTGGTTGTGTAGAGAGACTTCTATTATTAGCAGTAATAGCTTCAACTAAAACCGTTAGAGTCATTTAGGTCATTATATATATCAAATTGTATATCATACTGAAATATGTAAACAGTACTCCTGGCAATAAGCATAGGTATACAAGTTGTGGAGGAACTCTGCAAGTCCGAGGCCAGCCTGGGCTACAGAGTGAGTTCAAGTCCCCCCTGAACTACATGGAGAGACCTTGTGTCAAAAAAAAAAGGACAGAGAGACACATCTACATCCTGAGTCTCTCCCTAAAAACCAGGGGCTGTTTAGAGCCCTCACCTACTTTGTATAAAACAGAGGTGTTTCACTTGATTGGAAGCTACAGTTGCCTACTAGACGGTTGAAGAAAAGCATTTTCCAAGAAACTCAGCACCCACTGAAGTGTGTCAGAGCCAGCTGAGTTCATTTCTCCCGTACTGGACCACTCTGTGCAGTTTTCCCTTGATTTTAATTTTTCTTTTTTAAACAGAGGCTTACTTTGAGTTAAAAACAACACTACTGTCCTTTCTGAAATGGTTGGCATCTCTGAAGTGACCTGATGCTTCTCCATCCGCAGACAGACTACAGAAACCAGAGGGGAGCAAAGACCTCAGGGCTCACTTTGCTTTCTTATGGAGAACATTACTACCCTAAAATGAGTTTGCAGAAATCAGTAAAATTATACGAAGGGCTGTAAAGCAGCTCATTAGGGTAGAGTCAGGCTTTTCCAGTTTATGAGGTCTGTGTAATTAATTATTAAAGGATAAGGCATTTGTAGAAATTACGAAAGCATTCTGTCAAGGTCACAGTGGTGAAGATGCTTATACGAACAGCATGAGCCCCTGTCTTGAGCCTTGAGCTCTCTCTGCTGATAAGGGGTGAGGCCGAGGACTTCTGCTACACAGTATCTGGAATGGATTATAGGAATCCCCTTGATCCTCATGATCTTCATTCAGACCCTGTCTCCTAGGAATAGGCTCAACTGTCTGAGATGTCTTTAGCCGCACCCTCTGGCAGCTTGCAGGGAGCCTGAGGTGTCCTCCCTGGAACAGGACAGTACTGAACAGGGAGTCCGCAGACCCGGCCTTTGTCTTGCCCACTGTTGTCATGGAAACAGTCACCTGACTTCTAGGATCTCCTCTTCCATCTGTAGAACAGGAATAGGCTACCCTGGCTTCCTCAGCATTTGTGAGGACATCATGAAATACAAGATCGACTGGCACAGGGAATTCCTGGCCCATCCTAGGCATACAGTGCTGCTCACCTGACTCGTCATGTCTGTTTTTAATGGAAAAGATTATCTTCAGTCAGTATCACCACCTAAGGAGTCCTCTGGTGATTGCTGATGGGACAAATCTGTGATTCTCACTCCATTTCTGACCTGCATGTGTGAAGTACCACTTTCAAACAGCTCAGACTTTGTGACTGGGATATCTTATTATCCTATGGACGGAGCACTGCACTGGATTAGAAAATTAAGTTTTCATTCTAACTTCACTTTGTATTAGCCAATGTGACTTCAGGCAGATCAGATTATGCTACCACTGAACATTAATTTTTTGTTTAGCAAACAACTGTATTACTAAACTGTTTGTTTAGCAAACAACTGTATGACATGGTTGCACTCTGAGTAGGTTGCTTGAGTTTGATTTATAGCACTGCTTTCTACCGTACGACCTTGGAGAAAGAGACAAGCTCAGTGTACAGCTTATGGATAGCTCGCTATCCGCTGTGAAGTGAATGCAATAATCAGACACAGCTCAGACAGCTGTTGTGCAGAACACCTGCAATGTAAGAGTGGAAGTGTAACAGAGAGCCTGGCATAGAATGTACTCAAAACATCTTAGTGGTTATGCTTTCCTTTTCCTCAAATTAGATTCCCCAAGGCAAAATCTTCTGCATGTTTCAATATACTATGGAGTCATATCTAAGATAGCTCTGTCTTTACTGAGTTCCCTTTAGAAGGATCCCAGCCCCTTTTTAGAATATTTAAGGCAATATTTTAAAAAGAAAAAGAAACACGAGAAGCAGGAGAAAGAACAGCAAGGAGTGAAGTAAGATGATGCTGAGGACTCCGTGCCTTGATGCTCGGCTGTGCTGGGAGGACTGGAGCAGGAACCTTTTGCACACGTCTTCTGAGTCCACACAGCTTGCCTATGGAAGACGAACCCATGGGTGGAGGTGTACAGCCCTGTACCTGACTCACATTTCAGTTTGTGCTGTGTGCACTTCAATTACCTGGGCAGAGTAGAATGTCCTTCTCCTCTCTTTGTCAGCCCCCAGCCAAGCTGAGGAGAAATGCTGGGTGGAGTAGTAGAACTCAGGCCTTCCCAGGGCCAGGCCCCAGGGTTGGGAGAGGATCTCAGCTGTGTCTTCTTCTTGAGCAGCTGGATGGTGTGGGATGGAACATGAGACCGTGATCTCAGCGGGAAGTGCCCATCGCAGTTTCAAGGAGCAGTGGAAGCTGATGTCGTTCCCACTTGTCTGCCTTTCAGCCCAGGGCCAGTGAAGCTTTCCTTCACCTTTGCAGGGCTTATTTTATATTTATAGGCATCCTAGCTTTGCACGTGTAACCTTTATCTAGAAGACAGGAGCACGGAGCATTGAGCTAAAAGACAACCTAATTTTGTTACTAACCATTCTCAGAATTTAGGATTAAGTGATTTAATAGTTCTAAGCCACAGTTTCTCATGTGATAGGAGTACTCACAGCAATATTATAGTGTATATTAAACCATAACTTTGTTAATCTTGACTCTTAGATCTTGAGGAGTGAGATTAAGCTTAGATGTCATCTAACGTGGCTCTCTGCTTCAGAAATCTATCTGTGTGTTAGCATTTGGGGAAGTGGGTCTGTGGCTTCTGAAAGAACTGTCAGAGGTGGGGAGCATTCTGCCCCAGGCAGCTGATTCTCTATTTGTGAAGCCATAACATTTATTAGTTGAGGAGAGCTAAGATTGATTTTTTAATAGAGAAAACGCTTCTGAAAGTTCAGCCCCCAAACAACTCGTAGGAACCAAGATCACCCTGAGCTCAGACAAACCTGATCCTCATCTCTGCTTTCTCCAGCGTGGGGAGGCGTGTTGGTCCTGGTGTGCACGTTCTTCATGTATTCCTGGTAGCACGGGGGGAGCATACGTGGATGATGTGCTGGGCTACACTGAGGACATCCGTGGGTCCCGTGTAAAGGTGAGCCACTTTATTTGTTTCCTGTTAATGCCACTCTTCTGTGTATTGGCATTGAGGAAAGACCTTCTTTAGTAAACATGAGTGTTTTGGTAGTTAATTATAGTAAAGATCTATATAATTTGTTTCTTCCTTATCCTTCATTGTATTAAAAAAATAGAAAATTGTGATGCTTGAATCTCCAACTCTGGTTCCATTAGATAATAAAAAAAACAGTGATACATTTGCTTGAGTAAGATTAGATTGATTAAGATTAGAAGAAATGCCTGATAGATCAAGGTTGTGGTGGCTAAGACAGGCAGCCTGAAATTAGCATCTGTCCTCTACAGGTGTGATCTGGAAGAAATGCAGCAACAGGCCACCAGAAGGCTGCTGTTGGTCATTGCAGAGATCAAACCTATCTCTACACTGTTCTTATGTTTTGGAATTTAGAAGAAAATCAATTGAAAGCAATAGGTCCCGTGAGGATGCCGGCATCTTTATGTGTTGAGCCACTATCCAGAGAGCATCTCTCACCCTAGGCCACAATGGGACACTAGGATTCTGTAGTAAGAGTGGTAAGTAGTCAGGTGCAAGAGAAACAGTGCCTGTCAGCTTAGATAGCAGAACTAGGCGCGTGTGACTTTGTACAAAATGCCAGAGGACATTTTGGGCTTCAAGACGCTGTAGGTGGGAAAGTGTTTGGCTTCTCATGTTACAGGAAGTACGTAGGGGCAGAGAAGCTGAATCCCATCCTGTACACAGTTTCTTTCACAGAAGAGAAGAGGTGAGACTGATACTTTCTGGTCTGTTAAAATGATCACAAATGAGAACAAGATCTTCCAAAAACCAGGAGCCTGGTGACTAGTAGTCGAGGCATGACTTGGTGTAATAGAGATAGCACGTGTGTGTATGTGTGCATGCACATGTGCACCACGGACCTGGAGCAGGACTTGTAGTATTGTACAGGTGCCCATGGTTAGATCAGCACCAGGGGTCCTGACTGGGAGAGAAACACACAGCACAGAGCCTAGGAAGCGCTGAGTCCCAAATTAGAAAGGCAGGAGCCATATGGACACTAACTGCAAAGCAGGACAGGTGGTCAAAACTCCTGGCAACCTCAAATATCTGGCAGGATGTAAGGCGCAGAGCCAAGTATGCAGTTACTATTAGAAAAATGAAATTTGAAAGGCTCTGTCTATATAAAGAAGCCATTTGCTTCATTCCAGAAATATCTGTACACCTCTGAAGGTAGGGATTTAACCTCAGAGGAGGACTGATAAGGCTTTTGAGTGGTAATAACAAAAAATTGCCTCTTAGGGCTAAGGAATAGTGGAGAGTGTTTCTATGTACTCTTTTTCTTGGGACGCTTGGCTCGGTTCTCTCACTTGGAAACTCTTTCAGCTGACTCCACTCACAGATGGTGGCAGAGCAAAGTAAATGTCTCCCTGGATTTTAGCTCCCTGGTGCTTGGGATTTAAGTACCCAGATATTTACAGTCTGTCACTTGAAGTCATTTTTTCAAATATAAAGGTGTGAATGCTATGTCTGCCTTCTGCCCCATCTGTAAGGTCAGCAGCCTGAGGATTAGTATCTGTCTGCTAGAGATTTGCTCTGGAGGAAATGAATGGATCAAAGATCTAAACATTAGAACAAAAACACTTAATATGCTGGAAGACAAAATAGGTAAAGCTTTTGAAGACATAGAGTTCTGTATTATATCTTAGCCATCTTTCCATACCTATGCACGTGGAGATATCCCACATTCAGTGACTTATTTCTTTTTATGATTATATAAACTTATACAAACTCATTTATTGAGTATATCAAATTTCACTAGATAAATTTATTTTTTCCTTGAATGATTGGATATAGAGCAATTGTGTCATTCCTATGTCACTTTCCTGTCACGCCAACAAACCTGTGGACCTCCTCTTTGAGACTCAGCAGTTAGTTTCTCTACAATACACTGAGGTCTCCCTTTCTTTGGAAAATGAAATTACAAATGGCAGACACTTGTAGTTTAAACAGACCCTAAGTCAAAGGTGACCACAAATCCAATGTTTCCTCACTAGGCACTTAAGCCTGTCACTTTCCTACACAGCCTGAAGGCATAGTCTGATTTGATTGGCCAAATACAAGAAACAAAATTTCTAGGTGCCTGGTGTTCAGATCTTCTTACATTGGCTTGGTTATTAGCTAAGCATTTAAATCTAAGAGAAATAAATCAGGAAGAGATCCTTGTAAAGACTGTGAATACCATGATAAAAATATAATTTTGCAAGAGCACAGAAGGAAGATTGGATAATAAAAACATGGGTCTAAATAAATGATTCTTCACTTTTATATAAATGATACAAAGTTTTGGAGAGAAAAAGTAGGCATTAGAATAAAGTTCGAGAATAAATCCAAGGCATGGATCTCATTTGTTTGATTTTCCTTGTGTATCCTGGTGAATTTTTATGGCCAATCAAATTAGTTCCCATAAAGGAGTTTAGACATGGACTACATTCCTTCTATACATCAACTACTGATTTCATAGTCATTACTGCTTCTGATGAAAACTTCCATCCACAAAATACACGCCAACAAGATCTTCTTCTAACTTCTTCCCCATCACTGCTTCTCCAGCTGGAGAGACAGTAAGAGTTATTTGTTCTAAATGAGAAATTGCTCAATTTTTAAATGTTGATAACATGTTTTGAAAACTAGCTTTTGTGATGCTATGATCAGATTCCCAAGTGCCAGGTTGTAGCCATTTAGATTGCAGCTGTCTGAAATGTGCTGCCTTCCATTCCCAAAGGCTTTTGCACACAGTTTTCCAGTGAGTGGACACTTAGTCATTCCCATCAGAGTACCACTGAGAGGACATGCTGATCAGAAGACCTCTAGTCTTGGAGCACAGGATGTTTTTCAACCCTGAACGGTCTGTGTTCTGAATGCATTGATGGTCTCTAAGCAACAGTGGCTTCTGGAATCCGAAGGACCCACATGTATCATACAGCCAACCTCCTCATGTGGTAAATGTGAAAATCGAGATCAGGACTAAAGGTAGACCCTAATGTTGCATTAGGCTCTGCACACGGCCCCCTTCCAGTAGGGTGATGTGTGCACCCCCCTAAAACTCCATCAAAGCCTGCCTTGCAAGCAGACACATCCCCACGTCAGCAGATACATCTTCCTCCTGGACGTCCACATCCTTCTACTTGGCCTTCCAAATCCTTTCTCTTGGGCATGCTCAAGTCTCACATGTGTTTTTGAAGTTTTTCCTGATCGATGCAATTCTAATTTCCTCCTCCACATCTATTCAGCATTTGTTTTCTCTTTGAGTCGGAACCATTTCATCATCGTGTGACACAGTCTCCCCAGTGACACCAGAAGCTCCTAGTGAACCAACCCAAGAAATCTCAAAGGACCTGGCATATAAGAGATGCTTAATAGATGATGATTTACTGACAATGTTGGTGAGCAAAGTACCTGCGATGTATTTTTGAATAGCCGTTCAACTGCACAGAAGTGCCAGTAGTTGCTCAGTGTTTAATCTTGGACCGAGGCGTGAATTCACAGCACTCTACCTCACTAATTGGTATGATACAGAATGACACTTACTTCAAAGGGCTGTTTCAGGAATTGAATAAACCGCAGTACAGTGTCCAGCCTGACTCCTTTGGCTTGGCTGGGGTGAACTTGTTGAGAGGACTCTTCCAGTTACAGCCCAGGTCCTTCAGAACAAAAGCCCAAAGCCTCCATATCTGGGCTTCTCCCCCATTGCAGAGCTTGATAAGGTTTTTAAAAAAGATCCTCTAGAGGACTGGGCCTCTGAAACAGCTTAGTGTTTAATTCAGCAGCCCATAAATGATCCTGGGTCAGCCGGATGAATTTTAATACTGCAATTATAGTCACTCACTGTATTTTTTTTTTTTTACACTTTATGTCCCTCCAGGGTTTGCTAAGTCCCCAGAGAAAAGTTTACATTTTTCTCAGATTCTCAGTCTCATAATGTCCTGAAAAGAGTTGAATATAATGAGTTTAATCCCAAACAGTGCTTCTGTTTTAGAAATTTACAAGGAGCACAACTTAAAGTTGTTACATAGTTACAATTTGCTTTGGAAGAAGAATAGTATTGCCAAATTTAAATCTCTGACTTGGCTACACCTGACCTCGAAGTATTTTTTGAATAAATACAAGCTCACTTTCAAAAGACCAAGCTCTTTTAAAGTGGGAGTGGAGACACTTTTTCTGTAAAGGTGTTAAAAGTGAACATTACAAGCTTTGAAGACCAAACAAGGTGAATATTTTCATGATGAAATATTTGAATGGAGCAGCTAAAAAGCCAGTCCTGTTATTTCATCATCCTCTATCTCAGTCAATGCTTTGTCTCTTCCCTAAGAACAACGTCCACGTTCCTCAACATCTTTGTCTTTTTCTTCTACCCTGAGAAGGTCCTCTGGCCTGACACTTGGGTTGTAGGAAATATTTCACAGCCTTCTGCGAGGAGCAGATTCCCTGAGCATGGTGTCATGATGCTCTGTGTGCAGCAAGAATAGAAGACAATCTGAATGTTTCCCTGACACAACCACAGAAATATAGAGCCAGTAGACACTACTTCTATGACAGTTTGGTGGATTCTTGGAGGTTGTTGATAGTGGCTAGAGATGAATGTATAGAGTGGTAATGGGGAATAGAGACCAGCGATTATCTTTTGAAATAATTACTGATATCACATAATTGCATGATATCTGGAGAACACATACATAAAGCCTTTGGTCTCTGAAACACACTCTTTGGGTCTTCCAATCTTTGATCTCTCAATACTTGCTTTCTGACCTTTGGTAAAGACTCCCTTTTGCCTCAGTTTCCTCATTTATAAAGATGGTTAATAACATATATTTATAAGATAACATGTGTAAAGTCTCGCCTGACATGGAGACATTGCCAAATAAACCAAATAAATGTCAGCTATAGGCACGATGCTTGCTCAAGGATGTTGGAAATCATCTTGCACCTTTGCTACAGTTTGAGGCTGTCACAAACATTCTACAGGTAAGAAACGGACAGTTCCAAAAGTTAGAAATTGCAGCATCAGGTCTGGGATTCAAGTGTGCTGGCTTTGATTTGAATTTTTTCTCCATCTCTCTCCTTTCCCAGTAAGTTGGAGCAGTAGGCATTATGTTCTGGTCCAGTACTGAAGGGTACATGTTTCTGGCCAAGAGAGATTTTCTTTTCTTTAAATTTTTATTTATTTATTTATTTATTAAAATTCTTTTATTGGTACATTGTAGGTATACGACACAATTACATTTCTCATTGGGAATTGTACCTTTACATGATGCATCTTGGTTCTTTTTACCCATTCCTAGCCCTCCCTTCACGCCCTCCACCCTTCCCTATTTACAAAAACTTTTTTCCATTTTTTTCATTTCTCATCATTTTTCCGTTCCCTTCTTTCCTTTCCCCTGCTCCTCCCACTACCCCTACCCCTTTGGACCTTTTCTTCCTATTTTGCATTATCAATTATTTATTCTAATCATTGGTACATTTTAGGTATACAATATAATGACATTCATCATTGGAAATTTGCACCTTTACATAGTCTCTCTTGGTTCTTATTTTTCACCCTTGCCCAGCCCTCCCTTCAAACCCTCATCCCTCCTTATTTACAAAGACTTTGTTTCCATTTCTCCATTTTCTCATATTAATTCCATTCCCTTCTTTCCTTTCCCCTACCCCTCCCACTTTCTTCCCCTTTGCCCCTTTTCTTCCTACTTCACCTTATCTATTATACATTTTAGTCCTTACTTACACTATCAGTTTTCACACCAGAGAAACTATTCGGTGTTTATACATATGTGTCCTATTTATTTCGCTTAAGAGTATCGCCTCAATGTGCATCCACTTAGCTATAAATGTCTCTAATTTCTCATTTTTTATGGCTGAGTAGTACTCCATTTTATAAAAAAAACACATATTCTTATCCAGTCTCCAGTTGATGGGCATTTGGGCTGTTTCCAAGTTTTAGCTATCACAAACTGCTCTGCTATGAACATGGGTGCACATATATCACTGTGGTATGATTCTTTTAATTCTTTGGGGAAGATCCCCAGGAGTGGAATACCGGGGTCAAATGGGACTTCCAGTCCTAGATCTTTGAGGTATCTCCATACTGATTTCCACAGTGGTTGCACCAGTCTACACTCCCACCAGCAGTGGAGCAGGGTTCCTCTTTCCCCACAGCCCTGCCAGCATTTGTTATTTGCTGATTTCATGATAGCAGCCATTCTTTCTGGAGTGAGGTGGAATCTCAGCGTTGTTTTCATTTGCATCTCACAAATGACCAGTGATGTTGAACATTTTTTCATGTATTTATTTGCTCTTTCTACTTCTTTGTCTGAGAAATGTCTGTTCATTTCAGATGCCCATTTTTGGATTGGGTCTTTAAATTTGGGAGGGCTGATCTTTTTAAGTTCTTTATAGATTCGAGATAGTAGACTTTTGTCTGAGGAAAAGAAGGTGAAGATTTTTTCCCACATTGTGGGTTGTCTCTTCACACTGCTGGTGGTTTCTCTTGTTGTGCAGAAGCTTTTTAATTAGAAGAGATCCCACTTGTTGATTGTTTGTGCTAGTTCACAGGCAACTGAGGTTTTGTTCATAAAATCTTTTCCTACACTGATGTCTTCAAGAGTTCTACCTAACATCTGTTCCAACTGGTTCAGCATTTCTATTTTAATATTTAGATCTTTAATCCATTTTGATTTTAGTTCAGTGCATGGCGAGAGATATAGGTCTAGTTTTAATCTTTGGCAAGATGAAACCCAATTTTTCCAGCACCATTTATTAAAGAGGCTATCTTTCCTCCAGTGAGGCTGTTTGGCTCCTTTATCGAAGATGAGATGGCTGAATATGTCTGGCGTGGTTTCTGCATCTTCTAATCTGTTCCACTGGTCCTCAGGTCTGTTTCTTTGCCAGTACCATGCTGCTTTTATCACAGTAGCTTTGTAGTAGAGTTGCAGGTTGGGGATTGTGATACCCCCTGCCATGTCCCTGTTACTTAGAATTGCTTTTGCCATTCTGGGTCTCTTCTTGTTCCAAATGAATTTTTGGATTGTTTTCTCAAGGTCCATGAAGTATGCTGCTGGGATCTCAATTGGAATTGCATGAAATCTATATAGCAGTTTTGGAAGTATGGCCATTTTCACTCTATTAATCCTTCCTACCCAGGAGCAGGGGATGTCTGTCCATTTTCTGATATCATCTTCAATCTCTCTTTTCAGAGTGCCATAGTTTTCAGAGAAGAGGTCTTTGATTTCTTTCATTAGGTTGATTCCTAGGTATTTCAGTTTTTTGGATGCTATTGTGAAAGGAATTATTTGCCCTATTTCTCTCTCAGTGAGTCTGTCATTTGTGTAGAGGAAAGCTATTGATTTTTGTGTGTTGACCTTGTACCCAGCTACTGTACTGAATTTGGTTATCAAGTCTAGAAGACTTTTGGTGGAGTTCTTGGGGTCTTCTATATAGAGTATCATGTCATCTGCAAATACTGACAATTTGACTTCTTCATTTCCTATCTTTATTCCTTTTATTTCTTTCTCTTGTCTAATTGGTGTGGCTAATGTTTCCAGAACTATATGGAACAGGAGTGGTGATAGTGGACATCCTTGTCTTGTTCCTGATTTGAGTGTGAAGGATTTCAGTTTTTGACCATTTAGTATGATACTGACAGTTGGTTTTTCATGGATAGCTTTTATCAGTTTGAGGTAGAGACCATCTATTCCAACTTTTGTAGGGTTTTTATCATAAATGCATGTTGGATTTTGTCAAATGCTTTTTCTGCATCTATGGAGATAATCATATGGCTTTTGTCCTTGGTTCTATTGATATAGTGTATTACATTGATTGATTTGAGTATGTTGAACCATCCCTGCATCCCTGGGATCAATCCCACTTGATCAGGGTGTATGGTGTTCTTGATGATCTTCTGCATTCTATTTGCCAGTATCTTATTAAGGATTTTTGCATCTATGTTCATTCGTGAGATTGGCCTATAGTTCTCCTTTTCAGTTGGGTCTTTCTCTGCTTTGGGGATCAAGGTGATGCTTGCTTCCAGGAATGAATTTGGGAGTATTGCTTCCCTTTCAATTTCACTGAAGAATTTAAACAGTAGTGGCAGTAGTTCCTCTCTAAATGTCTTGTAGAATTTAGCAGTGAAGCCATCAGGGCCTGGGCTTTTCTTAATTGATAAGTTTTAAATTACATTTTCAATTTTATTGGTTGATATTGAGTTGTTTAGAATTTTTAGTTCTTCATTCAACTTTGGTAATTCATATGTATCTAGGAATCCGTCCATTTCTTCTGTGTTGTCCATCTTATTGGTGTATAGGTTCTGGAAGTAGATATTGATGATCCTCTGGATTTCTGCTGGGTCTGTTGTAATTTCACCTTTTTCATTCCTAATTGCATGGATTTGGGCCTTTCTTTCCTTTTTCTGATAAGGTTTGGCCAAGAGAGATTTTCATGGAAAAGAAAGAGTCTGGGGAGATCTTCAGAAAATTTTCAAGCTCAAATCCTAAAGTTTCCTAAGTTAGCAGTGCCACTTGCTAAGGACAACGAGTAAATAACCATGGAATCAAGGAGGGGAATTTTCTAAACACTGCACACATTGCTGAGTGTAGCCTGTTTGTATAGATCTCAAGTTTAAGCCCTGCCTGTAGACAGCAGTGGTTTTCCTCGGGGAGAGCCAGGAGAAAACATCTCCAGGACAGTAAGTTGGCTTGTATACTGTCAAGTACTGAACGAAAAAAACCCAAAACAAACAAATTAGACCTGAGAAAGGCTCTCACTTGCTTGAACGCCGTTGATCCTGAGGCCTCAAATGTGGATTTGACCACACTGCCAAAGGAGTAGAAGCTGTGACAACACCAGGCAGCTTCTGATGTGAGTGGTACAATTCATTGTCTTCTACTGAAATATCTCAGTTTCTGGCCTCTTTTGCATTAGAGTGTACGTTTCTTTTGCTTGGGCTGCCCCCAAGTGTCACCGAACCCATTTTGGGAAAAGAATAGCCTGGCTCCAGTTGCTGCACAAGACCTGGATCTTTTTGTCTGGTTAGAAGATCCCAACAAACTCCCTCTCAGGCTTCCCATCTGAACTGGAAATAGTCACTCCTCCTTTCCAATCTCCAACCCTCCCAGGATTCTACCTTCTCAGAACTTACTGAATTTCCCAGACATTGCCAAATTATACCCTTTATCAAAGCCCTGGCATAGTGTCTTCTCTGCCAGGAGGAATGCAGCACTTGGCTCCCCCTCCAATCTGGTAATGGAACTGACTCTCACCTGCAGGAATAGTTGCACACAGGTACAGGGACTTAACTTGGCCTTCACCCAAGGGGATTTGAGTGCTCCAGGTGAGTGTTGGATTGGCACTGAGTGACATTTTCATCAACTCTCTCTTCTGTTTGTGCTCCAGTTCTCAGAGAATCTTTGGCCTAATTTTTTTAAGCCTGAGAACTGAGCTTCTCTCTTATCAACAGCTTTTGTATTCTGCACGGTTTTCCTTTGGTGAAAGAATGGCTCTGTTATCAAGCAAGGCTTATTCAAATCCTGCTCTATCCATTTTCAGTTTGGTGACAGTTAATTTTATGGGTTAGCTTGACAGGGCTGGTAAAAGCTGATTTCTAAATGTGACTGTAGAGCTATTTCTGGAATAGATTATCCTTGGAATTGGTAGACTGAGTAAAGATGTGGCTCTACACAATGCAAATGGGTATTGTCTAATCCACTGAGAACACCAACAGAATAGGAAGGCAAAGGGAGGGCACCTCCCTCTCTGCTAGAGTAGGACATCTGTTTGTTCTTGCCCTTGAACATTACAGTTCCTGGTTCTCAGATCTTCAAACTCTGACTCATGACTTATGTGAGTTGCTGCCCTGGTTCTCAACATGTAGGGTTTAGAATGAGACAACTCCCCCAGTGTTTCTGGGGTCCAACTTTCAGATAGAAGATGAAGAATTTTAAGCTTTCCTAACTGTGTGACTAAAACCCTTCTAATAAATCCCTGTAGGTACATTCATCCAAGGTGTTATGTTTCTTTCTTTTTCTTTTGGGACTGGGGATCAAACTCGGGACCTTGTGCTTGCGAGGCAGACAGTAGAACCACTGAGCTAAATCCCCGGCCTTCAATGTGTTATGTTTCATGTAGAACCTTGGCTAATTCAGGTAGGCTCTTTGGTTTTCATAAACTTTACTTGCTTCTTTTATTAAAATACAATCTTGGAGCCATATTATGAAAAGTAATAATTTATAAAGTGTGCCTTATACAAAATAGACATTGCGAATGTTAGTTTTTTCTCTCATCTTTTCTCTTACTTGAAGAGCCAGCCATGTGGACAGCAAAGGTAGCCACATTTTGATGCCCATTTTCTACCTGAATTTTCAAATTGTTCTCACTCTCAGATGACACAGTTGATACTCATCCCAATTGGTAAGGCTTTACTGGACTCAAGAAGTAACTTGATTTGCACCACCAAATCTCACCCCATTTTCCAATACTGCCGCTTTCACCACACTTTTGTGTTTCTCTTTGTTCTAATAGATATGTTTAATTTCATGTACAGATCCTACGGGTCTATTTTCTAGTACAGAAGATTTTTGTCAGGATACAGAAGTCATAGGAGACCCTGTAATTTGTTTGTAAAATTAATCACTATCGAACCAGGTGAGGGAAAGTAGGTGACCTGCAGCAACATCCATTAGCACCCCTGGAAACTTGTTTCAAAAAGGATCTGATAGGAAAAGTTGGTCATCTGCATCAACTCTGTGTACCAAAGCCAGAAAGTTAGACTGACCTAGAAACCAAATTAGCTGGAATTTTGACCTTGAACTTCTAGCCCCCAAACTGTGAGGAAATAAATATTTGTTGGAGAAGTCAAATTCCATGTGGTATTTAGTTGTGATAGCCTGATCCTACTAACACAGTCTTAAATCATATTTCTGTTGCACAAAAGACAATGCCCATTTAAATGAACACAGGTGCATCTTTTTTAACAGGTATTTATGAAAAAAAAGAAACTTCAAGTTAACCCTGTTTACAATAGAGACCTATACAGTGACAGTTGTATTTAACACTTGATTACTATCATCATGTAGATACAGTCTATTTTGAATACTTACCACTCACAACTCCCCTTTTCTGCTCTGTCAAGAAATCGCAAATGTTTTGTTGTTGGGACATCTACGGACACGTTAATAATCTGTGTCTTCATCTACTTTCATAGCTCAATCATCAAAGGAAATTCAAAATTTCAAGATGTGCCAGGCAAGTCTCAGAGCCCAGAACTGCACAGGAGCTCTGTGTTAGTCACTTGCTATCATAGTAATAAAATACCTACTACAACTTAAAGGAGAAGAGGTTTATTTTGGCTCATGTTTCCAGAAGATTTAGTCCATGGTCAGCTGGATCTTAGGCAGAAACATCATGTGGAAGGGTATGGTGGAGAATGCAGCTCACCTTATGACACCCAGGAAGTAGGGAGAGATGAGAGAACCCGAGGAGGGAGATACATACTCCAAAGGCACAGCCCTGTAAAGCCCCTCTCCCATCTGGCCCCACTCCTAACAGCACAGTTAGCTCCAAATTCATCAGTGCATCAGTTCTCTGATGAGTATGGTGTCCTCATAATCCAATCACCTTGCCAGAGCCTCATCTTTGAACACAAGAGACTTTAGGGGACACTGAGGGACATTCTAGATGCACACCATAACATGCTCTTCTGCAATAGGTTCCATATTTCAGAGAGTTTTAAAACCTAGGCAAATTTTAAGAAAGAGTATATTTTGGGGAATATATTTCTTAAATAAGTTCACTAAAATATGAAACACTTAAATCAGACACCTATTGATTAGAGATTGACTTCATAAGAAGAAGATTAAGAAAGGATTAAGATTAAGAAAGGAGATTTTTAACAACAAAAAATGATAGAAAGGTGTGATTCAGAAAAAACAGTTATCAAACTAAGTAAATTTGGGCTGATGAAAAATTCAACTTTTCTGATTTCTATTATTTTTGCAAGGGTTCATTGAGAACCTGGTCATTGCATTCAGGTAGGCCTACATTCCTTTGGGAAGCTGCCACTCAATTCAAATTCCCATTTGAATAGCGTAGGGATTCCAACTGTATTGCTCAAGGTCACACATGGAATCATGGCCAGATAACACCCCTGCTACTAGGATCAAAGTGTAAGGAACTTTTATCTGCCCAGGCTCTTCAACTTAGGTAAACACCATACTACAGATGTTACCAAAGGAAAGGGGCCAGCTTACCTTAGATGGTGCCTGCTTAGGGTGCCAGAAATGAGTACACAATATGTCTTTTTTTGAAAATATTTAATGTAGATTGCTTTCATTCAGTCTCCTCTTAACTGCATATAATCTAGTCATTAGTGGATCATTTTATTATTTCATTAATTATTATTAGTTATTTTCATCATTTGATCTTCATTTTAATCAAAAAATATCTTGCTTGGACCTTTTAAGGTATCTTTCACCAATCCCTTGTACTACATTCAGCATCTCATTATTCTTTTAACTCTTACATTTACTGGTGGATTCTTCTGCTCTGCTTTCAGTGATTCTTAGCATTCTTTTGTCCTATAAAATCAATTTCTTTTTAATTCTGTTAGTTAATTAAAACATATGTATTAAGTGTCTCTAGATGCCAGTTTATACATGAAATGTTAAGGATGCACCCTTGAATTAGATGCACATGGTCCCTGCCACTTCTCAGCTCATAGTTAAACATGAATGGGACCCTGGTAACTACTTTCCAATATTGCTCCTCTGTCCTATTAAATGGTGTAATCCACTCTCATTTCCCCCATTCTTTATATCCTCTTGTCTCTTTAGTTCATTGATAACTGCTTTCCAGCTCATTGTTCTATTATGATTTTTAAAAATAAAGCCACGAGTCCCCTCAATAGGACAACTGCATATCCTCATGTACATCTGGTATTGTGTTATGTGTACACACTTCCACCTCAAAAGTGTCCTGGTAACTTGTACAGTCACCTGTGTTTTAGTTAGGAGTGACTGAGACTTCTACCCAATTTTATTGATCCCTCTGTATTTTTTCCATACTAGAGAATATTTGCATAAAACACATCTTTTCATGACAGAGCAATGTAAGTTTAAATGCTAACTTGTTCAGTTATTATTTTGGTGACTATAGAAAAATTAGTTAATACGGTTTATAAATTTTTGGAAGAGAGAAAACAGTTGTACCTACTTACAGTGTGGATGCATAAGTTCAAAAGTGAAGGTTTCTAAAGTAATTGGCCTTTTGGCTAGCAGCATAAGAGGATAGATAGTACCTCACATCTCATGTTTCTGAAAGGCCCTGCTCAACACTGATGCCTTCCTACAGTCTTTTTCCACTGTGCTATGTCTTTGTCTCCTCTTCTGTCAGCTGCCACTTTCTCTCTGTCAACTGATCTCCCTGTCCTCTGTTGTCCTTGGCTGTGGCAGTTTGCTTCAGTTCATCTTGTGTGCCTGCATGCGCATGCACGCAAGATGGAGGATACTCCCAGAGACACACAGGTGAGCCCAGCTGAAAGCTATGTCCTGTGAGCTGGTGGATGCTGAAGGCTGTAGAGTATAGAGGCTCAGCCCCATGCTGAAGTGGAAGACAGCTGTTCAGATGAATGGACTTGGAGGCCAGGATACATGAGGTTGGGAAGGTTCAGAGGAAAGAGTGAGAGGTGCCAAGTGGCAGTCACACATTTTCCATGAGAGATAAAACTCCATACTGGGCTCATTAAGGTGTCAGCCATCTTCAGGGTGTAACTTAGAATTTGTCAGAGATTTCTTTTTCATGGTTAAGAAAAAGAATATGGACTTCGAGGGCACCTTGGTTCAGGTTCTTATCTTTCACAAGTGGTTCATAGGGCAAGAGTGAACCTCCTGGACCCCAATTTTCTCATCTATGATTAAGAACAAAGACTTTAGAGATGGTTTGTCTAAGGGTTATATTCTGGGTCTCCTGAATGATAGCTTCCTGCCTCAGAAGAGTTTCAAACACTCATTCTTCAACTGTAGAATAGGGATAATAATAGTGCCTCACAATTACAATGAGGTTGACTGAAAGAATATGAGTAAAGTCTTAGGATATATTACATATTCTGTATATATTAGATTCTATTATATTATCAAGGGTGTTATTATTTCATCATATTCTGAAATTCAACTACTCCTCTATAAAATGTAAGCAGGAAACACTTCATAGAGTTTTTTGATGGGTTTATTAAACTACCATTTGTAAGTACTGGGTGTTTAATTGTAACTAGACAAATCACAAAAGAACCCTAAGGTAAGATATAGCTAGGGGTGAATAAAAGTACTGTCAACAATCATGATTATTTGCATACCTCCTCCTTGCCTTCCTCCTTATTCTAATGTCTGTCTGTCCTCATTCCTCTTATCCGCCTAAAATATAAACTCCAAAATGCTGAAGACTATGATTGACTTTTCTACTACTCTGCCCTAGCAGTGGGCACAGTTTCTAGAACATAATTAGTGTCCAACATAATTAGTTAAGACAAAAATGAAAAGCAGAGAAGCCAGAGACAATGCGCAGTAGAAATAATGGGACAGAAAAATCAAAGATTTCATGGCCGGTAAAAAGTTGCATGCGAGAGAATATTGCTAAAGGTTTACAGTCAGTAATACTATAGTTCATCTGACTTCTTCCTAAATCACGAGCCAGCAATTTGTCACCAAGTCACTGGTAGAAGTAGAGTTCATCACCTAGAGTAGGGTCCACTTAACAAATATGCATTGAATGGAAGATAACTTTGGTAATTATGAGTCATGGTAAAGAATACGACCTTGAATTTTACCCTGGAAAAGGTCAAGGGAGTCTAAAGTAGGATTAATTTGAATACCAATCTGTAGCACATTGAAAATATTCCCAGGAGCCCAAATGGCCATTTGACATGGGTGATGGAAAATTCAGGATTCTTTGTAGATAGAATGGTTTCCTCCTTTTATCCTTAAATGTCTCATGGAAAGAGGTCCACATGGTTAAAAACATGGAGTAGTTACTAAAACAAATTCTTTATTTAGCCTAGAGGACACAATTTGATAAGGTAAATTAATTTTAAGGAGTCAGTTTTGGGCATACTAACTTCAGAGAATTTTGCTTTTCATGTAGTGTGACTAGCTTCTCGCAGCCCCCACTCTTCAGAATGTCTGCCTGTGCATTAAAAACAAAAGAAATCCATAAAAATAGTCAAATACAAGAAAGGGAAGATAATATGCTTATTTATATAGAAGAACTGCAAAGTAATACAAATTTTATTCAGGTTTTGGTCACTGTGGGAGATTTGTCCCTATAAATCAGGATTTACTGAAAAAGACATATCAATTGGTGAAAGTGTAACCAGGATTATAGCTTTCCAGTTTTTTGTTTTGTTTTGTTTGGTTTGGTTTGGTTTGGTACCAAGGATCAAATTCAGGACCTTGTGCTTGCGAGAAAGGCGGCAGCACCAGTGAGCTAAATCCCTGGCCCTAGATTTCCAGTTTTTAAAATTAAATTACTTTAACTGACACAGAAGCACATACAAATTGTACATATTAATGGAGTAACAGCTGATGTTTTGATACACATATAAATTGTATAATGTTTAAATCACATTAAACATATTTATCTCCTCCAATATTGATTATTTCTTTATGGTGTAAATATTTGAATATTTTCTTTTTGGCTTTTTCAAATACACAGCATATAATTGTTATCTCTATCACCTTACTATGAAGTAACACTCCAGAACTTCCTACCACTATCTAACAGTAACTCTTCCCAGTTTCCGTTCTCCTTTTTCTTTTGGTACCAGGGATTGAATTCAGGTCCTTGTGTTTGTGCAGCAGGCGGCAAAACCACTGAGCTGAATCCCCGGCTCTGTTCTCCTTCTTATGCCAAGGCTTAGGTGCCTACAAGCAGGGTTCTTGTACATCTATCCTGGTCTTTAAAGTTAAGTTATAAATATTTTTGAAAAAAAAGAGAATAACTCATATGATATTTATAGGGTACTATTCTGAAATGGCTTTTTGCTAATGTCTGAAAGTGCCTTGTTCTTAACTATGTTCATTCATGCAACAGATATCTATCTAAGAATTACGGATATGAGATGGACATAGGATTCTTGCCTTCATGAAGCTCGAAAATATCATTTCTGGATTCTTTTTTTTTTTTTTTTTTTGGTACCAGAGATCTAACTCTGGATCTTGCACTTGCAAGGCAAGTAGTGGAACCACTGAGCTAAATCCCCAACCCTTGGACATTTCTCCATCCACATTTCTTAATCTGGACTTTTCTCCCTTCTTTTTCTATTTTGTCCTTTGGCTTGTCTATATTTCTGCTTCCTTTCTTTGGCATACGAAAGAGAAATGAATGAGCCCCTATAAATAAACAGCTGTGTGTATGGAAAAAATATGAGGGATCATTAGTGCAGTTGTATTTTTAAAAAGTCTGTCTAGTTTCAGGAAAGGAGTCAAAATAGGATATTATCAGAAGAATCGGATATGTAGTAAAGAGAAAAGACAGGAGGGAGGCTTGGAATGGAAATGTGCAAGAAATGCAAACCATAACTTATGTCTGCTAGCTTGCCAACATGTTTGTTGCAATGAAGTTTGTTCAACCATAGAGGAATGATTCAGTGGACTACTTCTCAGATATATTAGCAAATATGATAGGTTTGAAACTGATGTTGCAAGTATGAACTGGTGGTGATACTATCCTAAGGGATGGACAACTGGACTAAAATGATCATGGGAAATGAGCTCAGCTGTCACTTGTCATGCGCTAGGTGAAAAGCCCATGACAAGGTCCCAGAGGTCTGAGATTATGCATACATTTGCTGACAGCTCATTGAGCATCTAGGGCAAGTTGCAGCATGCATCTGCCCATATCACAGGCTTACTTAAATGAAAATCATCAAAGCTCTGCTGTCACAAGAAGTCATATTGAGAGAGATGAGGCCCAAGTGTAGAAATACTTTGGAGAATATATTAAAATCACTGCGTAATTTCTAAGGACAGACTGATGATACTCAGTCTTGTGATATTAAAAACGAGCAAAAAACTTGATATTGAATGAGTAAAACATTCTCCCAAACTTGATACTTTCTCCTTTGAAATAAAGAATATATATCTTTTCTTCCTCCTACGGTGACACATCTATCTTTCCTCCTTGATCTGGCATCCCCAGTTTATTTCAGGATGTTCAGTGATGCCCCTTTAAGCTCCTGTGTCACCTAAATCCTTTAGGAGAATGTGCACAGGAAGGACATCCTTACAGGGAGTGGCTGAGTGACTTTGGAGCTTAAATCACTGTTCAGATTTTCTCTCGGCTGGGTGTTGTTTATTAAAAAATTATTCATGATAAATTCTATTTTCGCATCTCCTTCCAGAGCCTGTATCAGGTAGCACTCACTGTCACTATTTGTTTTCACTGGAGTAATAAGATTGTCATTATATTCCCCCGTAACTTGCACCCTCCCTCAGCACTTGTTAACGTGAAAGAGTATTTTTACAGACTTTGACTATGTCTGGTAGAAGGCACCATTTAACTCTAAGTATGCCAGGAAAATGGACATCATTCCTGTCTATATTCAAACATAAATGGTAAAAAAAAAAAATTGTTAGGTGTCTTAGTCACTTTCCTGATTGCTGAGACAGAATACATGATACCCAGAATTTAAAGGAGGAGGAGCTTATTTTGTGTAGGGAACAGGGAAATGGGTCATTACTAGAACCTCTGCAGTGAGTCCTAGTCTCCTGTGAGCCATGGCAGCACAAGATGAATTAACTTATGCAGGAAAGGTAGAAAAAATGAGACTTGGAGAAGAAGCTGAGCTTTGGGTCTGATCAGTGCTGCTCTGGGTGGCAAAGATGAAAGTCCCCAGTTTACCACACCTTTTATTCAGTACATTGGGAGAAACAAACGTAACAAATGACTCTGGACAGAGAGTTCAGTACATTGGGATAAACACAGTGTAACAAATGACTGGGGGGCAGCGGAAATCCAAGAACAATGAGGAACTGAGTAGATGAAGATTTTGTTCCTCCCAGGATGTCTTCAGCTGCTGTAATCTTGTCCTGGGGAATCACAGCATCACAGAATCATTGAGGTCTCAGTTGTCACCAGAGGCCAAAATGGAATTATGTCTTAAAATGCCATAGCTGGCCTGTAGGCAGGGGAACTAGGCCTAATCAAATGATTCTTCCCTAAAATTATGTAGCATTGCTCCTGACAATTTTGGCTAATGGTTTCAGTGCATGGGTGGCTGGCTTCAGGGCACTAATTGCATGTTGGTAGGACTTCAACAAGAGACAGGTGCCCATCCCATGGGAAGCAGGAATCAGAGAACGGAGGAGCCAGTGACAAGAATACTACCTTTCAGATCACAACCAAGTACACATATCCAACCAGTCCCCACCTCTTAAAAGCAAGACAGCTATAGAGCTGTCACCTTTCAAAACACTGTCCTTATGAGCACATGAGCCTTTTTGGTGACCTTCTAGATTTAACCATAACATTCCATTCTGGAGCTCAAAATAGACATGTCCATCTCTTCTATAAAATGCATTGAGCCCATCTGTAAGAGTCATCAAGGTTTTAATAGTTCCAACCTTGCTGAAAAGTCTAATTTCAAAGACTCTTCTGAGACTGAAGGCAAACTCTTAGCTGTGAGCTTTGTGAAAAAAAAAAGTTAACAACTGCTGACATACAATGGCACAGGGTAAACATTCCCATTTCAAAGGGAAAATTAGGGGCATAAAAAAGATTAGGACCAAAGCAAGACCAAAAACTTGCAGGTCAAAGATGAAATCCTCCAGTTTTATGTTCAACACCCAAGACACATTGTAGCAAGATGTGAACTCAGCCCCTATGGCATTAGCTGTTGCAAAACACAAGACCTCTCATGGAATAGTCCCACTCACTCCCTATAGCTTTTCTCAGCAGGCATTTAATGTTACTCACATTTCTATGCACCTTGGGGCTCCACTGCACTTTTAGCTTCACTCTCACAGCTTCACACACTTCTCTGCCACGGACACAATCTAGCCTCCCAGGCCTTCTTCTAAAATCTGGATGTAAGTTTCCATGGTGGCATAACTCTTGCATTCTGCAGCCCTGAAAAACTAGTCCCACTTGTATGATATCAAGGTCTGCCACCATCTTGAGAAGTAGCCAGACTACCTTGGATCATGGATAGAGCATCCTCTGAGTGGTTGGAAGGCTGAAGGCTATGAAATGAATCTCAGGAAGCCAATCGACTAGGTGGACCTTCTTAAACAGAAGGACAGGTGGTCTCTCCTCAATTCACAACTTTACAATTTGGAATCCTTGCTCCTGTGAAGGGTGGAGTCTTGCTAATTCCTGAGATGGCCTCAAGCCATCTTTCCTATTATTCATATAGAAAGGACTTTGCTACTTTTTATGACAATCTTTTCAAGATCCATGCTCTCCTTTACCCCAACTTTCATTCTGCCCAAACTGGAAACATTTTATAATTTTTGGTTTTTTCTTTTGCTCCCAAATCTCACTGTATATCTAGTTTGGTGCAGCCAGCAGTACCCATACCTCAGTCTGAACTTTGGACTGCTTTAGAATTTTCTTCACCAGATTAATTAGTCCACTGCCCTTAATCTCAATCTCCAACAATGTTTTAGAGTATGGGAAAATGTACACAAAGTTTTTGCTAGAGCATAACCTGTGTCTTTCAGGTCAACTGCCAATGGAGTCCTTATTCACAACTGAAATCTCTTGATCCTGGCTTTACTGTCTTTATTCCTATCAGCATTCCTGTCTTTTGAGCTCTCAGAAGTGTGACACAGCAATGTCAGCTCACAACATTCTACGGCTTTGCTAGGCCATTTCTTCAACCTTTTCTAATGTCTTTTAGCCACCAAGTTCCAAAAGCTTCTAAACCACATGGTTAGACACAGTCACAGCAATGACCCCACTCCTGGTACCAAAGTCTGTCTTAGTCACGTTCCTCATGAGTAGGACAGAATACACCTGTAACTTAAATGGAGAGGGTTTTATTTTGACTCATATTTTTGCTCCATGTGTGGCTGGCTTCAATGTATAAATGGGATTGTGGAAAAGCATGGGCAAAGGACAGTCATATCCTGTGGAAGCAGAAGGTGAAGAGAGCAGCTGGGAACAAAAATGTACCCTTCTGGGTCATGCCTTTGGTGACTCACTATGAACCAGGCCCCACTTCCCAATAGAAAGTCAGCTGTCATGCCCCTTTAATCCAAACACTTCTCAAAAGCTCTGCTACTGAACATATGTGCTGTTTTGGAAACATTCTAGATCTAAATAATAATATCAGAGAATTTTAAAAGAATTATATATTTTTTCTGTTCAACATTTTTCAGCTTAGAGTCAGTCATGACCAAAGGTTAAGAATACAGCTCACAAGGTCAAAGAAAAGAACGAAGTCAAAGAAAGAAAAAATCCAGGTAGCATATGGTTCTAAAGAGTGGCTGATCTGGGGACAAAGTCAGTTTTTAATCCTCTGTTCTATCACTGGCACACCAGTCTTGCTGATGGGAGAAGAATGTGATTGCAGGAAGCAGGAAGTAGTTGCTATTGATCAGATGGGTCATTCCAGAAACCATTTCTCCTCCTGGCCTATCTCCCAAACTGTGGGATGGAAGGAGTGGTCAGGGCCAATGAAATTGCATTTAACTCTCCTTCATGTAGTTTCTCTAACTCAATTTTGCCTTGCTTATTGCATTGCTGTGCCATAGTTAATCCTATATTATTATTCAAATGGGGGTATTTTCAGTTATTATTTTAAATAATGTTACAAATCACATTTTAAAGCTATTTCTGTGTGCTATTGTCTCTATTCTCTAAGGATAAAAATCCTAGAATTAGAATTAATTAAGGTATATGCTGGTTTAGAAAATTTTAAAATTTATACTGTTGAATTACAATATAATTCATTTTTCTGTCCATATGTATCATTATTAAATCAAATAATCCCATATGTCTCTAGGTTATTGAAAATGTACTGCTCATGACAATTCCAAAGAAAGAGAGGATATTACTCCAGAAACAACATTTAGGGTTGAAATAACAGTAAAAATCAGGATCTTCAAGCCAGGGTCAGTCTAACCCCACAAGTCTGTTTTCCTGTATCTGATGTTCTTCTCAGGTACCCTTCAGGCTTCTTCTCATTCCCTTCAGGCTCATCCATCTCATAAAATCTATCTTTCCCTCCAATTTTTGAAACCCAGGAGAATAATAGATTGTTCAATTGCAATGTTTCTAGTTATTTCATAAATACTCATGTATATTCCTATAAGGAAAGAAACTCAGCATGACTTTCGTTTTGTTTTGTTTTTGGTACTGGGGATCGATCTCGGGACCTTGCGCTTTTGAGGCAGGCGTCAGAACCACTGAGCTAAATCCCTGGTCTCAGCATGACTTTCTTTCTACTCTATCTTCCTCTCCTTTTCTCCTTACTTGTTTCTTTTAATGAATACAAGAATCCTCATTACTAGTAAGCGTTTACATATTCTCTTCTCTCCTATTAATTTGCTTTCTTCCTAACACAATTCATCTGTTGTTATTTCCATCTAAGGTTGTGTCAACTCTAGATGGTATGTAGGTAATAAGTGGATTTACATCAACTCCAGTTCTTTAACATATAGAAATGGTGTTTCTTGTTTTAAATGTTTTCAACTATCTGAAAACTGAGCAATGATTTAAGTAATAGAGAAACTTTTACTTAAACCAAAGTACAATGCAGTAATTACTGAGGGTGAAATGAAATGAAATAATGTATTCATAAGAGTAATACTAAATGAATTTACTATTGAAATATACTATCTTAAGCATTATAATGCTATGAAATTATAATAAAGAAATTATAATTTCAATTAAATAACAGCAGTTAAACTAAAAAAGAGATAAACTACTTCAAGGACAGAAAATAGGCTCATGTAGTTGCACTTGTCTGAAACCAGTTTAATGAAAGCTGAATCAAAATTGCTGGTAACCTTGAATTCCTGGGTCCTACAGCTTGGGTCTCCTTTTTGGGATTTGGGGACCCAGAATATCCTGGATATCGGAACCTCTGAGAATTATGTGTAGAACACTAGGAGCAAAAATGTGGCTTGGGCATTCGCCGATATTTGTTTTGATTCTTTTCACTGAGCTCTGTGCTAGTGAGCTGAGGTACCACCCATATTTCTCAAACTCTTTTCTCTTATAAAATGGTATGGTTTTGGTAGAAAGAATTGGTTATCTACAAGTTTTTGTCCATGTCTTTGAACATCTTCTTGCTACTGTATTTCTCCATGCATCTATACACTTTGGGAAGTTTCTTTGTTTCCAAATAGGATATTTCCTGTTCAATTGCATTTCTCTGAGGTGGCATTGTATGTTCCTGATGTACATGTGGCAGTATTTCAAATTTCAGCTGAAGGATTTGTTGGTCACATTTAAGCTGTGAATTTTCATATTCCAAATATATGTGCTCAATCTGAGAAATATAATTGTTCTGTAAATTTTTCATTCATTCAAGCTCCTTCATATAATTTTTGGATATTTCTCAGTTTTCACCTGTAAGCCTTCGAAAAGAAACATTTAAGTTAACAAGGCCAAAGAGCAACTTACAAGTTTGCTGATGAGTAGGCCAGATTAACTTCATTGGCTTTGCTCTTTTTCTTTCTTTCCAAGTTGCTGTCATCCCTGAAACTTTGTCTTGAGATCACAGGCTGAAGCAAGATCTTCATGGCAGTTTCAGTGAGAGGCGTTCCCTTCTTTCTACATCGCCCACAACCTGTTGTGTTCATGCTCCTGTTTTCAAGTATTGTTTTCTGTGCCTTCAGTTCCGTCTCTGCGTTCGTTGTACAGTTTCTAGGGAAAAACAGTTCTAGACTTTTCTGAAGAGTCCTTTTATTTCTTTATTTCAAAGTTGTTGCACGTTATTCTGAGAGGTTTTCAAAATGTGTTTTGTATGAATCATTTGAGATTGGAAGAATCTTCATGTGCCCGTGTAAGGTTTTGGAAGTAAGCTACCATCGATTTGTAAAGTGATAGTTTCAAAGACTCAGTTTTGTGTGTGTGTGTTTTAAAAAACCCATTGCATCCTCAAGTGTAGACATGTTTAAATTTTTATTAAGTCTTGCCAAACTGAATTTGTGACTTCAGAGGACTGCCCTATCATGGATTCAAAGGCTTGAATAATCAATCATATCTTCTCACTGACTAGATATACAAGATGTTCCTTGATTTATAATGGGATTGTGCCTCGATAAACTCATTGTAAGTTGAAAACAAGATAGGTAAAATGCATGTTACAGTACATCTAACATACCACTAATTATCACCTAATAACCTAGTACACTGAATAATATGGGTTGTGTGCCCTGTGGTGTCACAGCTGACAGCGAGCTGCTCTCCCGGTAACTACCCTAAATCACAAGAGAGTAGCAGAGTGCATATCTTTAGCCCAGGGATAAGGTAAAAAAAAATCAAAACTCAAAGTGTGGCTTCTATTGAATCTACGTTGTTTTTTTGCAGCATAAATAAAATACACTCTAAATTGCATTTTTTTGTAAGTCAAGAACTGTGTGTCCTTAAACCTAGGCAGAAAAAATTTGGCTAGCTCTTCTTCCTACCTTAATGTATATAACTTTACTATAAAAGCAACTACATTAGCACACACCTGGATCTTTCAGAGGAACTCAAAGACCTTGAAGTTCTTTCTAGCATATAAGACATCACGAGGAGAGCACCACAGCAACAGGGTGAAGTAGGCATGCAAGAGGCCTTGATGACTCCAAGAAGCAGACTAGCTCTCTCTGAATGCCAGAATCCTGTGGGACACACATTACCACACACACAAGGAACTCTGTGGAGTGTTCCCCTGCTGGTATAGAGTAGTACCGTATGGCTACCAGGACAGACTAGTTGGGCTGGGAGAGGAGATTGCCATTCAGGTTCTTTAAAACACATCTGAGTTATCTTTGCTCAGTGAATAGATAGCATATGATAGTATTGATGTAGTGCATGTGGGAAAGCAGAAAGAGCTTAATGCAGCCAGAAATCAACTAGGATTTCAGAATTCTCTCAGCTCCACATGGCCTAGGACAGATCAAAAGGCTCAAAGCAGTGCACACCGTAGCTCTGCTCGGCACTGAGAACTCTGAGGTATAGCAGTGGAGACACTCAATCAGGGGATGTTCCAGCAGAGGCTCAGGGAGCTGAATCCAAGTTTCCTTCTGCTAAGAGAAGCCCGATCATACCTACAGAGGTCACGGGGATCTCTCCACTCTCCCAGTTTCCTCTCCCTTTTTGTTCCCTAAATGCAAAGCACATGGGGGCAGAGAACTGAAGGGTGCAAGAGATACTACATTTAAATTATGAGAATTCAGGAGAAGCCAGATAGAGCTGGCAGGTATTAAAATTTAGGGAATATTCTGTCGATCTTGTTTCATATTCAATTCACTCATTCTTAGAATGGGGTGAGGCAATAATTCTGGTGCTTTTTTTACTGGGGCCTGGCCATCTTTAGCACAAGGACCTGTGGTTTTCCTGGGACAATCTCCACTCATCAGGTTATCTGCAGTGTGTTCGGAAATGCTTTTCTGTATACACATCACATATGATTGAGGTTGACTGGAGAGTAGACATTATTATAATCCACACTTCATACATATGTATATATATATTTTAATTATATGTTTGTCTTGTGTTCAATAAAACCTTGAACATCATTAAATTTTTATTAAGATTGGATTTAAAAACCCTCTTCAGCAAAAGGAAGGTTTCAAAAAATTATAGCTTTATGGGATCTTAGAAAACTATAAACAAACGGGATTTTCTTGAATATTAAAACCCAGGGAAAAAATCCTCCTGGTGCATGATCACTAATTGTTTATCTTCAGAGCCCAGAGACAATTTTATGTCACTGTTTTCTTTTTCTTTTTCCTCTTATGATGTCTTAGTTACAGATGCTAAATGATAATCATATATTTCTTGATTTTTTTCTTCTGTTTTCCCCTCCCTCCCTCCCTCCCTTCTTTCTATCCTTGGCTGCTTTCTTCTTCCTTCCTTCCTTCTTTCCCCCTCTCCCTTCTCCTCTTCCTCCTCCTCATTGTTTCCCTTCAGAATCTCAGAAGTGTTGGGAACAGGATCTGAGCAGAAATACTGACTGCTGTGTCTTTCTGCTCATCTAGTTCAAGCAGTGCCCCGATATGCCATCATCATATGGTGACCTCTGGGCCGGGGATTTAGCTCAGTGGTTCTGCCACCTGCCTTGCAAGCGGAAGGACCCGAGTTTGATCCCTGGTACCAAAAAAACCCCAAACAAACAAACAAACAAAAATCATGGTGACCTCTACTTGAGTGACCTTGCAATAATTTTTTTCTTTTGAATCACTTCCTTGTATCAGTCTTTTCCAGTTCCCTCTTTCACAGTTTAGGGAATCTTTCTCTTCATTTGGAATCTAGGAACACACAAACTCTAATAAAAGCATTTGTTGAAGGCTTATCCCATGCTAGGCTTTCTACTAAAGTTTTCCCCTTTTTATCATGTATAGTCTCATCGAATTCTCAAGGCAACTATTATATTGGGTTTTTTGGGGTTTTTTTTAATCTTTAATTTTCTAGATGGGAAATTAAGAATCAGAGTGAAAAATAATTTTCCAAGATTTTACTATTACTATGTAAAAGAACTAGAGTATGAATTCCAGTTTTGGAATGCAGACCTTCCCTGCCACCTGAGTATTTATGTCTGATTCAATCATAGTCCCTTTCTGAATCATACTGTGTGTCTCACGTGGCAGGATTAGAGCACAGTGTGACCATGCACACTTTTGGATACATCTTAAAAGAAAAATTCTCATCTCAGAATGGTGTGTCTGTCTGGGAGAAGACATTCCTTAGAACAGTTACTGTTCTCTCTCAAATAAATCAAGACTACTTTTTCAAACCTCTTGCAGTCAGTCTCTCATCTCAGCCTATCATTAATGAGCATCATCTTTACAAGAGGTAGGAGCAAGAGTTCATAGTAATTCCATCCTTATCCATACTCCTTCAAAGTGGAGCAAAAAAAGGCATTAAGGAGAGTATAATTGTAATCCAGTCGGGGACCATGTAAAACTGGCACCTTTTTGGTTAGCATCACTGTTTTCTTATATGTCACACTTCTCATGTCTCACAAAGCTATAGGATTCATTCTCAGCTGCATTCCAATTAGATGCTCGTGGTCACAGTTTTCTTCTATGAATTGGCATGAAGATCCTCAGAGAGAGACACTGATTACATTAAATTTTACTGGAAATTTTAAAAAGTACATTTAATGGCTTTTCTTATACTCATGAATTCAAAGGCATATAATAGCAGGTCAAAAACTATTTATGGAATATGGATTTGAGGGCCAGAAAAATATGTGTGAATTATGGTACTAGTGTTTAGTGAATCTAAAAAAGATTTAAATCACTAATCTTAGCCAGGCAGATGGCCTATGCCTATAATCCAGCACTATGAGGTGCTGAATCAAGATTGCAAGTTCAAACTCAGCCTGGACAACTTAGTGAGTTAGCAAGATCCTATTTTAAAAATTAAAAAAAAATTAATGGGATAAGATTATAGCTCAGTGAAAAGCCCCAGTTTCAATCTGTAGTACTGGAAAAAAAATCCACTATTCTCTCAGAGACTCGGTTTTCTCAACTGTAAGTTGCTGATAATATTCGTAATGTTTTAGGGAAGATAAAAGGAGATAAGTACTGAAGAACTGGAGATAATACTAGGACCAGTGATAATGGTACCAGCAACAATGTCAGTACTTTTTATGGATAATTAGCAATATCAATATTATGTAGATCCTTAATACCTTCTTGCCTCTATAACACCAAGACAAGAGAATCCCTTAGTCCCATGATGCTTAGAACATGGTTCTCGAGCAGGTCAGCAACTCATTCAACAAAGGCATTATGTATATTTCAGGTCTGGATTTGCTCTTAATATTAGGGAACTGAGTATCCCGATTTTCTGATGCATTAAAAAAGAATAACGGTTTTATAAGTTTAATATACAATTCCAGAAATATGTGCACATGTCCTTGGGCAAACACACACACACACACACACACACACACACACACACGGGTGTTTGTGTGTAGATGTGGGAAAGTGAAAAGTAGACTAGTCAGGTACCACCTCCTCCTCGCCTCTATGTTTTTGTTTCTGTAATACATAGTAGATTAGACAACACTTCAGGGGTCTTGGCCACTGAGTTTTTGCCTGATAATAACTATTTATGAGGGAGTTTTTCTTTGCCAAACATCAGTCTTGGACCAGAGGAGCCACTTTGCCTCTCTGTAGGGCGTAAATAGTGGATAGACACACTGGAGAGCAGAAAAGAATGGAAAATAGATATTTCAAATAAAACAAAAATCTTTCAGTGGTAGAGAGTTCTTGAGGTTCAAGAGAGAGGGAGATTCTCCAAACATCTGCAGGATTTTTCCTAGAAATTTAGTTTCAGTGAAACATTAAAGCTTATAGGCAAGCTTGCCTTTATAACCCACTGTTTTTTCCTTGAGGTAGGGGAATTAGGAAAGCAATATAAGTTGAAGGCCTTGATCTCATGAAGGAAATTAGGGGTCAAGAAACAGAGAAATGGAAAATGAAGTGTCAGTGTTGAAAGCCTTTTATTGCAATCTCTGTGTCAGGTAGGACCATGATCTTTTCTGAGGCTCAGCCTGGAAAACATCTGCCTGCATGCTTGGATGACGGTTGGCAGCATTTCATTTCACACACAGTTACACCGAGTCCTTTTTCTTTCAGACTGTTGGCTAGAAGCCAACCTCCACAGCTTGTCACCAAGCTTCTCACCGTGGCTGCTTGGACTCTCACAGGCAGCCCGGAGCACATCGGCCCTCATGATGGGGCTGTAATCTCCTGTAATGCATTCTAGTATACGTAACTATGTGCATCCTGTCACCTTTGTCAAATTCTGTTAGGTAGAAACAAGATAACAGGTCTCGACTTCGCTCAAGGGAAGAGAATTACACAGGAATGTGACTAATAAGAGGCAAGGATCACAGAAGTCACCCTACGATCTGCCCATCTGCCCATCGCAGCTACACAATTGTTGAGCTCCGCAATCTTACCTTGTTTTAGCAGGAATGTAATTAATTAGTTATACGTTTGGGGATTGTTTTCAGCATGGCAGAGTCCACAGAGATGAATAAACCCTAAAATTTTTTGAGAAGTTCACAGCCTGAGTCTAGTGGAGAAAATAAGATATAAATACTTTTAGAGTCAGATGTATGAGATAGGAATCAATGATTATTGGAATTGAACATGGGTTTCTTCTGGAGAGTGGAAGACTTCTTCATCAGGCATATAGGATGGTTAGGGTTTGGGGCAATAAACCAAGAGAACAGTACAACTGTAACTGAAGTTATCATTCTGCAAGTTTACAATATGTAAATGTAAAAGTATATGACTGATACTTTTGAGCCATTTGAATTATGAAAATTATACTTCTCTATCCTGGATACCTTTGTGTGTATTTGTTACATAGAGTAATATTTTCCTACATACCCACAGTAAACCCTCAAAACCAGAAAGTTGATAGCAATAGAATAATAAAGTCTCTGAATTCTACATAAAATGTAGCCAATTTTAACTATGTTGTTTACAGAAATGATCCAATCCAAGATAATGTAGGTGTCATGCATTTTGTGGCTGATGTGGAAAATTTTCTCTGTTTTGGTATTTTGTAATTTTAGAAAAGTTTATCAATAAGATATTTTTTTCAAATGTTCCTTATTATTTAATTTGGATATCCCAGTGCTTGAATCTAGGCTATATATTTTTATCCAAAATAATGATAGGAACAATTCTGTGTTTATGTTGGAAACTGGAGTGACAGTCCTGTGGGTTTATCCTACAAAGTGCTGTTGACGTTGATATCACTTAAGCTAATATTCTGTCAGATTCCTCTTCTGTATAATTCTTACCCTTTCTCTGAAAATCAGTAAGTACTTTGTGAGGATATACCTTGAAACTATGTATAAATCTTATTTTATATTACATTTCTGAGGAGTTTTTCTTGAATCAATATTACTATATGTGGCAGTTAAGCTGGGTTGTCAGCTTGAGTGGCTTGAGAGCCACCTAACAGATGATTAAAGCCCACTTCTGGGTGTGACTGGGTGTCATGGGACAGTGTGACCTTCAGTACTGCATCTGGCCCCTGGCCTTTTCCTCAGTAGCACTGCTCCTGTGTTCTGTTTACCAATGGCCATGAACTAAACAGCTTTACTCTGCCATGACCTTCTGCCATGCCATTTCTGCCTTGGAGCAAGTAAACCATGGACTGAACCATCTGAAACCAAGAGCCAAATAATATTCTTGTGTTTTAGTCTGTTTATGTTTGGTATTTGGTGCCAGCAACAAAAAGTTGACTAATATATTATGATGAAAGCTAAAAAATGATTATATTTCTAATATCGTTATTACTCTTACATTATTATTTGGTATTCTAGTGTAGTGTTTTCTTTTGTCATTATGTATTTGTGCATTTATTCACATCACTATAAATTGCCATTTCTTTTTTTTTGTACCAGGGATTGAACTCAGGACCTTGTGCTTGAGAGGCAGGTGCCAGAACCACTAAGATAATTCCCTGGCCCTATAGATTTACATTTTTAATGTGCTTTAATCTGTTGCCTTCATTGTTTATTCTTATGCTCAAATTACCCAAAGTGACCTGCAGAAGACTCCAGTTGACTTCTACATTTGTTGACATTTTCCTATTATTTTGTGAACTCATTTTTTCCTGATTGTCATAAGATATTCTAATAATAATAAAATTTCATTTTGAAATTTCACTGCCCCAATCCTAAAATCGTTTCTCCATGGAAGATTTCAGTGATATTTAGAAATGAAGATCAGTGTCAGGTGTGGATATTGCCACTAGTTTTTCATTAGACAGAGCTTGAAATAATATTAATGCATATTATACACACATACTTCCTATATCTATCTTTAGTTATTGGAAATTATGAGTTTTCATCAATACTTCTAATTCAAATCCAACAACTTGTGGTTTATTCTAGGTTCTCTATTTCTCTATTTGTAAGTTTATTTCCTGATACTTGGAAATTTGGCTCCCATTATTCTAAGATATTGATTTTCTTATATGCTCATTCCCCCCACCATGTGTTAATACTTTACTGACCAATCCTCAGCTGAGTAGCAAAGTCCCTTACATGGGCTCTTCCTGAGAGGGTTCAACTTGCTCAAATCTCACCTTGCTCAGCCCAGACCCTAGAGGATAACACCACCTTGCTCAGCTACATTATTTGCTTGGCACTCAATCTTGCTATGCTGCTGTGGTTCTTCCCATCTTCTTTCAAATTTCTATCATCTCCTCTCACAGGTGTATTACACTTCTGGAAAGAAAAGACTTGTGTAAGAGGGTGTGACTTCACTGCACAGCATCTTATCAAATGACTTAAAAGGGATTTTTGGAGGTCACAGTAGTTAAGTGATAAAGGGAAGAATTCTGCCCTTAGCCTGTTTCTATTAAAATCCCAGCTCTCCAGACAGGGACGTAGCTCAGCGCCACAGCTTGCCTGGCCAGCACAAGGTCTTCAGTTCAGTCCCAGGGAAAAAAAATGTAACTGTCTTACTAGGATGGATAGCAGTTATGTGTGTAGATTAATGTTGGCATCCTTCAGTCAAATGTGAGTTCAAATATCAACTATACCATTTAATAGCTGAAGGCCTTTGAAAAAGCCCCTTTACATCTGTGAGCCAAGTAGTGGAAAAACTTGAGAAAGTTTTGTGCAAGAGCTAGAGGTTGACAAAAAAGGACTGCAATGAAGTGAGAGAAATAAAACGAGGATTCCAGTGAAAGAAAGACAATTTTGCATTAGGTAAATAGTGAACGATGGTGTTTTTGAGCTGGTGTGGGTTTTATGGAAAGGGAATCACTGGGGAGGGTTACTGATAATTTCTACACCAGGATTACACCTAATCTTCTCAAAATCCCCCCTCATTTTGTGTGCTTGCCAGTTAAGCCACACAGCCCAGTGATAGGTCCTTCTTGAAAGGGAAAGGAAGAGAGAAAAGCATGTGAGAAATCATTTAGAATAAGAGTAACTACAAAATTATTTATGTAGAAATGTTCACCAGTATTTCCTGAGCTCAAAAAAGTCCACTACATGAGCCTGTTTTTTCTTAGAATCAATAATATTCAAATCTAGGATGAGGTTTTCACCATAGTATGGAGTTCATTATTTGTGGGAGAAGCTTTCTAAACATAGTAAAGGATCCGGGTGATGTAGTATACGTACACATTGTAATAAGGATGTTTGAGAACTTGTCTCCCTCAGGGTGACTGAGTTGGGAGAAATTTCTCTGAAAGTTGTGTGGGGAAACCTTGGTAGCCTGACATTTCTGTGTCGGTCATGTATTAGCCTATTCTCTGCCTGACGAATCTGCCCTGATTTGATTTCTGGATCCCTAAACCAGAAAATTACAGTAGAAACATTAACTTAGGATGTGGCATTTAGGGCAAGCTGAGCCATGATACCACAGGGATGAAGCTTGAAGACTTCATGCTAAGTGAAATGATCCCAGCACAAAATGACGAATTCTGTATGTCTCAACTTCTATGAGGTACTCAGAATGCTCCAATTCATAAAAATGCAATGTAGTATGGTACTTGCTGGAGACAGGGTGGAAAGAATAGGAAATTCTTCTTTAACGGGTACAGAGTTACAGTTCTGCAGGATATAAAGGGTTCTGGAGATAGATAGACTGTGGGGATGGTTCCACAACAGGTTAATGCATTACTGCCACTGAAAGGTATGCTTAACATGGTTCAGATGAGGAATTTTAGTTATATTCCTTTTGCCACAATTTAGAAAACAAAAATGTGAACTAGATAATTTTACAAAATGGTTTTGAGGTATTTTTTTTAAAGAATGCTTTTTCTGACCATTAACATGCCAGACCATGGGATCCATATTACTGATCCTGAGGGCGGGGGGTGCCTGTATAGAGGTTTTTAGATTCCTATTTGGTTAACATTTGCATGTTGTGGGACAGAAATTGTGGAGGATGGATTGCAAAAAGAAGACATGGATGGGTGCAAAAAAGGAATGAAGGGAAGGCAGTTTTACAGCTTTTGGAAATAATTTTTCTCTACCACTTGAAAATTGTTAAGCTAAGATTTCTGCAATATTTCCACTTAAAGTTAATTCGCAAGGGTTCTGGAAAGCCACTTTCACTTGGGGATTAGCTTTTACTCATTTACTTGATTTTCCATAGAAAAAAGCAGGATGTAAAATTATTGCAATATTTATCTACTCTGCGGAATACGTGCTAGTGGAAAAGCTTTCTTCTGCATTATGTTAGAACAAGTCAGAGTGAGCAGACTGAAAGGACTTTGTGGTGGGGGGATGCTGGAAGCACTCAGCAATCAGTGCTTTTATGTGCATGTTTGGGTCTGTATGGGTGTTCTCACTTAAAACGTTACTGATCTTCTTTGAAAAAGTATTGCATACTATTGTAGAATATTTGGAAAAGACTGGAAAAAATGCGAAGCAGAGAACACCATCTAATTCCAGTAATAAAGCTAGCCAGTATTCACACACAAATGTCACTTTAATGAAAGCTGCAATTGAAACAAACATGACCTGAATTGCTATTTCCACATTTTTATAATTCCTGCAACTCTCACCCAATGTTATTTCTCCACATGACAAATCAAGATGCAAGCAATTTGATTTTCAGTTTTCCTTGCCTAGTTAAGCTCATCTGTTTCAGTCAGAGGCCCACTTAGGTGGAGAAGCATAAGACAGTGTACTCACTCCTTCCTGCTTTGTACATTTTTCAGTCTGGAGAAACAGCAGTGAAAAGGAAGCAAGCTTTGATATGCAGCACTGTCAGGAGTGAGTTCAGACATCTTCAATGAGGAGAGTGGTTTACATGTGAAGCGGTAAGTACCCAACCAGAATCCTGTCTGATTCCATTCAAGAGACATGAATTCAAAATCTTTCCATAGGATTAGTTGTAACACAAAACACTTAAAATTTGTGACATTATGCTAAAACATGACATTTTTAAAATTACAAAATGTATCACTAACTTTGAAATGCTAATGTGTTTTAATAATCCTCAACTTCATTTGATAAACTGAGTTTTTTCTCCTGAACCGTCTTGCAAATCAAGTTCTCTATAGAACTCCTTTGGAGCAAAACCTGCTCTATATGGTTTCTGTTTGTGTTGTTACATCGAATTGAAAGGGGGTGCCACTCCTACGTTTTTAGAGTCAACATGGAAGGCCCTTGGCCAATTCTAAAATTTTCTATATAGATCTCTGTCAGAGACGACTTGTCTAAGTAGATGTAGGGACCAGTACAAGTAGTGTGCTCTCTACTTTCACAGCACATGTCCTTGGTGTACATTACTTTATTCCTTGCTAATGCATGATGATTCTTTAGGGAGTAGATGGAAAAAGGAGGGATAATCCTAATATTCTTTGCCAATACATGAACTTTCCCAGCTTCCTCATGGCTAAGGTCGGCCAGTGAGCCAGTATAGGCTAAAGCAGGAGAAAGAAAAATCAGGTGTGGAGGCAGATTTGGTAAAGTAATGATTTCTTGATAAGAAACAAACAGGAATAGGTCATTCTTTAAGAATATATCTTTGAAGTTAAGGAAGGAGTTTTTTGCTATGGTCATTAGATAATACTAATAACCACTGCAACAGTAACAATTATTACTACTGCATTTTGATTATGTTTCTATGTAAAATAAACATTTGTTCCTTTTTGTTATACTGAGGGATTGAACCTAGAACCGTTAGTTAGTGTCCTCAGCCTTCTTATCAAAATTTTATTCTGAGATATACTCTTGCTATATTGCTCAGCTGGGACTCAAACTTTTGATCCTCCTGTCTCAAATCTCCCAAGTATACTGGGATTACAGACATTTTTCGCTGTGCCTAGTCTAGTGCTTTCTTAAGTGGGTTTGGAGCTTGCATGAGGGGAATATAAACCTAATCAAGATTATTCAGTACTTGAAAGTTGTCAGAGCAGAAAGACAAAAGGAACTTGTGCTTAGATGACCTGGTTGAGCTGCTGTATTAAAGCTGGTACCATCATCCAAAGGACTTTTTAAGTGAACTATGAAGGCCCTCGTGATTTGATTGACAGTTTGTGAAGTTTGAAATTACTAGCAGCTCAGAACATCCTAATGAACACATATTTAAGTTTGCTTGTTTTTGATATAGGCAATCTTTAATTTTTTCTTTATTCCTGCTGTTTAGGTTGAAGCACACCTTAAATAATGTGAATATCCCTATGAATATCGGAGATCGTGTCTCAGTATGTGAATAACTTTTAAATGATGATTATAAACCTATTAATTTGACTTTTTAAGTTACCACATATTTCCTTAGATTTGATATAGTAAGGTATGAGTCAGGGTTGGCCAAGAAAATTTCTACTCGTGATCTGAGGACTATGATCTGAACAAAAAAAATAAAATAAAATAAGTAGGAAAAATATATCCGGTTCAGCCTTCACTGTTTATTTCTGTACAGTCATCATTAAGCTGGAGGCGTCCTCAGAGCAGTTCAAGTGGGATTTAAGTGGCCAAAGCAAGGCTCTACCAGGCTCTGCCCTACTGTTCAATGTCTCCAAACATGTGACAGTCGAGCTGGCAAGATGTGGTGCAGGGCTTGTGTTGGGTGTATCCAGAAGCTGCGGATAAAGGCCTCCGTTATCACACAGTGATGTGCAGTTGTGTGTTCTGGGGATGCACAGCTGGGTACACGATGTGATGCAGACTCACAATCAAAGTGCTCTCTTAGGTATAGACCGTGTGGCAGGCGAGGTGCTGCTCCCTGTCCAGATGGCTCACCCTGCTCTCAGGGCCCTGGATCACAGCCATTCTCGCTGCAGTCCTCCGCATGGTTAGACGTGGGACTTGTGCGGATCACACCTTGGTGTTTGAGAGGTTTAAAGGGCAAACAATCATCCAGGAAGGAATTACATCAATCTACCTGCCTACCTTGCCTCGCCTCCTTAACACATCTGATTACTACACCCGAACACCTGGCTTTTCAAAAGAAGAGTGTATTATAAAAAAATAAATAAATCAATGAACTATTGTACAGGTAAAAAAAATAAAATAAAATAAAAAATGAGTGTATTAAATAAATTGATAAGATTCTTTTTCAAAAAGATTAAAATAGTACTTAATGTTACTTGGCCTTTGATAACAGATAATTTACTCTGATTCATCAATTTACGTAAGTATATATGTTTTAATTAAATTATTGAAACTCTAATGCCCATTAAGAGGAAACAGAAATTTATAGTGGCAGGTACATTAAGAGATGATATTGATAAAAATGATAATGAAGAGGGGGATTTAATTGGCTCTGGTCTTGTCCTAGATTTTTGTTCACTTCCAAATAGGATAGTTAGTCCATTGGGCCTTTTTTTGTTTAATCATTTATTTCCTCCATCTTTCCCTCAGATTTTCATCACTTTTCAGGACCTTTCTAAATACGCCTCACTTCCTGAGCCCTGTTCCAAGTGCTCTGAGAAAAGTTATGCTTGGATTACAAAGGTAGGAGAAAGGTCCAGTGTCTGACTGTGTCTGACAGTGTCAGATTGCATTTTAGCTCCGCAAAAGAAAGAGAGCAGAGAAAAGGTTTTAGTGAAACTGTATCTTAACCTCTGTATGCTGCTCTAACAGAATATCGGAGTTGGGGCAATTTCTAATGAATACAGATCCACTGACTCACAATTCCAGAAGCTGAGAACTCCCAAATGCAGGCGTAGACATGTGGTGAGCACCTTCTTTCTGCGTCATCCTGTGGCAGGAGGTGGAAAGGCAAAGCTCAAAGGGAGGCTGATGTCCCCTTCCACCTGGCACTATTCCCTCTGTGAGGGAGACCCGCATGACCTAAGCCCTTCGCCTCAGGTGCCAACTCGAAACACAGCTGCTGTAGAGATTAAGATTCAACACGAGATTTGAAGAGAATAAAACATTAAATTATAGACTATAACACAGAACATTTAAAAATTAAATAAAACTTAGACTGCTGAGTGTGAACTCAGCCACTGTCCTGACTTGGTTCCACGATTGTATGAATTCCAACAATTTTTCTTGTTTATAATCATAATTTAATATATTTATGCGTGTCCATTAGGCACATACCATTCGCTTTGGCTGATCTTTGTCTAACCTTTCTTTTTTTTTTTTTTTCCTAAGTTCTTTTATTGGTACATTTTAGGTATACAATACGTTTACATTTATCATTGGGTGCTTGTACCTGTACATGATGCATCTTGGTTCTTATTTTTTCCCCATTACCTGTGCGCCCTACACCCTCTCCACCCTTCCCTATTTACATAGATTTCATTTCCATTTTTTTTTCTTTTCTCATAGTTTTTCCTTTCCCTCCTTTCCTTTCCCCTTCTCCTCCCTTCACCCCTTCATCTTTGGACCTTTTTTCCTATTTCAAATTATCAATTATTCATTTTAATCATTTTAACCCTGGTTTACATTATCAGTTTCTCACACTAGTGAAACTATTTGATATTTACACGTCTGTCCTGTTTATTTCACTTAAGAGTATGGCCTCAATATGCATCCATTTAGCTATAAATGATTCTAGATTTTCATTCTTTATGGTTGAGTAGTACTCCATTTTATAAAAAAACCCCACATCTTCTTTATCGAGTTTCCAATTCATGGGCACTTGGGTTGCTTCCAAGCTTTAGCTATTACAAACTGTGCCGCTATGAACATGGGTGCACATATATCACTGTGGTATGATTCTTTAAATTCTCTAGGGAAGATCCCCAGCACAGGAATAGCTGGGTCAAATGGGACTTCTAGCCCTAGTTCTTTGAGGTATCTCCATACTGATTTCCACAGTGGTCGCACCAGTCTGCACTCCCACCAACAATGGAGAAGAGTTCCATTCTCCCCACCACCCGGCCAGTATTTGTTATTGGTTGATTTCTTGATAGCAGCCATTTTTTCTGGGGTGAAGTGGAATCTCAGTGTTGTTTTTATCTGCATCTCTCAAATGACCAGTGATGTTGAACATGTTTTCTTATATTTATTTGCTGTTTTTACTTCTTTGTCTGAGAAATATCTGTTCATTTCGGATGCCCATTTTTGAATTGGGTCTTTGAATTTGGGGGGGGGTGTCTGATTTTTTTCAATTCTTTGTATATTCTAGATAGTAGTCCTTTGTCTGATGTACAGCTGCTAAAATTTTTTTCCCATATTGTAGGTTGTCTATTGGCTCTGTTGGTGTTTCTTTTGAAGTGCAGAAGCTTTTTAATAAGATGAGATCCCAGTTGTTGATTCTTTCTGCTAGTTCCCATGCTAATGAGATTTTGTTCATGAAGTCTTTTCCTATGCCAATGTCTTCCAGAGTTCTACTTAACTTATCTTCCAGCAAATTTATTGTTTCTGTTTTAATATTTAGATCTTTAATACATTTCAATCTTAGTTTAGTGCATGGTGATAGGTATGGGTCTAGTTTTAATCTTCGGCAGGTTGAAATCCAGTTTTTCCAACACCATTTATTAAATAGTCTGTCTTTCCTCCAATGAGGGTGGTTGGCCCCTTTGTCAAAGATGAGGTGGCTTGGGCCGGGGATTTAGCTCAGTGGTTTCACCACCTGCTGCGCAAGCGCAAGGACCTGAGTTCGATCCCTGGGACCAAAAAAAAAAAAAAAAAAGATGAGGTGGCTGAGTGTGTCTGGAGTTGTTTCTGTATCTTCAAATCTATTCCACTGATCCTCAGGTCTGTTCTTTTGCCAGTACCATGCTGTTTTTATCACAGTAGTTTTGTAGTATAATTTCAAGATGGGGATAGAGATACCCCCAGCCATGTCTCTGTTACTTAGAATTGCTTTTGCTATTCTAGGTCTCTTCTGGTTCCAAATGGATTTTTGGATTGTTTTCTCTAGTTCTGTGAAGTATATTATTGGAATTTCAATTGGCATTGCATTGAATCTATATAGTAGTTTTGGAAGTATGGCCATTTTCACTATATTGGTTCTTCCTACCCAGGAGCAAGGGATGTCTTTCCATTTTCTTATATCCTCCACATTCTCCTTTTGCTGAGTGTTGTAGTTTTCAGTGTAGAGGTCTTTTGCTTCCTTTGTTAGGTTGATTCCTAGATATTTCATTTTTTTGCATGCTACTGTAAAAGGAATTGTTTCCTAATTTCTCTCACAGTGAGTCTGTTATTTGTGTACAAGAAGGCAATTGTTTTTTTAGTGTTGACCTTGTATCCAGCTACTCTACTGAATCTGTCAATGAAGTCTAGAAGTCTTTTGGTGGAGTTTTTTGGGTATTCTATGTAAAGTATCATATTGTCAGCAAATAATGACAGTTTAACTTCTTCCTTTCCTATCTTTATTCCTTTTATTTCTTTCTCTTTTCTAATTGCTGTGGCTAATGTTTCCAGAACAATATTGAACAGGAGTGATGATAGTGGGCATCCTTGTCTTGTTCCTGATTTTAACATGAAAGTTTTCAGTTTTTGACCATTTGGTATGATGCTAGCTGTTGGTTTTTCATAGATAGCCTTAATCAGGTTGAGGTAAAGACTTTCTATTCCAATTCTCTGTAGGGTTTTTATCATGAATGGGTGTTGGATTTTGTCAAATACCTTTTCTGCATCTATTGAGATGATCATACGGTTTTTGTCCTTGACTCTGTTACTATACTGTATTACATTTATTGATTTATGAATGTTGAACCAACCTTGCATCCCTGGGATAAATCCAACATGGTCAGGATGTATGATCTTCTTGATGACCCTCTATATTCTGTTTGCCAGTGTCTTGTTGAGGATTTTTGCATTTATGTTCATTAGGGAGATTGGCCTGTAGTTCTCTTTTTGGGTTGGGTCTTTCCCTGGTTTTGTAATCAAAGTAACAGTTGCTTCCAGGAATGAATTTGGAAGTATTGCTTCCCTTTCAATTTCCTTGATGAGTTTAAAGAGTAATGGCAATAGTTCTTCTTTAAATGTCTTGCAGAATTCAGCAGTGAAGCCATCAGGACCTGGGCTTTTCTTCGTTGGTAAATTTTTTTATTACATTTTAAATTTCCCTCATTGTAATTGGGGTGTTTAGAATTTCTATATCTTCTTCATTTAACTTTGACATTCATATGTATCTAGGAATCTGTCCATTTCTTCTGTGTTGTCCATTTTATTGGAGTACAGGTTCTCAAAATAAGTATTGATGATCCTCTGTATTTCTGTTGGGTCTGTTGTGACTTCACCTTTTTTCATTCTTAATTGCATGTATTTGTGCCTTTTCTTTCCTTTTTTTGATAAGGTTGGCTAAATGTTTATCAATTTTATTTATTCTTTCAAAAAACCAACTCTTTGATTCATTGATTTTTTTTGTATTGTACTCTTAGTCTCCATTGCATTGATTTCTGCTCTGATCGTTATAATTTCCTCTCTTGTAAGAGCTTCGGATTTGTTGTACTCTTCTTTTTCTAGCAGCTTGAGGTTTTGCATTAAGTTATTTATCTGAGTTTTCTCTGTTTTCCTTATACGGGTGTTCACTGCTATGAATTTCCCATGTAGAACTGCTTTCATTGTGTCCCATAGATTCCTGTATGTTGCAGTGGCATTTTCATTTATTTGTTTAAATTGTTTAATTTCTTCTTTAATTTCTTCTGTAACTCATTGGTTGTTCAAGAGGGTGTTTTTCAGTTTCCATGTGTTTGTGGGGGTTTATCAGTTTCTTATGTTACTGATCTCCAATTTCATTGCATTATGGTCTGATAAAATACAGGGGGTAACTTTAATTCTTTTACATTTACTTAGATATGTCCTATGTGCTAGCATGTGGTCCGTTCTGGAGAATGGCCCATGCGTAGCCAAAAAGAATGTGTATTTCAATTTTGTGGGGTGGAACACTCTGTAAACATCTATTAAGCCCATTTGTTCAATAGCTTGGTTCAGTTCTAGAATTTCCTTGCTAACTTTTTGTCTATATGATCTGTCTATTTGTGATAGTGGGGTATTGAGGTACCGCATGACAATTGTGTTAGTGTTTATTTGGTTTTTCATGTCCATTAATATTTGTTTTGTATAGTTGGGGGCATTCATATTTGGTGTATATATATTTAGGATTGTCATCTCTTCCCCTTGGATTGTTCCCTTCACAAGGATGTAGTTACCATCTTGCTCTCTCTATTAGTTTTAGTTTGAAATCTACTTTGTCTGCAAATAAGATTACTACTCCTGCTTTTTTCTGGGCACCTGTGGCATGGGGAATTTTTTTCCATCCTTTTATTTTTAGTCTATGAATTTCCTTTTGAGTTATGTGTGTTTCTTGTATACAGCATATTGTTGGATTTTGTTTTTTAATCCATTCTGCCAGTCTATTTCTTTTGATTGGTGAATTGAAGCCATTAACATTGATGGTTATAATTGATAGATATTGACTCATCCTTGTCATGATGTTTTACTGTTGTTGGCTCTTATTTCTTTTTTCCCCTTTCCCTTTAGTTTCTTACCTTGACTAGTGGCTTCCCTCTATTGGGTCTCATAGGGTTGTGACCTTCATTGTCTTTTTCTAGAATATTGCCTAGAATTGTTTGGAGTGCTGGTTTGGTGTTCATGAAATTTCTCAGGTGTTCTTTGTCATGAAAGTATCTAATTTCCCCATTGGTTTTGAAAGATAATTTTGCAGGATACAACAGTTTGAGTTGGAAGTTATTTTCTTTTAGGGCTTGAAATACTTCACTCCAGGCTCTCCTTGACTTGAAGGTTTGTGTTGAGAAGTCTGCTGTGATTCTGATGGGCTTTCCTTTGTAGGTGATTTGTTTATTTTCTCTAACTGCTTGTAGGATTTTGTTTTTCTGTTGGGTTTCTGAGATCTTGACTATTATATGTCTAGATGTAGATTTTTTTTGATCATGGCTAGTTGGGGTTATATATGCCTCACTTATCTGTATGTCCAATTCTCTACCTCTGTCTGGGAAATTTTCCACTATTATTTCTGTGAACAGTTTTTTTATGTCAACTGTGCTTTCTCCTGTTTTTTCAGGGCCTCCTATCAGTCATATGTTATTCTTCTTTGCATCATCTAGCAGCTGTTGGATTGATTTCTTGTGGACCCTTACTGTTTTTAAGAAATTTCTGTTTTCATGGTCTTTAACTTCAATCCTGTCTTCTATATCTGATATTCTATCTTCAGATTCCCTTAATCTGCTGTAGATACTTTCAATGGAGTTTTTAATTTCCTGAATATCTGTTTGAATCTGTGGGCAGCAGTGTGCAGAAATAAGTCAATGGGTCTCAGTAAGCCAGTCACAGACCCGTGAGATTCGAGTAGATTTCTGGCTGCAAGTCCCAAGTTGAGCTCCCTGTCCCCCTATAGGGTTGAACTCTGCAGGGTTGTACTGCAGGTTCCAGGTGCCCTTCCCCTGAAGATAGTCCTGATTCCGATGGGAGATGATGATGGCTCCGACTTACCCAATACAGTGGACTGGTGGTCTGGTGTCCTCTGTGTCTCTGTAGTGTGGAATCAGATGTCAGTGCAACCAAGAGGCCAGAGGGGCTGGGGGCAGGGGGGATCCGATGGATTGCTGCCAGGTCATGGGCTGGATGAGCAAGTTGAGCACAGGCAGGGCTAACCCTTCTTATTGTCTTGGGAGAAACCCCAGAAAAGCCCCTTCCTATCACATGACTTGGTGATGCCAGGTTTCTAATCTCCTTCATTGCTTGGGGTCAGGAGTTATCCATGTAAATCAGATGCTGGAACCTCTTGCATGAGAAGCCCAAAGTATATGAAATTTAAATAGCAAACTAAAGGATACAATATAAGAAACAGTGTGATAGACCTTTTCAGATGAGAAGGGGATCTAAGGATGAAGGGAAGGGAAAGGAGAAATAAAAAGAATTATGATGTGATATGTATATAACCACCTCTCCATAATGAATGTATTCATCATGTATCACAAATATATGCTAGTAAAAAATTTTTAACAGCAAATAGATAACAAAATAAAAAAAAGAAAGAAAGGAGCTGAGGGACAAGTCAGGGTCCATCCAGGATCCCTCCTGGTGATGGCCATAGCTGCATCCGGGTTTCTGAGATTCCAGTCACCATGATGACCCAGGGCAGCATGCAGATTCTGCTGTCCCTGTGGCTGCAGTTCAGACTAAGACTTCTTAACCACTGCCTCACTACTGGCAATTTCCCTTCCTGTAGCATGTTTCAGGGAATTTTTCTTGGTTATTTTTACTGATCCTAGTTCTGTGGATCTGTTTTTTCATTTTTTTTTTTTTTTGGTTTTTCAAATGCCTTATGTTGCTCTTTTGAGTATCTTTTCATTATTTATTTTAGTTTGTTTTGGTACCAAGTATCAAACTCAGAACCTTGCAACACCAGGCAGGTGTGGTGTCACTGAACTAATTGAGTCTCTTTTTAAAATCAACTATTACTAGTGCATATTTTGTTCTTGGAATAAAAAAGAATGCTGACAACTATTTTACTCTTTGTAAAATGTTATCATATAAACAACATCATGTTCCTATGTAGTATTTAAACATTTACAATTTTCTCCATAATATTTGAGTTCATAGGAAACAAATGGAATTCATAAAACAGATGCAAATAGATTTCCAGGACATGAAAAACTCCATTGAAAGTCTACACAGCAGAATGAGCCAATGTGAGGACAGAATTTCAGATATAGAAGATAAGATTGCAATTAGTGACCAGGAAGAGAAAAATTGCTTCAAAATTATAAGAGAACATGAGAATTCAATCCAGCAGCTGCTAGATGATGCAAAGAAGAATAACAAAAGACTAATTGGAGTCAATGAAGAAACAGGAGAGAGTGCAGATGATATAAAAGATCTCTTCACAGAAATAATGGCAGAAAACTTCCCAAGCAGGGGAAAACAGCTTGACATACAGATAAGTGAGGCATATAGGACTCCAAATAGGCTTGATCAAAAAAAATCTACACACAGGCATATAATTGTTAAGATTCCAGAAACTCAACAGAAGAACAAAGTTCTACAAGCAGTCAGAGAAAAGAAACAAATCACATACAAAGGAAAGCCCATCAGAATCACAGCAGACTTCTCAACACAAACCATCAAGGCAAGAAGAGCTTGGAGTGACATATTCCAAGCCCTAAAAGAAAACAGCCTCCAACCCAGATTGATGTACCCTGCAAAACTATCTTTCAAAATGGATGGAGAAATAAGATACTTTCATGACCAAGAGCACCTTAGGAACTTCGTGAATACCAAACCAGCACTCCAAAGAATTTTACACAATATCCTAGGAACAGACATTGAGGATCACAAGCCCAGGAAGCAAAGCAGAATGAATCCATCTGTCATGACAAGAAATTAAATGTAAAGGGGGAGAACCCAACAAAAAGAAAAAGTCATGGCAATGACATGTCAATACGTTTCAGTTATGATTATCATAACTGATGGTTACAGTTATGATTATCATAACTGATGGTTACGGTTATGATTATCATAACTGATGGTGATGGTTATGATTATCATAACTGATGGTTGATGGCTATCAATGTTAATGGTCTCAATTCACCAATCAAAAGAAATACACTGGCAGAATGGGTCAAGAAGCAAAATCCAACAATATGCTGCATACAAGAAACATGCTTAATTCAAAAGGAAACTCATAGACTGAAAGTTAAAGGGTGCAAAACAATACTCCATGTGACAGGAACCTGAAAAAAAGCAGAAGTAGCTATCCTCTTTGCAGACAAAGTAACTTTCAAACAAATACTGATGAAGAAGGACACTACATCCTTGTAAAGGGAACAATCCAAGAGGAAGAGATGACAATCATAAATATCTATGCACCAAACACTAGTGCACCTAACTATATAGAACAAATATTAACGGACATGAAAAGTCATATATGCACTAATACAATTGCAGTGGGGGACCTCAACACCGCACTGTCACAAATAGATAGATCAACTAGACTAAAAATAAGTAATGAAATACCAGAACTCAATCGAACTCTTGAACAAATGAACTCAACAGATGTTTACAGAGTCTTCCACCCCACAAAATCAGAATACACATTCTTCTCAGCTACACATGGGTCATTCTCCAAAATAGACCACATACTCACACATAGAACATGTTTAAGTAAGTGCAGAGGAATTGAAGTTATCCTCTGTATATTATCAGACCATAGTGAGATGAAATTGGAGATCCATAACAAAGGAAACTCGAGAAATTTCATAAACACGTGGAAATTGAACAGCACACTTCTGAATAAACAATGGGTCACAGAGGAAATTAAAGAAGAAATCAGGCAGTTCCTTCAATTAAATGACAAAGACAATACAACATATCGGAATCTATGGGACACAATGAAAGCAGTCTTATGAGGGAAATTCATAGCAGTGAATACGCATATTAGGAAAATAGAATGCGCCCAATTAAACAACCTGATGCTGCACCTCAAGCTTTTAGAGAAAGAAGAGCAGGACAACCCCAGAGCTCATACAAGGGAGGAAATGATAAAGATCAGAGGAGAAATCAATGCAATGGAGACTAAGAGAACAATACAAAAAAATCAATGAAGCCATGAGTTGGTTCTTCGAAAGAATCAACACAACTGACAAACCCTTGGCCAACCTTATCAGAAAAAGGAAAGAAAAGGCCAAAATACATGCAATTAGGAATGAAAAGGATGAAATTACAACAGACCCAGCAGAAATCCAGAGGATCATCAATACCTACTTCCAGAACCTATATGCCAATAAGATGGAAAACACAGAAGAAATGGACAGATTCCTAGATTCATATGAATTACCAAAGTTGAACGAAGAAGACCTAAAAATTCTAAACAACCCAATATTAACCAATTAAATTGAAAATGTAATGAAAAACTTATCAAGTAAGAAAACCCTGGGCCCTGATGGCTTCACTGCTGAATTCTACAAGACATTTAGAGAGGAACTGCTGCCACTACTGTTTAAACTCTTCAATGAAATTGAAAGGGAAGCAATACTCCCAAATTCATTCCTGGAAGCAAGCATCACCTTGATCCCCAAAGCAGAGAAAGACCCAACTGAAAAGGAGAACTATAGACCAATCTCACTAATGAACATAGATGCAAAAATCCTTAATAAGATAATGGCAAACAGAATGCAGAAGATCATCAAGAAGATCATACACCCTGATCAAGTGTGATTCATCCCAGGGATGCAGGGATGGTTCAATATACAAAAATCAATCAATGTAATACACTGTATCAATAGAGCCAAGGACAAAAAACATACTGTTATCTCCACTGATGCAGAAAAAGCATTTGACAAAATCCAACATGCATTTATGATAAAAATCCTACAAAAAATTGGAATAGATGGTCTTTACCTCAAACTGATAGAAGCCATCTATGAAAAACCAACAACCAATATCATACTAAATGGTCAAAAACTGAAATCCTTCACACTCAAATCAGGAACAAGACAAGGATGTCCACTATCTCCACTCTTGTTCAATATAGTTTTGGAAACATTAGCCATGGCAATTAGACAAGAGAAAGAAATAAAAGAATAAAGAGAGCAAATGAAGAAGTCAAATTGTCATTATTTCCAGATGACATGATACTCTATATAGAAGACCCCAAGAACTCCACCAAAAGTCTTCTAGACTTAATAACCAAATTCAGTCAAGTAGCTGGTTACAAGGTCAACACACAAAAATCGATAGCTTTCCTCTACTCCAATGACAGACTCACTGAGAGAGAAATAGGGCAAATAATTCCTTTCACAATAGCATCCAAAAAACTGAAATACCTAGGAATCAACCTAACGAAAGAAATCAAAGACCTCTTCTCTGAAAACTGTGGCACTCTGAAAAGAGAGATTGAAGATGATATCAGAAAATGGACAGACATCCCCTGCTCCTGGGTAGCAAGGATTAATAGAGTGAAAATGGCCATACTTCCAAAACTGCTATACAGATTTCATGCAATTCCAATTGAGATCCCAGCAGCATACTTCATGGACCTTGAGAAAACAATCCAAAAATTCATTTTTAACATGAAGAGACCCAGAATGGCGAAAACAATTCTAAGTAACAGGGACATGGCAGGGGGTATCACAATCCCCAATCTGCAACTCTACTGCATAGCTACTGTGATAAAAACAGCATGGTACTGGCAAAGAAACAGACCTGAGGACCAGTGGAACAGATTAGAAGATGCAGAAACCACGCCAGACACACTCAGCCATCTCATCTTCGATAAAGGAGCCAAACACCCTCACTGGATGAAAGATAGCCTCTTTAATAAATAGTGCTGGAAAAATTGGGCTTCAACTTGCCAAAGATTAAAACTAGACCTGTATCTCTCACTATGCACTAAACTAAAATCAAAATGGATTAAAGATCTAAATATTAAAATAGAAATTCTGAACCAGCTGGAACAGAGGTTAGGTAGAACTCTTGAAGACATTGGTGTAGGAAAAGATTTCATGAACAAAACCTCAGTTGCCCGTGAACTAGTACAAACAATTAACAAGTGGGATCTCTTCTTATTAAAAGGATTCTGCACAGCAAGAGAAACCACCAGCAGTGTGAAAAGACAACCCATAATGTGGGAAAAAATCTTCACCTGTTCTTCCTCAGACAAAGGTCTACTATCTTGAATCTATAAAGAATTTAAAAAGATCAGACCTCCCAAATTTAAAGACCCAATCCAAAAATGGGCATCTGAAATGAACAGACATTTCTCAGACAAAGAAGTAGAAATAGCAAATAAATACATGAAAAAATGTTCAACATCACTGGTCATTGGAGAGATGCAAATGAAAACAATGCTGAGATTCCACTTCACTCCTGAAAGAATGACTGCTATCATGAAATCAACCAATAACAAATGCTGGCAGGGCTGTGGGGAAAGAGGAACCCTGCTCCACTGCTGGTGGGAGTGTAGACTGGTGCAAGCACTGTGAAAATCAGTATGGAGATACCTCAAAGAACTAGGACTAGAAGTCCCATTTGACCCTGCTATTCCACTGCTGGGGATCTTCCCCAAAGAATTAAAAGAATCATACCATAGTGATATATGTATGCCCATGTTCATAGCAGCACAGTTTGTAATAGCTAAAACTTGGAAACAGCCCAAATGCCCATCAACTGGAGACTGGATCAAGAAAATGTGGGGTTTTTTTTATAAAATGGAGTACTACTCAGCCATAAAAAATGAAAAATTAGAGACATTTATAGCTAAGTGGATGCACATTTAGGCAATACTCTTAAGCGAAATAAATAGGACACACATGTATAAATATCGAATAGTTTCTCTGGTGTGAGAAACTGAAAGTGTAAATAAGGACTAAATGTATAATAGGTAATGTGAAATAGGAAGAAAAGGGGCAAAGGGGAAGGAAGTGGGAGGGCTAGGGGAAAGGATAGAAGAGAATGGAAATAATATGAGAAAATGGAAAAATAGGAACAAAATCTTTGTAAATAGGAATGGAGAGGTTGAAGGGAAGGCTGAGCAAGGGTGAAAAATAAGAACCAAGAGAGACTATGTAAAGGCGCAAATTTCCAATGATGAATGTCATTATATTGTATACCTAAAACGTACCAATGATTAGAATGAATAATCGATAATGCAAAATAGGAAGAAAAGGTCCAAAGGGGTAGGGGTAGTGGGAGGGGCAGGGGAAAAGAAAGAAGGGAAAGGAAAAATGATAAGAAATGGAAAAAATGCAAATAAAGTCTTTGTAAATAGGGAAGGGTGGAGGGCGTGAAGGGGGGGCTAGGAATGGGTAAAAAATAAGAACCAAGATGCATTATGTAAAGGTACAATTCCCAATGAGAAATGTAATTGTGTTGTATACCTAAAATGTACCAATAAAAGAATTTAATTAAAAATATTTGAATTTATTTAACTTAATAGATAAAATAATTCATATATATATAATCATTTTTAAGTAATTAGTGTATCTTTGTATATGTCTTTTTTCCTAGTATTTTCCCTTTAAATAATCACCAGAGATTGATTTATTAGGTCAAGAGACATAAGGAACTGTTATGCCAGACATTATTTCATTATTTGCAGTTTTTTCATTAAATTTTTTTCTCCAATTTTAATGCTATTAGCAGAGTGTAGTCTTTTCAATTACATTATAATTTTGTTTACTGGACCAGTACCATATGTATGCACTTCCTAAAATTCTCTCATATATATGTTTGAAATCAAATACCTGAAACCCACAACTCAAAGAAGGAGAGGTTTAGTATGGCTGTGCTTCCATCCACAGTCTCAGCCCACAGTCATTGGCTGGCTCCAAGGCAGGATGGCATGGCACAGCGACGTGGTGGGGAAACAGCTGCTCACCTCATGGCAGACAGGAAGCGGAGACTGAGGGCAGGAGCCAAGGAGGGATCAGGCTCCACTGCAGCGACCCACCTCTTCTGACCAGGACTCACCTCCTAACAACACATTTAGCTATAAAGTCCACTCCTCGGGGGACTAGTCCTCCAGTGAGTGCTGAGTACAGCACCCCCATGACCCAGTTATCTCCCCAAAGCCCCACCTATGAGCATGTGAGGCTTCAGAGACACATCCAGCTATCTACCAGAACATATGTATGTGTGTATGCATAAATCCACATATGTGTGCATATACATTTAAAGCACCTGACAGCTCTAGTTTATACTTTGAATATGAGGAAGAACAGCATTTTTATATACTTTTTTTTACTTGTTGAGGGCTCTACTGATTTTTCTGTTCAAAAAACAAGAACTTTTCAAACGGACAGCTAAGGGAAAGATGACCTGTTGATACATTTGACATTTTCAGCATCCTGGATTTGCAAAAATTGAAGGCTTAACAACAGCTTGAGGGGATTATGGTAGGAAGGAGATTCAAGAGTGGAAGTTGAAATAAAGCCCTTGTAGCAATTTTCAGTCCTGAGAATTCAACATCTATATTTAGGGAAAGGCCACAGAGGAACACTTTGTGACTCTAAGTGCTAAGTTCACAGTAGAAGTGTCTTCAAGGTGACTCTTTCCTCCTTTTACATGTTGGCCTTATAGCCTAATTCTCTCTTTTTTCTATTTTACTGCTTCCTAGGGAATGTAATCTTGATAACATTTCTCTAATGTCACTTTCTGATTACTCTTTAAAACTCAGCCAAGTTATAACTGGGCATTTACCTTCTTTCCTCTCCAGGGTGTAGAGATTTTACATTGCTGCCTCAAAAAATGGAATTTCTATCAGTAAGTTGCCTTTTGAAAGAAGATAGTGATAAGTAGGGAGGGGAAATGTGGTGTGTAAGAGATAACTAAAAATGCTGGTCCGATAAAAGTGCTGGATAACCTTGATGGCTGGGCCAATTTCACAGTTTGTATTACTAGCATACAATGATAACACAATTTTAAGGCCTCGATATTGCATGCAATGTAGAGACAATATTGTGAATACAGATCCTCTTCTATATTCAGGGGTGTTACATCCTGATAAACATATGACATGTTGAAAATATCGTAAGTTGAAAATGTATTTAATACACTTAACCCACCAAATGTCATAGCTAAGCCCAGCCCACTTTGAACATGCTCAGAATACCTACAGTCACCTGTAGTGCACAACATTATTTCAATAAAGCTTGTTTTTTAACAGTTGGATCTCATAGTTTTCTAAATACTGTACTGAAAGTGAAAACACTTCCTCAGCTGTGCAATTGGCATAGCCTACATTTCTTGTGATAATTGAGAAAATAAATGACATTAACCTTATGAAGCAGTGTGCGTGGTATATAGTGAAAATTTAATAAGTAGGAATAAATATTAGCTGTCATTTTTACTCATCCATATTGGTTATCTGTATTGTCTAACACATAGCTCATGTCTGAAATTGGTACATTTCCTCCAGATTTCTTTTGATCAGTTTGTGTGTGTGTGGTGTAACTTTTCCACCCCTTTACTTTTAGTCTAGTGGAAGCTTTATATTTAAGGGAGGATTGTTTGTTTTTTAATCCAATCTGACAAACTTCCTTATAAATGATTTATATATTTAAGTTAAATACTGATATAGTTGGATCAAAAGTGACAATCTGTTGCTTTCTATGCATTTTTATCTGTATTTTTATTCATTTGCATTTTATTAATTTACACTTCTATTCAAATGAATTTCTATTTCATTTTCTCTTTCTTCCTTTTTTCCTGCCTTATATTTTAAAGACAAAAGCCATCCTTAATTGACTTTCTTTCTCATTTTCTTCTGCCTTTTGCTCTCTAAAACCTTATTCAGCATACCTTATAATCTTACACTTTGACCATACTTTTGTCTCACTTCATACCCACCTTGTGCTTTTCCATTGGCTCAATATGACCTAAGTGACTATACTTGTAGTCTTATTAGTTGACTATAGGTTTGTTCCACCTTGTACCCGCCTAGTGGTTTTGCTCTGTAAAACTCCCTTGAAAAGTGAAGTCCACAGACAACCCACTTTCCGGGCTCTCCTTCTGTCTGTCTTAGACAGAGGCTATCTTTCTCTCAATAAATTCTTCCTACTTTTAACCTCTATTGTTCCTAGACTTCATTCTTCTATTTCAGAGAACACAAACTCAGTGTGTTGGACATCTAGCAGGTTGGGTGTTATAATATTTTCCTTATATTATTTGGAGGTCGACATATCATCCCTGTATCATACGCCCTATATCAGAATCATTACCTCATTAAAATCCATCTACTTCATCGGAGTCTTTAGAGGTTTTTCAGGCTATTCTACTTAAGGAAAGGAGGTCTGCTTCTATTGTCAAGAGAGGCCAAGCAGAATCTTCCTGCTTTATCTATCTGTATCTTCCCATAGGCCTCCTGCCAAATTCCCAGGTCTCATCCCTTTCCAACTTTGCCATAAAGGACCCTTGTAACATTGCAAGATCGGACATTTAATTTGCTTTGTCATGTAATCATCTGCAAAATAAGACTTTGAATTTCATTTTCAGAAATCTCAGTTCTGTAGCTACAGGTAAGAAGATTTTCTTTTAGTGCAATCATTGAAGCTTCCAAGACCCTTAAGGAGCCCTTAATTTGGGAATTTAAAGCCCTGAGTTCATAAATATATTTGAAGGTCTCCAATAAATTTAAACACAACAATCCAATCATACTATACACCTTGTTTTTACAAAAAATATTCTGTGGTGGGAATCACTTCTATAGGCATCTGATTAATTGTCAACAGATGGTGATTTAATTAGCTGTTTGGCTATTGCACGCCATACACCAATGGAGTCTCACTTTCCAGCGACAACACATCAAAGTCTTAATTCTAATCATATCAGAGAACCATTTCCAGATAACCCATAATCAATTCTGGGAATCTACCCTTAAAATTCTTTTCCTCTGGGATGCCTTCCAGTTTCTATGTTTGTGTCAGTTAGTGGTCACTCAGAAATAGAGCCCCTGGAATAATATGATACAAGAAGCCCATGAATATTGATTGGTTACATTCAACTGTGCAGGCTGGTAAGACAGCTTTGGTTTGTCTGCTCCTTCTACTTCTGGTTATGAAGGTAAAGACAAAAAGAAGTGGTCAGAATTGGCAGATATGTTTGCAGTGGAGATGAGCAGGTAGAATGGGGATCTTGGAAGGAAAGAGATGAGGCAGGTACTCCTCTCTCTCCTGGGAACCTGTGTCTTCTATATCTAAATGTCCAAACTTGCTGTGGTGGATGGCTTTCAAACAAATGTGGAGATCTGGCCATAGAATGATTCTGGAATTTGGCCAAGGTTTACAAACAATGCAGGAAGATATTCCAGGCAGCTGACACAATTGGAGTAGCTACTACCTATCCTAAGAAGATGAACCCAAAGAGCTGCAAAATTGTACTTTATCTCCAGGAGGCCCAACTTGTACTGACTTTCTCCGGGTATTCTTTACTCACACCCTCCAAAGCTCTTGTACAGATATTTTTAGTTTGTTTGTTTTGTTTTTGTGACAAACTGGACCAGGAACATACAGGGGTGGGGATCCTGGGAAATACAGTTCAGTTTACTTGACATGAAAGCCTCTATACCATTCTGCACACTCAAGAACCCATATTTAGAGACCTTAGGTGATGTCATCCACTAATGGAAATTTCAAGAAAATAATAGTATTAAAGTTTTGTTTGTTTTATATATTTCTCCCTATTGGGTTGAGTATCACCAAGTAATACTGATAAACACAGTCTGTTTCTTATCTTCATCCTCTTGTTGATTTTCCAAAATAGTTTGTTCCAAAGAAAGTTCCTTTGCTGACAAATTCGGAGACAAAGAAAGATTTTTCATAACTTCTTTGGCTTTTTACCCAGTTGAAGAAAGATTTCTCTTAGATTCCCATTCAGATCCAAATTGTATTTGAACAGTAATATATTCTTTCAATGAATATTTATTGAGCACTTCTTACATCAGGGATACTGAGAAATCTTTTAAAATCAAGTGTTTTCTTCTTTCCCAGTAAAGCTGGGTAGCCCAAATCCTCTGATCCCGGAGCATATTGTAAGTGTGAGCCCTGGAAGTTGCGTGTGAGGAAATGTCACATGGACACCAAGACACTATCCACCTCATTCTCTCACCCGCAAGTGTTTGGGGTCCTCTGAGGAAGGGCAGTCATCTTCATCTGAGGCGGTGGGCAGGGGCTGAGCTCTGGGGGAGTTGAGATTTTTTCTAACTTTCCCAAAGCCGTGTTATGCACTAGAACTTTGATTTCTACTTTCTCAGTATCTGAGGTTTCTTTCTTTCCTTCATTTAGATCCTTACTCCCTCTCCACAAGTAACGCCTTTGTCTCATTTCCTGTCCTTCTCTTTTTATTCCCCTGAAAGAATGCTCCAAAAGATGCATTTAAATTTTTATTAAGTGCTTGCTGTATTGTATCTATACATTCTCGTTCTGTTTGCCAAACACAGGGTGTGGAAATGAAGATTTTGTATAGATATTAAAGCAGGGATATAGCAGATTAATTAGACAGTTTATGAGTAGAAAGAGGCCATGTTTGCTAATGTGAGGAAATGGACTGGGAGAGGTTCTTCTTCCTCTGTTCTTCCCAAGGTTAATCTGCAGGCTGTTGTTACAAACCCTCTCATGGATCCTCTTCTTCGGGAGCAGGAAAGGTGAGGGTCACCTGTTTGATGCACCAGAAAAGTTAATGAAATTCTTCTCCCTCCTGAATTGTGGTATAATTAAGTCCTATGTTTATGCAGGAAGCTACACAACACTGTGGAAAACAGCAGGGGCCTGGCTATTTAGCTGGCAAGGAAGATTCAATTCCACATGGTTTATAAGAAACACACTCTACCTTATAAACGTTTCTAGCCCTTCAGAATATTTAACTGTGAGATCTGGGATGTAATGCCTTTTTCAAAGTTCCCAGCTAACTTTTTTTTTTTTTTTTTTTTTTTTTGGTGCCAGGGATTGAACTCGGGTCCTTGCACTTTCGAGGTAGGCGGGGAAACCACTGAGCTAAATCCCCCGCCCAGGTGATTTCTTTATAGGCAGGATCGAAGCAAGATCAAAGACAGTTTGTGTGTGTGTGTGTGTGTGTGTGTGTGTGTGTGTGTGTGTGTGTTCAAGGAGTTTGGTAGTAGTAGAGAGTAATTCAGAACCATTGCAGGACCAAATTACGGCTTCTTGATGCTGATCACTGTCAGATAAATATCCAACACTTTGATGTGGCCCAGAGACAGTATGGCACAGAGATGCTAGAGCTGCCTCTGATCACATGTGCAACACAGGGAGGCACGTGCATAAACCTGCCCCCTGGCACACAGACATGCACAGCACAGTGACACACAGAATTCACATGGGCACAGATGCCCTGAGATAACGTGGAGATTCACCCACATACCTAGAAATACAGTGATACCTTGGTCACGAACACTTCACAATTTTATTGGCAAACAGAAATATTTGACAAAATTTGATACCATTCAGGAATTCCATATCAGGTGATGAACATGACCATCACTGTCTTCCCCCAAATCGTGGAATGGATTAAGTTTGTGAACCAAGGTAGCACTGCAGGCAAGACGTGACTGAGGTGTACACTGAACACGGTGCTCTCGGAAACTCTTACTGAGCTTCTTCATGTAGAATGTCAGAGGACCTTTTCCCATGCCTCTCTTCAGATGCAATGTCAAGTCAGTTTCGTGTTATATGCCCTTACTCCTTCACAGACGTGTGTTATAGAAAGTGAGACGAGAATCACCACCTCCACAGGGGAACTTCATGACATCTCAGTGGCAAAAGAGATTGTACCAAGACTTATTCCCACATCTGTTCTGCAGCCTTAGGAAAGAAGTAGAAAATTACTTCATTTTGGTTGCTGGCCAGGAGATCAAACTAGCATATCATAGTGGGAATTAATGAGCAATATCTATGTGACCCATTTATATTTACAAAGTGTTTTCCCATCTCCAAATCACTGATCACATCTACTCTTCATACAGAGCCTAATGGCTATGATCTTCTTTGTTCATCAGACAAACCCACAAGGTAAGTATTGTATAAAAAGTTGTCATTATTAAGGCTCAGAAAGAGAGGTGAAATACATTTCTGAGGTCATCCAGTTTACAAGCTTCCCTCGGCTATTGTAATGAATTACAACAAATCAAGTGGATGAAAACAGGAGAAATTTATTCCTTCAGTGTTCTGGAGACTGGAAGTTTTCAATCAAGATGATGGCAAGGCCTCAGCCCCTGTGGAGAGGCAGGAGAGTCCATCTTGAATCTTTCAGCTTCTCATTTCTGTCCACATGGCTTTCTTGGCTTATGGTCACATCATTCAGGTGTCTCTTTCTGCCTTCGTGTTTCCTTTTCTTCTTTGTGATCTGGTCCGCTTCTGCCTCAAAGGGCATTTACCATTGCATTTCCATCCACCTGCATCATCCAGGACAGAATTACCACAAGATCCTCCACTTAATGATATCTGCAGAACTTCTGGGAGCTGAAACATGGATTTATCTTTCTGTGCTGCACCATCACACATGCAGCCAGTAAGGAGAAGGAAGTTCTGCAGCGCCATCTTGGCTGTGTCTTGCAGGAGCCTGTGCTCCTGACCACATCAGGCAGTGTCTGCATTTACTGAGAAAGAGGCACAGTCTGTCAGACAGGCTCCCCGGAGCAAACCCAGACTGTGATACGGCGTTGAGATTTTTACCAATGCAATGGACTCCTGGACATTCCATGGACCATTTATGAGGTGGACTTGGGTGTGCAAGAGGCCTTTGAGGACATGGGAAATAAAACTGCCTGGTGGTGCTGCCCAGCTGGATGGCGCAGTTATATGTTGGGAGCCTGTGTTCGTCTGGCTGCCGTTTTTGTGGACCTGAGTTTGACTGGAATGAGGTGCATATCCTGCAATCTTTCTGCCTCATTGTGAGGTCCCTGGTGACCCTCCAGTCAGTGTGTCCATGGAGAGAATGCATACCCATGAGCGAGTACGGAGTCTCCCGCTAATCACAGTCAGGCATTTGCACTGTGCATTCTCAAGCTCTTATTTTTGCAGTGGGTGCACAGGCAGATACTGAGCACAAATGGATTACGGTTGAATGCAAGATGCAAACAGTGTTTATAAGTCATTGCATACTGGAAATTGTGGCTGAAGCCATACAGCAAAATCCAACCTGATAGATAAATCTTATTATGACTTTTATAATACTTTTAAAAAATCTTTGTGCTAGCTGCCAATATTTAAAAACCAAGAGGTTTAAATAAACTCTATATTCCTAACAGGAACAAAAAAAACCAAAATAGTAGATCCTTCCAAGCTGGCATCATATTCCTTCTTGGCAATATCTGTCCCTTTTAGTGGAAATACATGCTCTGTGTCCACAATTCCCCAAGACTCCTTTCTGTATTAATTCAATCAGACTTTATTGATTTCATTGGCTGTCTGGTTTCTGGATATATCTAGCTTTGCAGTGCTTGTGTCGGGCAAAACTTGTCACTAATTCATTGGTAAATATTTTAGATTTCCAGGGAGGAAGTAATCAAAAAAGTGGAATAATCAGGAATGAATTGTCCTATAAAGAGTCAGAAATTACATAAAGATAGAAAAGGATAGAGGGAATTTAAGTACAGAGACTACAGGAAGGATGAGGGCAAGTGCAGAGTTAATGTTTGGTTGTGTTCAAGCCTTATAAGAATAAATTAGAGGGCTATGTTTTTATAAGAAGTTTGCGGTTGAATTGCAAAGTTTGTAAAGGACTCAAAACAAATATCAAAACACAAGTGAACTAATAGAAAAATAGACACAATAATAAACACGAAACCCTACGAAAAGAAATAAATGGTGATGGACTTAGGGACAAACGGGAATGTGTTTTAATACACAAAAGTGAAATAAATGCAGAAATGTGTACCGATAATAAGACGCAAATATAAAAATATAAAGTGTAATTCCAAGGGACCTAGAAAGATATAGAAAGAATCAGGGCTCTCCTATCCTATAGAAGCATTTGAAGGCCCTTAGTATCTAATAAAATTGAAAATTTGTGCACTCAGACATTCCATATGCAGAATTTTTAAGGTATGTCTTTCATTTATGACTATAAAGACAGGTTGAAGCAGCAGGATTACAAGTTCAAGGCCAGACCGGGCATCTTAATGGACTGGCGAGACCCTGGACCAAAATAAAGAGTAAAACGTATTGGGGATGTAGCTCAGTGTGAACACCCTGGGTTTAAGCTCTCATAGAAACAAACAAACAAACAACATAATGGAGAATATAAGGAAACAAATTCAACCTGGCATTGTGTGTAAAGCATGTTCAATATATCACTATATGCAAGATCCAAACCCAACAGGGAAAAGCAACACACTGATAAATAAAACTTCCTTCAGAGGGAGGACAGTTAAATCAATCTTGTACATAGCCACACAGTGAGAAATTCTGCAGCAATGGCTATGCCAATTACATGTCACACTGGCTAAATGTGCAAACTGGATGTTTGCAGAACAAAAGCAAAGTTGTTATGTAGCATATGCAATAGATGAAAATGTTTATAGCAAGCATTAAAAAAATACAACTTGAGCAACTGTGACCTGTGAGGTTGGTACAGGAGGACTCAGCAGGCTGCCAGAAGTCTGTGTGGGTGATGGTAAGGGTTACCTCATCTGGCCCTGGAGGCAAGAAGCCTGGAAAACCTGCACATGTAGGTCCTGGTGCTTTTATCCTCTGACCAGGCAGCCATTGACACTGTCTTTTTTATAAAGCCATTAACCTTGTGGTTTGGGAAGGGCTGAAATTTTATTTTTCCTAATTTTTAAAATTAATTTTATCAGTACACTTTGGATGTACATAATGCTCAGATTCATTGTAGGGAATTTGTACCTGTACATAATATATCTTGATTCCTGTTTTTTCCTTATTCCCCTCCCCTCCCTTCAAAGGTTGAAATTTTAGACTCACATGAAACATGCAGGTTGGAAAAACATCTAAAGGTTGCTAAGAGAATGTTGCATAACTAGTTTTGGGAGACGGAGAGAAGTTAAAACAAAAAACAACAACAATGTGCAATTTATTTGTTTTTAAACTTGTGGTGACTATGAAAATGAAGGATGCCTTAGATAAAGCTCTCGAGTGACAAATGTTAGCTTTTGCTTGGGTGTTTGCAGTCTCCTAATTGCTCTGTCATTCCGCCTTTGCCCGCTCTCTGACTCCTCACAACACATGAGCCAGGCTGCCTACAGGACGCTTTCCACAGCTTATCCCCAGGTCTTCATTGTCTTCCACATTGGATCTTGTTGCTCCCACCATCTTGCTTCAGATTCTCTTTCTCTTCTCACTCCACCATGCACTGTCTCCACAGGGATTTACCAAGAGCCCTCTCTGTGGACACTGGAAGTCCCGTGTGCAAGCTAATGAGTCACCCAGGTCTGCAGACCTCACGGTCCAGTGGACGAGACGGGTAGCAAAGCAGGGACCCAGGGGTTTAGATCAGTGCACTTGGCACGTGTTATGCGTTTAAGAAATTAAACGTGATGGGAAGCGACTGCAAACATCGGGTAAGGAAGGCTCCTCTGAGGAAGTGACACCTGAGCTGGACCCAGAGAGTCAGCAAGTGGTGGTCATGGAAGCATCTATGGGAGGATATTTCAGTCTCTTCGCCATCCGCGGGCCAAATTTGTCTCTTCTCTGAATACATTTTCTTCTTCGTGGTGACCTGGCTTTTTTCCATGCTATTTCTTCTGCCGTGAATGTGTTCTTCCCCGATTTCCTACTGTGGAAGCCCTGCCTTGCTTTCCATTCGACCTTCTCCGTGAAGCCTCACCTGGCCCAGATACTGGAAGTTGAAGAAGGAAAGCAAAAAGCCACAAGGATGTGAATGATAAATTGCTGAGACAAAGATGGAAGAAATAGAGAGAAAATGTAAGAACCTGCTGGTCTTGTGCTAAGTTAAAAGATGGATTTAAAAAAATTAATTTGAAATAAATGGAAGAAGAGATATATTAAAGACATGCTGCAATGGCTGTAGAAACCGAAGGAATTTAGAAAAATAAATTTAAGATGTTTTGTGGTGCTTTGGATATTTATAAGGAGATAACAAATGTGAAGGAAAGTAATTTGCAACCATTTCGTATTGCACAGGACTTTCTTAAAATGTGACCTAACCCGCTTAATTTGTTTGAAATATCTCTAGAATTTATTTTATTCACCTCCCTAAATACTGTACAGTGTGCTTCTGAAAAGCAAAGACTCAGTGTTTCCCAAACTATCTATTCCTCGACTTAGACATGTGTCTCATTTGGTAATCGTGTGTCTTAAAAATATTTGCATTTAGCATTTTATTATTATTATTGTATTATCATCATTATTCAGTAATTCATAACAAACATTAATTGCATCCCAAGGCCTATTCTAAGCTTGATTTCATTTAATCTTCACAAAGAGCCTACACTCATGAGGAGATCATTGCTGTAATCCATGTCTGAGATGACCAGTCCATGGGCTAGGCCAGGTGGAAAGGAAATGTCAAAATAGGATAGATGTAAGATGTAAAAGCCAAATCAACAAAATTTGGGAATAGGTTACATGTGGACTCAGAGAAAAGCAAAGTTAAAGATGATTCAGGAAGGAAGGAAACCTTGGGAAGTTATGTCAGGTGAGCAAAACAGAGGGCATGTTCTTCTCCTGGGGTCACAGTGAGTAAGCTGCGGCTTCCAGAGAGATCACATGGAAGGAAGGTCACGTGAGGGCTTTGTGAGGCTTCCTCTAGATCATTAGTGACTGATGCTTTTGTATAAGAAGGATGAAAAGAACTTCAGGAAAGTTTTACTACATGCACCTGCTGCAATATGAACTGACTGGCCATCTGCCGAGAATATAGTATCAGCTCAGTCTTCACAAAAGGCAAAGGAAGCTCAATATTCCTGGCCATGATGGTATTTTCTGTAGTAGTAACTAGCGTTAGGAAACAACATAAATGTCCAATAATATGAGAATAGTTATATAAAAGATGGTATATCCATGTGATGGGCCATTACATGGCTGTTAAAATGGGAGTTCTGAGAAATATTTAATGACATAAAATCCGCAGTATATGCTTTCAAGTAAAGAAAACGTAGTGTACCCAATTTTTGTGCTACAAGATTTCAGTTTTATTTTAAAAATTCATTCTTAGCAGGGATAATGAATCTCTGCTCTACAATGAGCCCAGATGTCCTGTGTCCTGAGCAATAATAAAAAATTACAGGATCCTCTGACATTTGGATGTTGATAAGTTAGACCCACCGTGCCCGTGGGGCTTTCCTATTTGCAGCTGGTGTCTCTGAATGAGGAAGGTGATCAGCACCTGTGTCAGCTACAGCTTCCTCCTACCAGGACCCCTTGCCCTGTCTCGATCTTTTATTGTGGCTTGTCCTTGCTTCATTCTATATCAGCCTGACATACATCACATGTGTGATAGTTTTTATTTTCATGTTGCATGTTACTATTGAAGGTCTATAGTAGCACCACCCTACAAAAACATGGAAATCACACATTTGTCATACACAGGTAATTTAAAATTTTCTAACATCTACATTAAGACAGGTTCTGCTTTTTAGGGTGAATAAAAAGAAATAAGTAACTTCAATTTTAATACTATGTTGTTTTTCTCTGTGTCTAAAATATGATTTCAGCAATATAACCAATACTGCCTTACTTATGAACACTTCACATTTCTATATTTGCAAAAAGCCTCACGTTTCAGTTTGCATTTTACCCTGAGAGTAAATTTCTGTACGTTCTGGCTACATTTCAAGTACCTGAAAGGCAGATATGATATGTGGCTGCTGTATAGGACTGCATAGATCTATGTCATGCTCTCATTACTCAAATTTGCTTCTGAAACTTCCAGCTTTGTATAGTAACTTCAAGTGAATGACTAATCAGCACTCAATCCAAGACTGAATTGTCGGAAAATTGTTTCCCTTAATGGAGAATTCAACTATAGTGCCTCTGTTAATGAATTAATTGGCATGGGATAATATATTTGGCAAGGGGAAAGTTTCCCATTTGTTTAATTAAATAAGGATGAAGATTAAAATTACTGATCTCTTGGAGTCATTTAAGACTGTAACTATAGGAGGCTTCATTTCTTTGAAATACAAAAGACACCAGAGCTAAGGACTGTTCAGAAAATGACAGCCACCCATGCTGATGGCAAGGGTCCAGCAGAATGAGTTCCCTCTACAGTGACCTCTACAAGTCATTTAAGCATTAGTTTGCACAGTTCTGCAAAGTGACAGCATGTCTTGAACTTTGACTGCCAATGACTGCATAGGATACAGTTTTCCTTTCCCCACAGTTAACTGCTTTTGTGCAAGTGAAAAGTCTAGTCATGCCACATAAGTACATGGAACTATTCTCCTCCACCATGTTTCACTAGTAGGTCCAGTTAGCAAGTGGAAATGGCAGGGGTAGACTTCAGTAGAACATCTGCCCCTGGGCCAGAGTTCCTTGTTTATGATTCCTACTGTAACCCCGGCCAATGTGCACCCCAGTATTAACCACCTCACAGACATCACATTGGCCCTCATCCCCAGAGAAGCTTTCCTCCATCAGTGTCCTTGCTTTTACTTATACCACTTTCTTGCTTTTAAGTTCCGTTAGGCAGTTCATATTCCCATTTTACAGATGAAGAATGCGTTTCATAAGTTTTGAAATTACTTTCCCTGCTTTTCTCTCTTTTTATGCAAAACTATTGACTGTATCAGTACTAGAGCGATGCCACCTGATACGGAATTTGACTGTTATGCCTTAATTAAGATATCCCCTGCTGATGCCTGGCCACAGCTCAAACTCCTTGCTGTGGCCCTTGTCTCTCTCTCTCTCTGGTCTAATTCCTCCTCTCTACACATTTAGGACACCTCTCACATTACACTAAGAAGAACCGTAATGAGGTCTACATAGCTGATAAAAAACATTAAAATGAGCTAAAATTTCTGCACTTTATGATATGGGCATCTCAATTGTAAAAATTACACACTGCCTGCTGCAGTGTATTGACTTCACAAGTGTCTCTAGCACATAGATTTCCTGTTCAGCCTTGTATTCTTTCATCTTCACTTCCTCCCAGGATCACCTGATTCTCTCCTCATCTATGCTTAATCTCTGAGTATTGTGCTGTTTCGTCAAGGTCAAGTGTTTATGTTCTTCCTCAATTTTCAACAAATATTTACATGCGAACCAAAAATTATTTTCAATAACAATTATTGCCAATAATCATCATCATAATAACCACAGTGGACATGGACCATGCTGGGAGTCAGACACATTTCAAGCTCTAGGGGTGTATCATTCTAGGGTAAGCTTCAGGACTGCGGGTCCGGGGAGGTCACAGAACCTGGGTCTGATTTCCGTTCCTTGTTATGTACTTACCCTCTCAGCAGCCCCACGAGTGTGCATTATGTGTGTCACCGATGAGGAAACTGGGGCTGAGGACCTCCAAGGAGCTGCCCTAAATGACCCCCAGAGAAGAGAAAGGCAGCGCTGTGCCCCAGGCATGTGTCCCACATCTTCTCCAGTGCCCAGCGATGACCCCGGCTGAAGAGGGGAGTGCAGTGCCCGGCCTGCAGGCTCAGATTCCTCTATCGTCCTCACTGTCACTGATCTTGATGCCTCTTTCGGCTAAAAGTACCATGTTACCTGCCAGAGAAGAAATTATCCTGTGCACAGCTGAAAAGTACAAGGAGCCTTCCAAGGGGAGTTCGATTTTCTATTAAATGTTGAGTTTAAATGTTTATTCAGTTTAAATTTTTTTCTTTTAATTTAGTTGTCACACACCTGAGGTTTCTAATTTCTAAAAATTAATTACTCCTTTGATTGTTAAAAATAATGATGTCTTGATGAGACTTTTAAAATAATTTTAGACAATATGAATTGGATCATTGCTGCTGCTTTAAATATTTTTCTGATCTCCAGAATTACACTATGCTTCCACATTTCACAGGTATATAATACTATAAATGCCCTTCCTTCAGCTATAACAACTTGATTATATCCTTGTATTGATATCCTCATAAAATAAAACTTTGTCTCTCTATCAAGACAGGTTTTTTTTAAATTTTTACAATAGGAAGATATTAATCTTACCTCAAAGGGAACTTGGCTATGCTTTTACCTTATAACATTTACAACAGATTCCATTTATTTTTAAATTATTGAGCACTGAACTTGGCTATTATTAATTAGATGCTAATCAGTGTCCTTTTACTTGTTCATTTATTTGGAATCCTCTTTCTTTTTCATGTCAGTGTCCCTGAAAGTATGTAAATTTCATTAATAGATTTTATCTTTTTTTTTTGTAAGCAGGTTGCGAAACAAAGTTTGAAAATTAAAGCAGGTCAGCATCTACACTTATCAAAAATAACAAAATTCTAGGAAACATTACTATACCGGTAATAATAATTTCAGTAGAATGATCTGCAGTACTTATGTCAGTTTTTTTATCTTATGCAAATCACTCCTTTGAGATCGCTTTTACCACTGAGGCTCTGAGAGAGCACAAGGTAAAGATTAAAGGGTTAAGTTGAAAATGCTGGAGCACATATTGAAAAATAACACATGTCAGATATCTGCATATCTTATTTTGTTTCATCTTTAGACAGTCCCATTCAATGGCAAATTAGTCCTGTTTTAAGCCTCTGAGGTTATAAATGCTAAGCTACAGAAAGACTCCATGCCCAGAGGGCAGCAGGTGCTTCAAGAACACAGCAAGTTGGAGGGGTGCGGGGAGGCCAGGGCTGCCACCCAGCCTGGGGAGGCTGGCACATGCAGAAGCTCCAAGGAACAAGGACTGGTGCCAGAACCACTGTGCACTGGAAAATTCATTCCTGCTGTAGAGTGAAGACAGAATTAAAAGGTTGAGAGAAAAGAAACCACAGTCAGTAAAGACAGATATTGATAGCTCAAGCTAGGGCATTAGAAGTACAACTGGAGTGTAGAGAGCACTGAGAAAATGAATTAATGAGCTTCGTTTATTAGTTGGATGAGAATCCTTAAGACTGTGCGAGGAGGAGGTGTTGAGAATGATTGCCACAGGGGTTAAAGTTTCAAAACCGAGTAAAAGGTAGAAGATTTTCTAATGTTTTTTCAAGGGTTCTGGAAAAGAATTGACAGTCAAGGCTGAGCTTGCCAGGAAACAGACTGAGGCTGAGATGGGCTTATGGGGCTGACTGGGGAGTCCTCCAAGAAACAGCGCCTGTGAAGGGGCGAGGAAAGGGAGACAGAGATGGAGAAGGTGAAGGTGGACACGATGCAGTTGCAAAAGAGACCTCAGTAAGTCTGACGGGGGTCTGAGGCTGGAATGGCCTTGCAAGATGCTCCAACTGAGGGAAAAGAAGCGTGTGGCCCATGTGGGTAGGAGATGAACTGGAAAAGCGTCTAACATCTCATGGGGAAATTCTTTTCAATCACCAGCAATTACTGGGGAGCGATTCACCTGTACAGTTCCATCCCTGTCACACTCCTGGGAGCTGATAAAATGAATGAGTGGCTCTCCTAGTGACTGTGAGTGCTGCATTCTCCCCAATGTGGCTTGGCTCTCACACCCATCAGAGACAACTTCTTTGGGATTCTGGCAGGACTTTTCCCGGGAAATGGTACTGGGGCAAACTGTAGCATCTATCCCTGGAACCAGCTGGGGACTGCACCTCCAACTCTTTCTGCAATGCTGCACATTTCAATTTCTGCACCTTGTGAGTGCGTCTGCTGGGCTATCTGGCTTACCTGGATGATGGTGATCCACATCTTCTCACTGAGATTTTAGAGCCCAGATCCCCATGGCTCTCTCGGGTCAGGGCCACCACACTGGTCAGTGCACCGTAACGATTGGTTAGGGGAGTGTCGAGGGATGACTGCAGGTGAAAGCTGAGTCATTTCCCTGTCCCCATCATGGAACAGAAGTCTAAGTTATTCTTCCCTCTATAGCAGCCTTGTGTTCTTCTGATGATGAGGTCAGGTGCTTTTCCAGGATGCTGGACTCCTTTTTTTGGCAATGGCCTCAGAGGCTGGGCAATGGCCAGTCCTTAAAGTATGCTGTGCCCTCTTGATGGGATCCTTTGTCTGATTTAACCAGAATCCTCTGTATCTCTCTGTAGCTGCAGGGCATGAAATTCATTGTGTGCTGTCACAAAGAACCTCTGATTTTTGAATTTTATTTTAAATTGGCCTTAGATAATTAATAACCTGGTTTTATAAAATACAAGGCTACTTCCAAAAGTATACTTATGGTTATTAAAAAGCACCAGAGCCAAGCAGATTAAACAAAACTATTTTAGAATATTGTTGAATATTATATATAGGTTAAACTTGAAACTTATGAAATATACTTTTCTATTCATCTTGCTGGTTTAAAATGTAATTCATATTTTACAGTTGACATCCTGAACAAAGTGCCTCCATTATCCCATCTCAATGAAGACAGTGAGCAGATCCTACAGGTGAAATTGCAAACTGATTTCTAGAAGCTGAAAATACGTGTTAGAGATTGATGAAAGCTTGAAATTAGAATGACATGGTGATTTCATATGACCTGAGAACCTGACAATGCACCTGCCTCCCTCCAGAGAGGGTTACAGAGACAATAGGGTTTAATAGGATTTAATTATAGGTTTAATTATTGAGGTTGGGTGTCTGAGTTAGCTTTGAGATGCTCCAACTCAAAGTTTATTTTACTTGAATATATAATACATCCTGTTCCTGGAACTCAGACTGTCTCTCTCTGTCTCTGTCTCTGAATTTGTCTCTCTTTGGCTGTGACTCTCTCCCTCACTGTCTCTCCCCCCACAAAACACATATACATATACAAACACTATTGTGGGTTTAGCCATATTTACTAACAGGTTACGTCTACTTTACATGTGTATGTTTGTTTGTGTGTGTGTTGTGTCATGGGTGTACATGTATCGTGATCATCTTTATGGGATAGAGTGTGGGATTTCAATATAGGTATACAATGAAATTCCATACTGTCCCCCATAAATACATACAATGCCTATTCAAATATACTGAAAACAATCTGGAAGGGGACCTAGGGAAGGAGACCAAGGAGGAGAGGAGGCAGTAAAACTGGTCAAGATGCAATATGTGTGTGTATCAGTTCCCCAGAATGAATGGAATTGCTATGCATTAGAAACATACGCTAATAAAAATCTATTAAATACTTAGAAAGAAAGAAATTAAGTTCAACTAAGATTATTATTAACTATATTAGTTCTCCGGAAGCGTCTCCCAGTCACCAGACTTATGTTCTATGGTAGTTACATTCTGAGATGCCTCAGCTTTACCTTGGGAGCCCTGATGAGAATCTGTGGACTTTAGAACTTTCTACTTTCTTCTGAGACTTAGAAAATCGTAACCACTAGTCTACTTGGTGCCTATCACTGTATCCCTGGGAATTTAGAAGGGACAGAAATAAGTAACACTGCTGTTTCTAGCTTTAGTTGATTTTCAGTTGGAAGGAGCAGTTCACAATCCACCCACATCCTGAGCTGCAGTCAGCAGGACAAAGGAACTGGGTGTGGCTCTGTCCCAGGTTGCCTTGGTAGTTCACAGGCCCAAATGGTGCTGTTGCCACTTCAGCAGACTGAGTGTATCTGGGAGACAGATGCAAAAAAGCAGCCACCACTTTTTATGGTCTGAAAGGAGCCTCGGACTCCAAGGTCAGAACATAGGCCTCAGAAAATTCACAAACAAAAAACTCTCCCTACAAATAGCCTCTGCATCTCACCAGCTCAGCAAAGCAGGTGGAAAATGAGATTTTCCCTTGGTAGCTAATATAATGTCATTAGCTCCAAGCCAATACCAAGACTGAAGCACCTTATTAATAATTTGCACTTTTATATGATCTAACACCTGTGAGATGTGTTTCTTGTTCACTCAAGGAGTGCATAAGGACCAGTGCTGCATTGTTGGCTTTTGTTTCGTCCATTGAACAAGAAGCATGTGACAAACAAGCCCATAGATGTGTTCTAAACCCTTCTAAGCCTGGCATCAAATATTTTACAAAACAGAAGAAAAACACAAAGCTTCTCACACCCGAATGACCGCAGTCTTGGACTGAGCATCCCCGGATCCAGAGGGCAGCAGAGTTGCTTCTCTGGGCTCCTGGCTCATTTACACTGCATGCAGGTGCACAGATCGTATTTGTACCCCAGACTCATAAACACACGTGTGCACGCCCACCTGGGTAGCCGCTGAAGTGTCCAAGTGCAGCATTAACACCTGTGACTAGGGTGTCTGACTTCTGGCTCCATGAAATAAAATTTAACCCTCATATTTTTCCCATATCAACCTTCCTCCCTTTATGTACCAAGAGTCAGAGCTAAGCTTTTTTTTACATTTTTGTTTGCTTCTCCTGTGTGTTTATCTTTGTGCTCTTTTCTCTCTCTACTTCTGCTCCTCTGTGTTGGTCTCTCAACCTCTCTGTTTCAGAGGAAGAAAGCCTGTTTGTTCTTTACTTCTGATAGATACTAGTGAGGAAATTTTAACAATTTCTTGCCTTACTCAACAACTCTAACTGCTCTCCTCAAAGGAATATTATGTGGTTTGTGTATGAAAGATAGTTTTATCATTTTTAGAATTAGTTGGGAATCTAGGTCAAATTTAGTCTCATTTGTTTAGAGCCGTATTTTAAATAACCATCTGTGTAGTTTATATGAAAGCCATGTAAACGTGTGTATTGAATGTATGTTTGAGTTCACAATAAACACAGTAGTTCTCCACACTTGTGGTTCCCTCTTGCTTTCTCACTCCTGATACAGCCAGTGATTAATCATTTTTTTACTCTAATGTTTTTGTAGTTAACTCATAATTCTTCATCTCATGCCCCTGTCATTATATACTTATGTACCCATTTGTGACCTGCTTTTATGTTCTATAATTTGCTCTGTCTAATTTTTGTATCCAAATATTTACTTTAACCCCAACACAGACACTTTGAAGACACAAGGATTGCCTATTCCTGGCCTGACAGTGCCATTTTAGCCTTATGATTAATCCCACCCCATGATACTTCTCCAAAGCCAAAGGTCATAAAGTGACCGCAGGGATAGAAGCTAATGGAAATGTAGAATTCCATGTGTCACTGCTCTGGTTTAGTTATTTTATTGTAGGATAAATTGGATAAAAACATTCAGAATCCCCTGCATGACCAGAAAGTGCAGGTAAAATTAAATGATCTCTGAGGTGCTGTGAGACTTGCTTTGATGGGAAAGTCTTCCCTTTTCTCTACCTTCTGCCTGCAGCTTAACAGCATCAACAGGTATAATCAAACCTGGAATTTTACAACTGTCAAAATAAATGAGGTACAGCGTGAATCCCATTGTTTCATCTTGTAGCATTTGGGCCTGGCTTTCTAAACCAATTATTCAAGAATACAGCATTATTACCTTGTCTCCTTATGGGAATGGATGAAACCTTACTGCAAATCAATGCCCAGATTTCATCTAGAATCAGCCCATGGCTGACTGGAGACACTGAGGAAAGAGAGATTTTTACGAAGAGCAGTGAACCCCTATTTAGGTTGCAGAGAAGACTCAAGACAGAAAGCAACAGAAAATTCACATTAATGAGTATAACACAGAGCAGGCTGATGGAACACACTTGCCAAGCAAAGAGAGATAATCAGAAAGAAGCTACTTCTAATTTGGATCATTCATGGTGCCTAAAATTTTATCTTTAAGACTTCTACCCAGAGGATTAGTTAACAGAGTTACATCAGATACAATAATGAGAAGAATACCAGTACGCCAAGAAGAAAGATTAGGAACAAGGTGGGCAATTATGAAAAAACAGGAACTGAATGGTAAATTAGCTGGAGTAAAATTTTCCTGCTTATTAAAATGTTATATCACTATCTTTCATTCCCTCAGATTTTTGGAAAGTTGTAGAATGACGCCAACCACATATATTTTACATAAAAAGATTATAAATCATACTGTGTTGGGAGGTTATTTTCAGCTTTTCAAAACACTTTAATATTTATTTGATAAGTTGGATCAGCAAATAAGTAAGGCAAGAAGTTCTGGTGAGGAAAAAATGCCCACAGAATATAAGTAACACACTGAATGTGAACTTTAATTCCCTTCTCTTCAAGCCTTACTTCTCTGAGCTAGATATTAAGGGGAAGGAGAAGTGGGAGGGGTAGGGGAAAGGAAAGAAGGGAATGGAATTAATATGAGAAAATGGAAAAATGGAAACAAAGTCTTTGTAAATAGGGAGGGATGGAGGGGTTGGAGGGAGGGCAATGGAATGGGGAAAAAAGAATCAAGACAGATTATGTAAAGGTGCAAATTTTCAATGATGAATGTCATTATATTGTATACCTAAGCTGTACCAATACAATTAATAAAAAACAAAACAACAAAAAAAGATTCACAATAATGGAAAAAGTTATCTTGTCAATAATTTAATAACATTCTAAAAGTATCATTTTTATCTATTCTTTCTGGTTAGCCAATTCTGAAACTATCTTCAGAGCTATTTGTTTTTTTCCCTAAAACACATGCTTTTGTACACATTCTCAGCATGACATTGAAGTGTATAGAACACACAGACACACGCACATACGCACACTCTAGCTATGGACTTCCCAGGACATGGATCTCCACGTCAGAATTTAGAAATGTATTTCAGTTTGGTAATTTATTGTGTGGGTTTTCAATCCATTTGATCTAGATCAAATGTACCCTAACAATTACAGGTGGGTGGTACACAAATAATTTAACCTCTCTAAGCTTAATTGCTTATGTAATAAAGTGAAATAAGAAAACTCAGCTCTGATATCTAAGGCTGTTTATTATCTTCTCCTTTTGCTATTTTTCCATATGATTGCGATATAAGCAATAATAATGTTTGGCCCTGGAAAACAGAAACTTTCAGCCCTGTACAGCCAGAAAACTTTTCCTCGGAATGGACATGTGACCCTCAGCAGCCAGTTAGTGTTTTTCCTTTGCAGTTTTTTTTCTTTTTCCTTTTCTTTTTAAGGTTAGTTGATAAATAATTTATCATCAGGGAGTACACCGCTTTTAGAACAAGCATAATTTACACAAATTATACAAGTCACTTTTTGTCAAATATTAATACACATTGATCAATTTTTTTAGCTGAAATAATATTTCAATTGTAAAAACCATCTTTGGTTACAAAAAAATATATCGGAAACCTTATAGAATTTAATGTAATTTACAAATGTCCTAAAAATTGTTAAACCACACAACATTGTAAATAGAGAAACACAAATTTTAAAGCCTGATACTGTTACTGTGGTTTGTGTATACATATTAGCTGGTCTCCTTAGAGGATATCCAACTAAAAGTTGGCCACAGTAAGCTCTGAAAAATAAAGGCAAAAGCCAATCACCTTTTAACAAAAATTGTATACATTTCCGTCTATCAAAAGTATCATTTAGTGGTTAACTGCCGGGTACAAAACACTGAAAAAATACATTTACTGGGTTATTTTCTGCTTGCAGCCACCCTGTTATCCAAACTGAGGATTTCCAATAAATAAAACCCAAAGTGCAATTTCCTTGCTGCAGACCGTTCCATTTCCCCATTACGTGCTTAGTTTACTCCCCCAGTACCCCCACCGTGGCAGCATATTATTAAAAACATCAGGTAACTGAGATTTATGCTTCAGATCAAGACATCATGTGAGTAATTTCAAACTATTTGTTCCTCAAGTGAAAAAGATGTTTTGTGGTCACAATTACCTCAAAAAGTAATTATATTCTAATAACCTGACACATCATGCCTTAGCAATTACAAAACCATGATTCTGACATATGACGATTTAAAAGTTAAGCAAATGTGAAATGCTAGAAGATGTGAACAGCTGTTCTTCTGTTTAATGGTTAAGTGTTCAGTTTAAGAGTGCTGCGAAACTCAGGTAATGACTTTATTTTTTCAGTTAGCATAACCTGCCCATGGTACAGTGGGCTGTCATAAAGTACAAACCCAAGGAAAGTAATCCCTTCCTAAGTTACAAAACGTGGCAAACCAACACAGTACTCTCTAATACAATAAAATTATATTTCTATTGGAGTCATATATTACTTCAGTGATAATTTTCACTCTCATCTATTTTATGAAAAATAAACCAAAACTTCATAAAATAATAAGAGAATAACCATAGTGAATACATTGTGTATCACTGTCTTCAAAGTAGTTACTCAAGGTACAAGACCTAAAAGATTGTCTCTGACAAAGAAGAAGCAAACAAATAATAGTGCAAAACTTTCTTTTCAATGAACTAAGAGAAGCTAGTAGTATAAATGAAGAAATAACTATATATTAAAATATTTTTGAAAAAATGGAATAGTTAATTTGAGAATTATTTGAATTTCTCCCCACTTCCTATTTATATGTCTTCCTTTTTGCTCTTTATTTGTATATATAGCAGCACAATTTATAATAAAATAGCTAGATCTTGGAAACAGTGTGTATGTCTACCATGACATGAGTGGACCAGGAAAATATGGTATTTATACACAATGCAGTACTACTCTCCATAAAGAAAAATAAATGAGGCAGTCATAGGTGAATGAATGCAACTAGAGAACATAGCCCTAAGTGAAATAAATCAGACACACAGGTATAAATATTACATGATTTCTCTTATTTGAGAATGTATAAAGAGAGATAGCTAGATAGAGAGCTAACTCTTATAATCATTTACACTTACAAGACATAGAAAAGTCATGGTTTTGAAAGAAGAGAATAAAACCATACCAAAAAGGGTTGGGGAGAGCAAATGTTTGAGCATTACCTATTGGCTGTTGTCTTCCCAATATCTTGATCTACTATTATATGCTAACTACCCTCCTTTCTCACTTTCTTTATACTAAGCCACACTGAACTGAAGATTTGCATGGAAATTAGAGGAGTTCTGATCAATATAATCTTGTAGATTTGTACAGTTACAATGAGCATTAAATTAAACATGTAAAGCTTTAGAACATCGCTATGTACACAATAATCACACAGTAAATGTTTGTTCTGATGGAGGAAATAATGATATTGTCTCTGTCTTTACTGGTGCTTGCAACTGTTTCAGGCAAATACAATATAAAGAGTAGAGCTTCTGTCAGTTCTGGCTAAACACTGTGCTTCCAAACTCTGGAGAGCACAGAGTTTGAATTAGAACTGGAATAAAACTTTGAATGACACAGGTAGGTGAATAACCGGTTCTCTTGTCAGATCTAACCACCTGCTATTTGCTATCATTTTTATTTTCATTTATTCTTATCATTGCTAACTCAGATTGAAACTTCAACTCAGGCTCAGATCAAGAAAATAGTTCAAGCCCTGATCAGTGTGTTTCTATTTAGAGAAACAAATGCTTTTGTTATCTCAGGGACAGCATACCTGTGAGATGCTGACTGCACTTGCCTGTCATCTGAGTGAATTTAGGGCCCTGGATTTGCTCTTAAGTGTTGAGAAAGGGGACTTGGAAGGTATATGGGAAAGGAAGTTCTGTGGGGACATTTTTTTAAAGGCAGAGCTATAGTTAATTCTTATTAAGATGATATGCAGATGATGAAAACTGTATTAGAAAAGTTGGAAACAGTTTTCAGAAAGTGTATGATAAACATTGCAGATTTACAGCTCATGATTGCTAATTATCATCTTTGTCTTCATCTGTCTCCACAATAACATTGGTAACATTGTACTTTACTGCTGAATCTGAGTTTGGAACTTACAAGTGAATTTCCATTGCATATCTGGGAGCCATGTCAAAACAGTTTTTAGATAAGGACTCTAAGCAAAGGGGACATTGCACTGAAATTGTAGGAAAAACATCAGCTTTGAAAATATAATAAAGGATAAATTTTTAACTGCCAATTCTTCACTGTGGACTTTAGGCATACTTTGGTCTTCAGACTTGTTCTATTCTTGAGAATGAATAATTACTGTCGGAAACAGGGTTGCAAGCGGGAAGTTATTTTCAAATATTCCATATCCATGAAACAATAGTTTACAGCTTAAGTCTCAAGAGTTTTTGGTAGAATTATTACTTGATATTTATAAAATGTTTAGTCATCATTAGCAATACTCTGATGGTCATGTAATCCTATCTTTGAATTTGGAAACTGTGATTCGAAATGATCATTTTCTATCAGTGGCACTGCTTTTAAGTGTTGATGGAAAGTTCATTTTATTTTTGAGCTGAATGAGCTATGTTTAAAAACATGTATTTATTAACACATCTATTGTGAAAATTGATGGCTTTGAATATGGCATTTCCAGACCTGTGTATATGAAGCTGTGATCAAGTCTACCCTCTTTTCTCTGCCTCCCGGAAGTCGCTCTTGCGGTACAGCAACCAGGTCTATATTTGAAACACGAGAATCTGATTTTCTTACAGACCCTCATTGCCATGAAAAATATTTCAGTGACTTCCTGTTGCTCTAACAATTAAATTTTCAACTAAGATTGTCAAGGCCTGTATGGTCTTGCTTCTGCAAAGGACTTAAGCTTCATTTCCTCTCCATTCTTACCTGTCTTCTACATGTTTTTGTTTTGTTTCTTGATCCCTCAAGTAAACCAGGTTCCTGAAGCCACAGAACCTCTGTACTGACAACTGTTCTGCTAGGAATTCTTTTTTTCTCATCTATTCTCTCATGTACACTTTTCCGATCTGAGTTATAACCTCCTCAGCAAGGACTTCCCTGACTTCTCAAACTGGGTCACACATATCTGTACCTGAGAATGAACTCCTCCTCGTACCTCTGACAGCTTATAATGAAGAATCTGTGTCATGGACTCCTGGATGGTTTGTTCACATCCTTCTTTGGGACAAAAATTTTTTCTCCAGATCCCTCACATATCAGCTGTATTTAGAATCCTAGCTGAAGTAAGCTGCCTTTCTAACTGGGACCACTTTTATCTAGTGAATGGTTGACCCTGCAATAGAAAATCCAGGCTACCTTGCTCAACTTAGGAAAAATCTGAAGTCCACTGCAGAGCCAAACTTCTTCATAGGAATGATGGAGGCCTTTGCTAATTCTATAATACAGCCCAGTCTTTCTTACCCAATTCTGCTTCCCCTGCTTGGGGATCACAGGGCAGACAAGTATACCAGCATCCATATTAGTGTCTGCCTACTGAGAATCCCAATTTATAACAATCATTTAGGATTTTCTTAGGTGGTTAATTTTCTCCTTTTTCAGCTCCATAAGAGCAAAGATTATATCTGATTTTGCTATCTTTGTAGCTTAAATTTCACCCCCAGATTCAGACACATCATGGACCTTCAAAAATATTACATAAATCTATATCATCAACCCTCTTTTTAGTGAATGAGTCAAAATGTAGGAAATTGACATCACCAAAATTACACAATTAAGCTTCCTTCTTCCCTCTTCTTCCAACCTACTATCCTGTTGGTTTCTCCGCTCCTCTCAGGACCCAAACATTTGTGTACCCACTTGCCTCACTAGAATGGAGTACTATTTTTATTCTTTGCCCAATCAAGATTTTCTGTTCTTAAGTGGAGAAAGTTGCTAAGTCCAAAGTGACCTCTGGCAGGAAGCTGGAATTCAGTACGTGTTGCACTATGTTTTCCCTTGATCTATGGTCGTTTTCAGATAGCTAAAGCACAAAAATTTATCACTTTTACCTTGGCAAAAGAAATGTAGCTGACACCAACATCTTTCAATACTTTTGTTCACAATCATAGCCAAATACCAGGAAGATCTTTCAATGGACTAGAAGACTATATTAAAGATATTTTTTCTGCATAATTTATACTAATTATTAAACTGAAAATCTTTGATAAGGGGTATACCATTTCGATTTTGAATTTGAAGCATGATAGTTGATTTGTTTGCTTTAGTGTTTTTTACCTCTGTCCTGTTCACTTTAGAAGTGATACTAAGAACAATTAACTTCTAAATTGAAAAGAGTTTGGTGCCAAGACAAACATTTCTGCAGAGAAATGCTAAGGTTCCATTCAAGCTTGAGGTGCTTTTCCTGAGTGTAAGTGGGACCTGTGTATCTTCATGATATTCATGCCTAAAAGTCCTTGATTGAGTGTCCAGTGGAAGCAAACACCCAGCAAACACATCCACCACATTAGGAGGAAATGGTTACTTTTTGGATAGCACAGAACTGAAGAGCAGTTCCATGTGCAGTGAGAATTGCTTCGTTGGAAAAATGGCTCATCACTTTCTAGTATTTTGTCTTTAGGTGATATAGTCTGTGTCTCTCAGTTTAGATTCAAAATCTCTGCAGCTGAAGAAAACCTCCTTATAGAATGAACACTAAATATTTGCAGTTTTATGGCATAGTTGCCTCCAGTACCCCTAGCATTTCACTTGCATCTTCTTTGCAGCCTTACTAAGAGAACATGAGTTCAGCAAGAGCAGGAAAGACTATGTATTATTAATCATTAATCTGTGGCACTAAGCATGTCAGCATGGTTGGTAGATAGCCTTTTAATGAGTAATTGTTTAATTTGTGAATTTATAAATTTAAAAGTTTATGATGGTTTCTATCTTCATTAAAGGTCATTAGCACCTCACAACAGTATTTGTTGAACTTAGCAAAGTGATAAAATATGAGTGCGATTACTCTTGTATCCCTATGGCTAATTGATGATTTGAGAGCCTTAATGACGATGGATAAATAAACACAGCAGTGAATTAAACATTGAGTTTCACATGTGCAGTTTACTGATCTATAAATCACTGTTTTTTTCACTGATGTCCATTGGATGAGCAGCAGTTTTGTGAGGCGAGCATAACATGGATATTAAATTTTAAAATGTAGCAGTTTAAATATATGGTAAATTAGTTTTCACAAAAGAGGAAAAGGATACAAGTGCTAGTTAGACACAATCAAGCCAGTTACCCAAAACAGTATTTTCTCCTGGTGTAGTTAACAATTAGCCACTCTGAAGCTAAAACAATAATTTATTATTATTTCTGACAATCTTGTCTATCAACTGGATGGTTTCCCTTGAGGTTGCTCATGAAATTGAGCTAAAATATTGGTTATAATATTGCCTGGTATCCTTCCCTTTCTCTCTGTGTCTCTCCCATCCTATATTGTCTCATCTTCCAAGGGTTGTCATATTACTTCAACCAATAATTATGAACGCTCTGTACAAAATGAATAAACAGAAAACCTTAGCAAAAATAGAAGATATAAAAAGAATAAAATGGAAAATGATGTAATTGAAAAATCAAATAATAAGGCTAAACAAATTTAAAAGGCACTGAGTGGCCTCCATATTAGCCTGGAGAGGAGAGAAGACAGAATCAATGTGCTCGAATACAGGTTTCAAAAGTGATCCAGTCTGAAACACAGAAAATAGGCTGAAAGAGAAATCAAATTCCTAGTGATTTCTGTAAGTCCAACAAAAGATTTTTGTTTCATTTGTACCCAGGAAGGACTGGAGAAAGAAAATGGAACTTAAAAATATTTAATAAAATAAAGATTGAAGAAAACAAATTTTGTGAAATTTATAAATACCAGAAATTGTGTAGAAACCAACAAACAAAACAAACAAAAAACATGCCAAAATTCATGATAGTCACAGTGCTGAAGACTAAAGATAAAGAAAAAGGTCTTGCCCGCCTCCATCCCAGGCTCCTAGGGCAGAGAAGCTCAGCTGATCCCAGCACCCAGAAGTCCCCCCACTGCCATCCCAGGCTCCTAGGGCAGAGAAGGTGGGCCAGTCCCAGCACCCGTAAGGAAGCTCCCCCACCGCTATCCCAAGCTCCTAGGGCAAAGAAGCTGAACCAGTCCTAGAACCCAGGAGGAAGCTCCCCTGCTGCCATCCCAAGCTCCTAGGGCAGAGAAGGTGAGCCATGGGGGCACCAGAAGCACCTCCTCCTGTGGAAATGAGAAGACATGTAAACAAGTCTCAAAAACAGACTTCTGGATCACCTACAGCAACCCCAAAGGGAAAAGAGATGGAACACTCTGATACTCAACCACCGGGACTCTCTGAACTGACAACAAAAGAGGGTCTGGGAAAAATGAAATCAGAAATAATTACTCAGATAACAGCAAAGATTTTGCTCATGGTGCAAGGCATGATTAATAAATCTAGAGAGGAAACAGATAAAAAATAGAGGATCTGAAGATCATGATGGAATCCCAACATAGGAAACAAATGTTATCTATAAAACAGATACAAACAGATTTCCAAGAGATTAAAAACTCCATGGAAATTCTGTGCAGCAGCAGGAACCAATGTGAGGCTAGAATTTCACATATAGAAGATAAGATTGCAATTAGTGACCAGGAAAAGGAAAATTGTTTTAAAATTGTAAGGAAACATGAGAAATCAATCCAGCAGCTGCTAGATGATGCAAAGAAGAATAACATAAGACTGATTGGAGTAATGAAGAAAGAGGAGAGAGTGCAGATGACATAAAAAAACTTTTCACAGAAGTGATGGCAGAAAACTTCCCAAGCAGGGAAAAAGAACTTGACATACAGATAAGTGAGGCATATAGGACTCCAACTAGCTTTAATCAAAAAAAATCTACACATAGGCATATAATAGTTAGGATTCTGGAAATCCAACAGAAGGACAAAATTCTACAAGCAGTGAGAGAAAAGAAACAAATCACATACAAAGGAAAGTCCATCAGAATCACAGCAGACTTCTCAATGCAAACCCTCAAGGCAAGACAAGCTTGGAGTAATGTATTTCAAGCCCTAAAGGAAAACAGCCTCCAACCCAGATTGATGTACCCTGCAAAACTATCTTTCAAAATTGATGGAGAAATAAGATACTTTCATGACAAAGAGCACCTCAGGAACTTCATGAATACCAAACCGGCACTCCAAAAAATTTTGGACAATACCCTAGGAAAAGACAATGAGGATCACAACCCCAGGAAACCCAACAGAATGAATCCATTGGGTGTGACAAATTAACCACAAAGGGGGAGAACCCAACAAAAAGAAAAAGTCATGACAAGGCTTTTAAAACTTTTGACTTCTTCTCCCTAATGAGTGTATAATTCAATCTTATTATTGTACTGATTAGTATTTTTCTGATTCTAGAGTTTCACACAATTCCTTGGGCTATACTGTCTATTTATCATCTTCTTATGTCTACATTTTAATTGGGTTTTCTATTAATGAGGTCTAAGAATTCTTTATCTATTCTGTTCATAGGTTATATGTATTGTAAATATGGTCTGTTTAAGGGCTACTTTTCATTTTAATAATGTCATTTAAAGTTCTAAATTTTGATGGAATCCCATTTATCAATTTTTTTCTTTTAGACTTCATTCTTGCCTACCCTGAATTCATAAATATTTTTCCTTATAATTTCTTCTTAAAGTTTTATACTTTTAGGCTTTCTTATTTAGGTTCATAGATCCCTTCAAGTTATTTTCATGTATGGAAAAAAAGAGTTGAGGTTAATTTTTTATATAAGGATACCAGGAGTTCTAGTGCCATTTGCTGAAAACACTCTCTCTTCCTCGGCTCTTGAATCGAGTTTATATTCTATAAAATGCTAATGTTAAATAATCTTTCAAAACTCAGTGGACCATATACGTGTGGTTCTATTTCTAGATTCTCTGTTTTATTCCAAAGATCTATATGTCTTTCCTTACACCAACACTGCCTTGATTACTGTAGCTTTAGAAGAAGTCTTAAAATTTGGTACTAAATATCTTCCAACACTGTTTTTGTTTTTGTTTTTAACTTTTCTAGGTCCTTTGTACTCCTACATAACTTTTAAATTTCAATATCCAATTCTTCATTTATAGCAAGTATACACAGACCTGAATTTTTATATATGCCTTGTGCTTTCTGATCCTGCTAAATTCAAGTACAAGTTCTAGGGGCTCCTAGAGATTTCTTAGTATTTTCTCTGTAGATGATCATTTCATATAAAGATTTTGCTTCTGCTGTGCCAATCCTATCCTAGTTGTGTCATTTTATTGCCAGACTATTTTGGTGGGGACTAGGTTTCAAAGTTTAATGGACAGATAAAAAGTTAGCATATCTGCCCTTGTCCCCCACCTGAAGGAGAAAGCATTGTATCTTCCCCATTTATAGAAGGCATTCTTGCTGGAAGTATGGAGTACATGTCTTTAATCAGTTGAGAAGTTTCTGTTCTACTTCTAGGCTCCTGATAGCTTTTACCATGAACAGCTGTAGAGTTTAGTCCAATACTTTTTCTCCAACTAGTGACAGGATCATATGGCTTTTTCCTTTCCTCTGTTTAAATGATGACTTTTGGGGGTGGATCTTCCAATGCTGAACCAACACTGCCATCCCTATATTAAAACCACTTTCTACATCCTGTCAGATCTGACTTCCAATAGTTTGTTCTGTTAAACAAATTTCTATGTTCATACTTTTTTCTTCTATTATCTTTATCTAGTTTTAGGATTAGCACAATGTTGAGTTCCTAAAATGAGGGGAGAAGTGTTCCTTCTTTTTTCTGCTTTAAATGTTTGATATAATTTATCAGTTAAAATGTTCATGAGCCTGCTGTTTTCATATAGGTAGGTTTTCAAGCTAGGAATATACTTTCTTTAATAGGTGTTACTCAAATTTTTTATTTCCTCCAGAGTTAGGTTCATTAATTTGTCTTACAAGGTACTTCTTAGAAATTGTCAGATCTATTTCAAAAAAGATTTTTGTAATATGCTTTCTATATCCTTTTAAATTCTGTAAAATCTGTGGTAATGTCTCCTAGATCTTAATATTATAATTTAAAAAATGCATAACTGATATTGTGTAACAGGAAGAAAAGGTCTAAAGGAGCAGGGGAAGTGGGAGGGGTAGGGGAAGGGAAAAAAGGGAAAGGAAAAAATATGAAAAGAGAAAAAAATGGAAACAAGGCCTTTGCAAATAGGGAAGGGTGGAGAAGGTGAAGGGAGGGCAAGGGAAGGGGAGAGAAATAAGAATCAAGATACTCATATAAAGGTACAAGATCCCAATGATGAATGTAACTGTATTTTATACCGAAAATGTACCAATAAACTTAATGGGGAAAAAAAAAAGAGAAAAAAAAGGAAAAAAAAAAGAAAAAGGTCTTGAAAGTTATTACTGGAGATATGGCTCAGTGGTCGCATTTATGCTTAGCATGCACATGTCCCTGGGTTTGATACCCAGCATAAAAAAAGCAAAAACTGTGTTTGTTCTGCAGCAGGGCTTAGAAATGTTTTTCTCTATCTGCAAAAGGCTAGGTATTAAACAAGTGAGACTTTTTAGATTATATTTTCTGTGCTGCAACTATTCAGCTCTGCTGTTTTGGTGTGAAAGCAGCTCTGAACAATAAATAAATGAGTATATGTGTACTTCTAATAAAATTACTTTTCTATAAAAAGACATTAGCCTCATTTGACATGTGGTTTAGCCAATTCCTATTGTAGAAAATAGTGGAAAAATTGGAGTAGGTGAATCAAAAGCATATACATTGAAAATTATTAAATAAACACCAATGGATGTTTTTTCTCTTTAGAATTCCATATTTATGCTTCATTGGTCTACACCCAAAATCCTTGTATAAAAATCTTTCACTCTGGTGGGGAATGCTGCTAATGGGGAAGACACTCCATGTGTTGAGGCGTGAGGGATATGAGATGTCTATCTTTCTCTTTATTTTGCCACAAAACTAAAACTAATTTATAAAGCCTTTAAAAATAGAATCAAAAGCTTAATTACTTTTCTTCTCACAATACTTGAATTTCTTAAATTTCAAATATTTGCCTATTTGATATCTTCAGATTCTTCACGGACAACCTCTCCTGAAAATTCCACTGTTTCTGTGGTCTTCTCAGTCTCCGCTTAGGGAAGCAGGTCCTACATATGCATGCCGGGGATATGGGAAGGACCTGCTTAATCACAGAGTTTGGGGAAGTATCTCTTCCTGTCAGCACTGAAATCACCAATTGCAAAAGTGGAAAAACCCCTAATTGATTCTCCATGCAAAGATGGCATCTAAAAATGTTTTGAACTTCTGCACTATTGACATTCTGGGCTTGATAACCTCGTGTTATGGAAGGCTGCCTTGTATGTTGCTGGACGTTTGGCAGCCTCCTTGGTCTCTGTCTACTAGACAGGAATAGTTGATGATACCAAGTATGGACAAACAAGAATCTCCCCAGATATTGCCAGTCATCTTCCTGAAAGTCAAAATTACCCCCCGTTAAGATCCATTCTTTTTTTTTTTTTTTTTTTTTTTTTTGAGGCAGGCTCTCCCTATGCAGTTTAGGCTGGTTTTGAGAAATCACTGTGTAGCCCAGGCTAACCTTGAACTCAGGGCGATCAATCTTCATGCCTTAGCCTCCTGAGTATAAGATTACAGGTGTAGGTCACACACCCAGCAAGATTGACTCATTTTGAACCATAATAATTGTTTTACATTTCCACTAGCAGCTCTAATGTCTTTGGGTTTTTCTGGAATACCAGCTGTCAAAAAGACTGACTTGTCAAGAGGGTCATTCTTTACTGAAGGCCTCATGTGTACCCACAGTGTAGTGAAAAAAGAAAGCAGTCATATTCTGTTTACTTTCTTTCTTTTTCTTTTTTTGGTTTGTTTGTGTTTTGGTGTTTTGAGAAAGGGTATTGCTATGGAGTCTATGCTTCTATTCTGGCCTTGAACTCACTACGTAGCCCAGGCTGGCCTCCAACTCATGGCCATTCTCCTGCCTCAGTCTCTCAAGTGCTGGGATCACAGGTGTGCATCACCATGCCAAGGATCATATTCTCATTTCTAAGGAGCTCTTGCTCACTTAAATCAGAGAAGAGAAGCTTTTGAACCCAATTTATACCAATAATATTTCACATGGATCACATACATGTTTTAGAAGTTTTAAATTATTTGCCAATGTTTGCAGGGTGAGATTAGTCATATGATGAGAATGTAAGCTTCCTTTTGAACATGGAAAAATCTGGCAATATTAGACTTTACTTCCTTCAAAAATCAGCTGTAGCTATGCAGCAGCTGTATTCATGGAAGGACATGTGCTCCTCGGATTTCTGCAGTCCCTTCCACTTTCACATGATCATCCTCAGATTTTTGAGATGGCAGCACTGAGTGAGTCCAAATGAATGAAGAGAGTCAGGATTAATGAAGGAAAGTAGCTGACATATAAGGAGAATGCCCATATCAGAATGTTATTCTTTTATAAGTCTTGTTTCTTTGACATTTAGGTAGTGCTAACAAAAAACAACAATCTGTGAACATAAATAAAACCAGAGTGTGAAGAAAAAAAACAGAAGGATAAGATGATGTTAAATGCCATAATAGGTTGTTGATTTATTTGTGAAGTTCTCTCCTTTGCTTACTCTTAAATTTCCTCTGACTTACAATCTGATGTTGAAATGATGGAAAGATTCTTGGAAGAGAGGGCTGAATAATTTCTTCCAAGGCAGGGAGCAGGAAATTATAAAAAATTAAAATGAGCTTTCTGCTTTCAATTGGAGATTGGATTTGAAAGACTGTCTGGGAATTGGCAAAACATGCATTCTAAGTCACATTTTTCATCTCTGTGAGTAAATAAACCTGCTTTATATTGTAGGGGAGAGTATAAATATGTTCCTTGGTTTTTATATCTCATTTCCTGGTCTCTGTTCATCATGTTGAAGAAAGGACTGCTTGTTACACAGCATCTCATACATCATAGTGTGTGACAATATTTGGGGGATGGGGAATGGCTGCACACAGTACAGAACAAAAGCAGTGAAGGCTTGGGAAGCACATAAATGTGAGTGTGTCCTTGCTCAGTGCATATTCCTGGAACTAGAAACTTGTATGGTCACTTACTATTTGATCAAAGCAGGATTCTGGCTAACTTCTTATTACCTGAAATTCATGTGGCAACTGTATCAACATTTTCCATGCTTGTCCCTGTTCACATTTAATTTTTTGTGAACAAGAGAAATCTTGTTGGCTGAGAATTCTGTATGGAGTTAGTAGAGAGAAATTGATATGAATTGCATAGCTACCCTATAGAACATTCAACAATAAGAGAGATAGATTTAAAAAAAGTTATTGTCATTCAGCATGGCCAATGTATCTAAAAGTGTAGCTTGATTTCATATAATTGTTTTATGCTTTATATGTTTTTGGCCTGTTGGTCTGGCTGATTTGTGTTTATGATAATTAATTTGATAAAAGTTATAAAATAAATAAATCTTATACTGGAAAAATAGACAAAAATTAAAATTAAAAGAGGTGGAGGAGAGGAGGAAATAGAAAGACCTGAGATGTGATATGTGGATGTACCAATTCCCCACAATGAATATAATCCTTATGTACTACAGACAGTGCTAATAAAAACTTAAAAAAATTAAAAAGTGATAGAGCTGTAAAAAATAAAAAATAATTCACTTTTTCCTATTTTTTACTTTACACAGATTAAGAGTAATTCTCACATCCAACTGATTATGTAGCTTTCCATTATTCTGAAGGAGTGATGACAGAGCTCTCCATCACAGAAGATTCTTTCTCTAGGAATCATAACCACAGCTCTCAGCTCATGAGCCACATCTGCTCTTCAAGGGGGCAGCATTAGGTACTCATTCCAGCTCTTCTACCTGCACTATAGCCATCGCTGTAGAAACTCCCTTTCATTTCTATTTATTTCAATTCTAAAATGATGTGTTGAAAGTGTGCCCTTCCTGTACTCCCTTTCCTACTGGAAGCCGGAGTTCTGGCAGGAATAGGTACAGGGGTCACAGAGGTTTCAACATCCATAAATTTCTATTACTCTCTATCTCAGGAACTAAATGAAGACATGGAAAGGATAGCTGACTCTTTGGCAACCTTGCAGTCACAGATCAATTCACTGGCAGCCGTAGTACTTCAAAACAGGCGTGCTCTTGCGATAATTACAGCAGAAAGAAGGGGAGCTTCCCTCTTTCTGGGAGAAGAGTGCTGCTACTTTGTAAATCAGTCAGGAATCATAGGCAACAAGGTTAAAAAACTTAGAGAGAACAAAGGAAAACACAGACAAGACCTAGACTGGCTATACTCTCTACCAGGATACTTCGACCAATGGTTTCCTTGACTTCTTCCTTTCGTGGGATCCATCGCCATCTTCTGCATAATTTTGCTTTTTTGACTTTGTCTGTTTCACTGTTTTTAAAATTTCTTACAGGAAGGCATGAGGCCCTTTATCATCCAGAAGTTCAGCGAACTCATCATGGCCAGTGCCTAGCTACTGACGCTGGCTCCACCTAACAAGACCACACCTTGGCCATCTAAATCCCCCACCTAACAATGCCCCTTTACCAGCAAGAAGCAGCTACAGAAAGAGACCTTATTCCATGATAACAAGAGTCTGGAAGGCCAGGGATTTAGCTCAGTGGTTTCGCTGCCTGCTGAGGAAGCACAAGGACCCAAGTTCGATCCCCGGTACCAAAAAAAAAAAAAAAAAAAAAAAAAAGAGTCTGGAAGGATAGAGTTCTCTACCAGACAAAATGGCCCCAATGGTACTACATTCTAAAATGGCTCCCATTCCTAAAATTGTTCCCTCTTACGGAAACAACCCACTTTGGAAAAGTGAAACTTACCCCTTCTGGAGAAGCAAAACCAAACTGGTTGCTGACTGATCCTCCCCTTCCAATCACTTGGCATCCTGTTTCCTGCCCCAAAACTAGACCAATTCTCAACTCTGACAATACTCTCACCATTGCACTGCAATATGTAAACCTCACCCCAGTTAATCTCGCTCTCTCTCACCATTGTTTGAGGCAGCCTGGCAGCTCTTTCCCCCAATAAACCCTTGCCTCAGGTGCCAAAAAAAATGAAGTATTGAAAATGTAGTCCACAAAGTGGAACTTTGTGGACATCAACAAGCCCATTTAATGTTCTCCCTTTGCTGAAATGAATTTTGCTGATATTTTCACCTGATTGAGCCTAATGTGTGCATGTATAGTACTTCTGGGAAAAATACATATTAAAATTCTGAACCAGTAGTTTAGAAAAAAATATGTTTATCTACATCTTACCATAAGTTACTGGGTACAGGTGTTCTAATCTAAATAACTTATTTGGAGGACATCTAAGATGGTGTGAGTCGAGATGCCCCTCTTCTATAGGTTTGACAGTGCCTCTCAGGGAAGTGATTAATTTAAATATATTCCTACCCTTTACCCTGTTCAATAGGCATTCCCTGAATTACTGGCCTTACTTATCAATTTGCTGAGAAGCCTCAGTGTCTAAAACTTGCGACACTGTGAAGCAACCATGTCAGAGTGCTATAAGGAATAAGTAGTGGGCTACATCACCAGATATCTCTGTGACCTTGATTAAGTTATGGAATCACTCTGGGTCTCAGTTTTCCCCTTGGTAAATGAAAGGCTTGCCTACCTCTCACCTACCTGTAGTAATGCTCAAATAAGATGTATATAAAATGTAGTAAGCTGAAATGCATGATATACATGTATTACTATTATCCCTTATATGTGCCTTTCTTTTGTGTAATAGAATCTGAAGAATGATAGAACTCACTGAGTAACTTTGGAGAAGCTTGAGTAAAAGTTAAATTTTTATGGATTACAAAATCCATTTTAGAGGCAAATCATCATGTTCCAATTTATTTGCTTTAAAGTGCCACCTTCTGGACACTCTTCTGAAAGTAATCATCCTTCAAAGTTGGGACCTTATACTAAGGAAGGTTTAATGTTGTGAATCTGCATCTTGATTACCCATTAGAAATTTCCATGTGTCCCTAAAAATTATTGACATCCACCCCTCAGCCTAATGGGAGCCTCTGCAGTTGGGGTCCAGTAATTTATCACTGAAATATTCTAAAAATATTAGCATAAATTGGGAAAATAATTCTCTGGCTTATTAGAAATACCATCAGCTTTGAAGCAGTCTCTCTTTGATGATGTCACTTTGCTAATTGCATGATCATGGGCTGAGATCCCTGGATCTCAATTTTTAACTCTGTGAAATGCAGTTAAGAATTACTATGTTGCTGGGGGGTGGTGAGTTTGAGAAGTCACTGAAGCATCATGATTGGTCCAATAGGAACTCAACGCTGCCAATCATTATTATTATAGTGCAACATATTTCCCGCACTGATGTTCCATGTCTATTTGCCTGTGGCTTTGTCTGGATTATTACAGTTCCAAGTGTGATTTGAGGACAAATAGTTTACCCTCCTTTTGTACCCTTGGCAATGCATAATAGAGGTCTGGCAGTATAGCATATAGATGCTTAGGAAAAAATTATTGGTAGAAAATAATAATCAAAATTATCTTTGGCTTTTTCTAGTGCAATTACACCAGGAGAATGGATGCTGGTGAATTACCCATAGCTTCAGATAAGATTCTTAGGACATATTCTCATCTACAAGCAAACCAAAGAGAAATTTATTGTATAATTCTATGAAATCCTCAGGTTCAGATGTTCTTTACAGAGGAACATTTACAGTGAGTCACCCTGTTTAAGGATGACTCGAAGGAGTGTAGGAAAACTGAATACATTTTGAGGACAATTTTTGTGTGATATTTTCAAAATCAATAAAAATGAGATCATTTTTTCAGAAACATTTAATAGGCCAAGTTAGGTGGGGCAAAGTTCAGGATGTGATTGAAGAATTTGGTTGTAGAAGCTTTTGGACAACTGAGGAAGACTGAGAAGTGGGGAAAACGTGGGAAACAAAAGACAATAAATGAATGGTATGAGTGACAAGGAAAAAGCAGGAATCTGAGTGTCAGCCCCAGGTCCAGTACTTGGGGTCAGCCAGACTGCAAGAAGGCTGGTATTTGTGTAAGGTGTACTGGATTGAGGGAGAGATAGAAGAGGGAAAGCTAGAGACACTGGGGGTTATTCTCCCTTCATCCCAGATGTGTCTTACCTGTGGTGCATTTCTCAGCAATGGCTCTTACTACTTCTTGAGTGATTGAATCAATGGAAATAATTTCAATAGGTAAGGATCACACATGTCTGAGTTACTTAGAGAAAAAGATCATGTATAATTGTAAATTTTGCACTTAGTATGAGTATGGAGATATTGATTGATTAATTGATACTGAAGGTTGAATCCAGCATCTTCACAATGAGCTACAGCTTCAGGCTTTTATTTTTCGTTTTGAGATAGTCTCATTAAGTTTCTAAATTGCCTAGGCTGGACTGGAATTTGTAATCTTCCTGCCTCAGCCTACCAATATGCTGGGATTATAGGTGTGTGCTGCCATAACTGGTAAAATTTTAAAGTACTTTTGATTACAAAGCTGATGGGAAAGACAAGCACATAGTATATTTCTGGTGGGGAAAGAGTTCAGATAGGTTTTGTGTCTACTGATGATCATATGGTCATCCAGGAAAGGAAACAAAGAGTTCCTCTTTAGTATTTTTTTCTGATGCCAGTAGCACATTGTGTCACATATACCACAAATATCAAATTAGGTGCATGGGTGTTATAGCTTATATCTAGATTTCCCCCTAAAGCCTCATGAAGTCATAGGTGGGCTTGTCAGAGATCACTGGATCTAGAATGTGTGATGTTAGGATTAAAGATGTGTGATTAATAAATCAGTCCACTGATTGATTTGGCATAGCTCTGGGTGTGGATGATGGGAAGGTCCATCCTGGGTGTAAGTGCTACTGCTCTAATGGTCCATAGTCTGGATAGAATATAAGCACAGACAGAGGAGTGCTGTTGTCACTTGCTGCTTTTTCACTATTTTGCTGCCTTCCTGCCTTCTACCTGCCATGAGCTGTTCCTCCTCTGCCATGCCACTCTGCCTTGGAGCCAGCCAACTACGAACTGAAACCTCTACAGACTGAACCAAAGTAAACCCTTCCTCTTTTTGTTTTTTGGGGTTTTATTTGGTACTGGGGATCGAACTCGGGTCCTTGCGCTTGCAAGGCAGGCGACGGAACCACTAGGCTAAGTCCCCGGCCCTACCCTTCCTCTTTTAACTTTGGGTGTTAGGCATTTTTCTCAACAATGGGAAAAAGTCAATAAGACAATGAACTAGTGGCTCCAAGACCCTTTCAAAGTCAAGATTATTAGAAACTCAGGATTTGTCTATTCTGAATATATTTTTATTTATTATACACATCTGTTATACTCAAAAGAAGATAGAAATCCAGTTTTCACAAAAATAGTCCTTAATCTGACTGGGGATATTTCTTGAAACTCAAACATCCAACTCATTCTACAAACTGCTCTGATTCAGTTACAAATAAAGTTTAATGAAACTAAAGTTAGTGAAATCATTTACTTTGGCTGTAGATGTGCATTAAGGTCATGGTTCAGACTTCTCATCCACTCCCTTTCTGGTGGAGTGTGTAAAAGGTGGGGGTCTGTAGTCACCTCAAGGCTTACTTCCTAGCATGCCTGTGTAGGCAGGATTTGAACTCCCAGGGTCTGGAGCAGTTGGCGCCTTCTCCCACATATTTACATCCAAGCAGCCCCTGAATGGCCTTTCCATCCAGCAGCTTTGAGGTTGTCGAACTCATTACATGGCAACTCAGAGGTACAAAGTTATGTGTATGTGCACCTACGCATGCATGTGCATGTGTGAACACCACACATGCACGCATGCACGAACACAGATGTTCTATCACTTTTTCTGTTTTCCTCAGAAATGACACAAGGTCATCACTGCCTTAGTCACAAATTTATTCAGATTCAAGGGGAAAGAATACAGACCACATATCTCAATATAGAATTGTCAATGTCATTGTAAGAGTTGATAAATTAAATACATGAATATAACAGACTATCTTCTCACTGATGACTTCAGACTATTTGTAAAATTGAGTTCATTTCTCCCATTTTGTAGTGGTTCTCCATCCAAGAAACTTCCTTCCTGGGGCCCTTGAAATCAGGGTCCTTTTTCTAATAATTACTGTTAGGTCTGTCTTCTGTTGTACATTGTGACATTTTTGTGAATCAGGAAAAATGTTGGATTTAGTAATTTCAAAGTTAAACCACCCCCAAAAAATTGTACCTGGAAATGCTTACTATCATAGGGTAAAACATTTTCTCTTCTTTATATTTTCAGTAAACACACCCTGACTTTTCATTACTCCATGATGTTGGGACATGCCTAGATGTGTTACTATGCTTGTATTATATTCATCTGTTAGTGACTTTAAAGTCTTCATTTCAACATGTTTCCTACTAACATGGAAATAACAGTAAATGTCACCTGAGAGAGAGGGATTTCTTTAGCCTGCTGTGAAGCCCCAGATTATGAGGACTTCTTGTTTCAGCATGCTTATTTACCAAAGTTACTTAGGTACCATAACAGGAGAAGGTAAAAATGTAGAGTGAAGAAGATTAATGGGCTGGAAAGTGATGAGAACTGTGCTCTAATTCCTAAAATATTGTCATTTGAATAATGCTCAACAAAATTGGTATTTATTCTACTAAGCGAAAAGTATGGAGCTCAGTTAGGATGAATACACTAATTAAATGGTATGTTAAAACCTTACTGAAAGACAATATAAGGATGCAGTCTGCAATATTGTTGAATTCCTAAAGACACAATACTGCAGCAAACTAAAACTATACTTTGAGTTCAGAAAATTATATCTGTGATTCTGATTCATGTTGTTCTCATGGGAATCCTACCCTTGATGATAATTAGAAGAAATAGAAAGGATAATCATAGGAGGAAATTTGATAGAGATTCACTTAGCAGAATGAAATAACCCAGAAGTACTTGTGTTTTGAGTGTATGTTGGTTGGAGAACAGATATGAATAGACCTCTTTCACCTACCATGGATTTTCAATGGTCTCAATGAGGGTAATATTTTAAAGGACATGGGCAACCACTCTACAATAAAAATTCAGTTTAAAGTCATTGCTACATGGAAAGATACCAGAAAAGGAGAATTTTATGAAATATTCATTACCCATGGCTAGAGAAAGAGACTAAGATTGGCGAGTTCTTTGATCCTGACTCGGAGCTAAAAACACTTAAATTGAGGTATATTAGCTGAGATGAAGAGACTGTGAAATCCAGTGCAGAGTGTCTTATTAGACACAATAATTTCTGACAACTGGGCTGAAAGAGAATATATCCTTTAGTTTTTCCAGTTATACCATCATAAATACATTGTAGAAATTTGGGAAATGGAAAAACTAACAAAACTAGCATTAAAAAATCACATCTTTTCTGTGAGCAGAAATGCTTCATTTGCGTATAGCTATATTTTGTAGAATTGAACTCATAATCCTAGCACTTTAAAAATCTCCTTATCAAATACTGACTGAGCCTGTAAAATAGTTTGACATCTGCCCTTTTAATGCGGCATATCATTTGGTTTTTGTGAAGCAAAAGGTAAATCATTTGAAAACAACACTGAAAGAGCTTCTCAAAATGCAGCTTCTGAATGAAGTCTGGGCCTCTAAGGAAGAAGGGTTTCTGCATGTTTGAAGCTTCCACCTGAGACTGAGAACTTCGGTTGCCTCAACCTTTGAACTGAAGCCAAGTGGAATGGCCAGATGAGTCTCCCAGTGCAGGTCAGAAGTTATCACACTCTCTTTGAGGAACATTGGCACAATGTTTGTTTTGTTTATCTTCTATCCATCACCTATCCCTTTATGTAGCCACTTTGCTTTTTCAACTTCCAGTGGAAGTTTTCTAACACAGGAGTTTTATGGCGGTGCAGTGTATTCACACTGCTTTCCCCCATAAGCTCTCACAGTCCTTGACTTGCTTGGAAGACCGATTTAGCCTGTCTTGAGTCTGTCTTCTGAATGCAATTTTCAAACTTCAAATAAAGATTTTTTCTATCTGTATAGTTTCTGAGCTTGAACTGATCAACATCATTTGTGTTTTATTTGCTCAGTGACCTGGTATAAGAATTTAGATCGCTTTCCATTTTTAATTATAATTGTTCATGGACATTTATTTGCATTCGTGAATACTTCTTTAATTTACTTTACATAGCTTGAAATATTCAGCTAAAAGCGGGGTCACATTTAGTATTTGAAATGTATCAGGTGCATGTTTCCTTGACCAAGATATCATGTGTAAATGTTCTTAAATAGTAAAATTTTGAGGCTTGGCCAGGTGGTGCATATCTGTAACCTCAGCACCTGAGAGTTCAAGCCAGGAGGATCACAAGTTAAAACTTAGCATGGGCGATACAGAGACTCTGTCTCAAAATAATAAAAATAAATAAATAGGCTAGATATGCATACCTTAGTGCATTACTGGTTTAATCCTCAGTAAGGCAAAATAAATGCATAAATAATTTTGAAATTTTTATAAAACTAAGTTTATACCCGGCACTGCTTTCCATTGATTACCATACACTCACACATTTTATTTATATCATTACTTTCAATTTTTGATTACTCTTTATTCTTTCTATTTGGCCCTAATAATTTCCTGCATTGCTTGCCCAGATCCCTTTGAATCATAATAGAACAGACTTTAATTTAGGACCTTATGGCATCAATTTTACTCAGCTATTTTACTTAGGACATAAAACTTGGAGACTTGAAATCTGGCTTTAGTCACAGACTTTGACAGTGATTGGATATATACTTTATGGGGAAGTCTCTCCATGTCTAGGAACTATTTTTCCAATTTAAAGAATGAACTTAAGACTTGATCTAACATATTATTAAATTGCCGTTATATGTAATGAGATTATAATCCAACTCCTCTAATACCTCTTCGGTGACTGTTTACAAGGTTAATTTATGTTTTCACATCTTCCTTGCTTTACTTAGTGATTTCTTTCAAGTTATTTTTCATATCTATCTGTTTATGTACCCAGATTTTGCTGCAAAAGAAAGCCTTAAAACTACCTTAAAATTTATCAATATGCAAATTGAGGCAAGAAGTGGGAGTCAATAAAAGTAAAACTGGGTTAAGAATCTAATTATCTTAATTTTTTTACAATGATTTTATTCTCATTAGAGAGCAATAGCTGTTCTAATCAATTGAAAATACACAAAAAAGAAGTATACACATGCTCAACTAGTAGCTTCTGAATATCAGAAAATTGAATATGAATCATATTTCCTTGGGAAATTTACAACTCAAATATAGAATATAAACACAATGAAATACTATTGCATTATTTACAATTGTAACATTGATGTCTTTGTTGAGTTAAATTCACATTGGCAGTGACTAAAAACTAACCCTGATCACAAAACAGCACACATGGTGTATTTCTCTGTGGATAAAGTGATATACCCATATCTACATGATGATCAAGAGCAGAGAAATGTGTGAAATAGTGTTAAGAATTTTAAGAGTAACCAGCTATTTTGATGAGTATGCATACCTTAAAAACTTGTTTTGAACTCATCCAAATTTTTATTTGTCTTTGTTACAAAAGCAAAATAATGTTATCTAACACAAGACAGCTATTCTGATTTGGCATGTTTTCTTCAACTATTCACACTGGTTTTTGTTAAATTTTCTAGTGGACCTTTTCATTTCTCACTCCATAAGTAGTCTCTGACAATACTGGCAAGATGTTTTTCTTCTCTTCATTTGTTTTATTTTTTATTATTTTGGTACCAGGAATCGAACTCAGGACCTTGCACTTGCAAGACAGTTGCCAGAGTCACTGAGCTAAATCCCCAGCCCTGTTTTATATTTTTCTAGATAAATAAAACCATGGAATTTCTTATCTTTTGTTGCAGTTAGTAAACATAGTTTTGGGTCATCATTTTACAAAAGTTAAAACACACCGTTTTACAGACAGGAACACCATCCGATAATCATCTCTCCCAGGAGAGATCTTTTATCTTCGCACCCTTGCCTGAAATGGCTCTCTGATTTTATGGCAATGTTATCTGTATAAATGTACCAGCAACTTGAGAATAATTGAGTTTCTTGAGAAACAAGAGTTTTGTCAAGCCATTCTGCAATTTAAAATCAGTTCTTAGAATGATAATTTTAAACACATTTTCTTTCTGTATTTTTACAAATAGGATTCCATCTTTGGGAGATCACTTCATTTTGCAAAGTTACTATGAAAGACTGAGCCATTCAAATATTTGCTTTAAATTATTTGTTAAGTATATGAATGACACCATATGGCTCAATGTGAAGTGTTACGGTTTTCTCTAGATTAAGAAGAGAGCAAGTGGAGCTTTACGTTTGGGCCCCTTCCATGTGGTGATAGCACCCAAACCCTTAGTTGCTGTTGTAGAACCCAGTGTATTTCTTTCAGCTATTGCAGTCTTTGCTTTTTTTTCTAAATTTAATTTTTAGAGAAGCTAGTGAGCATGTTTGCCCTTGAATGACTTTGAATTGATAATAGATTAGGCTGTTTGCTTTCTATGCTGTATCTAAGAATTGACACCTTCTGATCCACTCTGGGATAAACATTTATCTTCCAATTCATAACAAATTGATTCTTATACTTCTTCCTGACTTAGCAATGGAAATTCATGGACCTATCACTATGTCTGAAAAAATTTCCACTTGACAATACTTGTCCGGGTCCTCTATGGGAAATCCCCAAACAGGGAGACCAATTAACAGTAAAATGATTTTGGCAATGAAGGCTATTATCATAACTGAGTGAGTGAGGTTGAATCAAACTGCACTTCAGCTAAAGGTTGCAGGCCTGGGAAGATCTGTGTGCATTGTGGGTTTTTGTTTGCTTCTTTCAATCAGGGCTGACCTCGGCTGTGCCGGAACTCAATAAAACTGAGCATTGAGTGCATTCTCCTCATTGACATCCCTATCTTTTTCTCTCCTCTGGACTCCTCTTCCCCAAAACTGTACCTTTTCTTCCTATGGGGTTCTCTATGATTGCTGTTTCTTTAGCGTAATTATTGACTATTGTGTGGCTTGGATCTTGCTAAGTGCTGTACATTTTATCCAGCCCTGGCAGTAACCCTGCAGCGCTCACAAATATTAAATGACTTCCAAAGCCACGAGTTCAAAAGCTGCCAGAATCACATCTTACTATTGCCAAGGCCTTATTTTCATCTCCATGCAATGTTCTCTTTTACTAAACCACTGACAATTAAAATATAGATATTCAGGCTCTATGTATGTTTCTAAAATGAAATTTAAGTACTGTTATATTATTCCATATATAGGGATTTGTTTGTATTTTGAGGGTTCTCTGTTAAATTTTTATACATCTCTGGGTATTTTGTGCATCACTGGTGATTGACAAGGTGTCTTATGAATCAGTAGAACTTTCTTGTGATTTTGAAGTGCCCTTGAGGAGAGAAAAGCTCATGCTTGCCAGAAAGACCTAATTATCTTATCTTACTCATATGTAAGGGCAGCATTGTTTGGGCCATGGTATAAAATAAAGGAGACTTACATTTAAGGGCCTTTTTCTCCATAAAGGAGGATTACTGCTCTTGGGAATAGAAAATTTAGAGTTTCCCAAGTACGCTTCCGATGGGCAGGTTGTATTATGTCCAACTAGGCTTTTCTTGCGTCTAAACTCTTGCTTTGGAATTCTCTTCTCAGCCCAGATTAGAAGGGAGGGTGTTTATTTTATGTATCTAAGCTATGATTGTGATGTATACATACACATATATATGAGAAACAGGTGTCTCATACATGATATATGGATTACGTCAGTGTTATTCTTCATGCATTGCAAATTGGGGAACGCTGTAAATGTATTACACATTAATACAAAATTGAGAGGAGACAACAGTGCATGCATGAAGGAACTTTCTACTGGATTTGAATTTTCATTATCTTACTTTGCTGTTGAGCAAGACAGCTGGTTCTATTTGCTGTAATACTGCATACTTTTGGGGAGATCACCCTGGTGTAATCTACTTGATGGTCCCAAAAGGCAAGGGACATCCTATCATTGGCAATTCTAATTTTCTTGTTGCCACTGAGGGAATCAGTCAGGTTGGTCTTTAGGGTGAACAGGGAATAACACGAACAAACTTAATTTTGAAAGGAGATAATCTGACCTAAGATAAAAATATTCAGTTTTTGATCATGGATTTGCTACAATCATGGATTTGCTCCAAAGCAATTCTATTGCTTTTTAATTCCACATTATGAACAACTCTGTCTTAGGGATATGAAAGTTCCCTGAGGGCAACAAAAGGATAACCCAGGCATTAGATAATGGTTGATAAATTATTAATTTACAGTGTTACGAGATATCTTTGGAGAGAGATGATTTTTTAAATTCATTATTATATACATAAAAAGCAAACAGAACTAAGGAAAGACTTGCTAAGAATTTCTAGCTTCCATCAGAATTATTATGGCTGAAAACAACAGAAAATGTCTCAAACTTGTTTAGATAAGACCAAAGGTAGGGTAGGATTCAGGTACCATTCAGCTAACTCACCAGCTCTATTATCTTACCAGATTTTTTTCCCCTAAGCAGAGCCTTTCTCCCTGTGCTGGGTTCGTGCTCATTGTTGCTAGGTGCCTGCCAAGAGACAGTTATGTCCTTCCTCACTCAAACCTGGGAAGCAGTAGAGAGCTGCTTCTCATATAAACATCAGCCCAAAATGTCAAATTTTAACAAACTTACAAAGAGAGCAATACATCAGAGGGATGCGATTATTTGGTTGGCTCAGGCTTGCATTATAAATCTCTTAGTCTCTGCAATATTTCTGATGAATTCATCCTCATTTCCTTTAATCCTTTTGTGGTATATCTGAGATATGAGAAAAATGAAGGATGACTCAAGTTTATCCTCCCTTATGGCAGAGTAGTGGTCCATTGTGTATAAGTACCACACTTTCATCTGTTGATGGACATCTAGACCACTTCCAAGACTTAACTAATGTGAATCTTGCTGCTATAAACATGGGTATGCACATACCATTGTAATATGATGTCTTTAAATTTTTTAGAAAGATACCTGGAAGGGGAATAGCAGAGTCAAATCAAATTTCTACTTTTTGTTTTCTGAGGAATCTCCATACTGATTTCTATAGTGGTTGTACTAATTTACATTCCCACCAGCAATGTACAAAGGTTCCCTTTCCCCCAGAGCTTTGCTAGTATTTGTTGTTGTTTTATTTCTTGGTGATAGCCATTCTTTTTGGAGTAAGATGTAATTATTTTGTTGTTTTAATTTGCATTTAATTGCACTTCCCAAATGACGAGAGATTTAAACATTTTTTTCATGCATCAATTGGCCACTTCTCCTGAGGTGTCTGTTTATTTCATTTGCACATTTTAAACTGAGTCTTTTATTGTGAGGGGTCTAATTATTTAGATGCATCTTGAGACCATAATGTTAAATGAGATGAATCAGACACACAGTTTAAATACCTTCTATGCTCTTATGTAAAAAAACCCTAAAATATAAAGAGCAAAATACAAAGTAAATAATCCGAACTAGGGAGTCAGATCTTTATCAAATGGCAAAGGGGTCAAAAGTTGTAGGGAATTGAGATGTGTTAATGCACATGTATCAACTCCGTACAAGGAATGTAGTGATGTCCTGTAAACACAGACTGATAAAATATAAAAGGTAAAAAAAAAAAAAAAAAACTAAACTAAAGAAATAGAGGCTAGGTAGGCAATAAAACAATATCCACTATGATTTTAAAAAATTGTTTCCATCTGTTTGTTCATCTTGTATAGTACCTCTCTTTTAAAATTAATTAAATTTAGCTACTGGTAAAATACATGTTTTGTAAAACTAACCATTTGATTCATATTTAAATTTACAAATAGGTGGAATTAAGTAACAAGAACAATGGTATGCAAACATTACCATTATTCATTCTCAGAACTTTCCTCACCATCTCCAATGGAAACTCTGCGCCCTATAAGCAAATCTCCCCACTCTTCTCTTGCTTTATCCACTGGTAATTTCTGTCCTACCTCTGTCTCTACAAATACGACCTCCAGTTACTTAATTAAAATCATATTACATTTATTTTTGTGTCTGACATTTCATTTACCATGTTTTAAATATTCAATGATGTTGGAATTTATATTAGAATTTCGCTCCTTTTTAAGACTGAATAAAACCCCACAGTATATAACATTTGGTTTACTCATTTGCTAGTAAAGAGTTGAATTGTTTCTACTTTCAGCTATTGTGAATAATGTTGTCAAGAACAGAATATTAGTATACAAATATCTGATAGAATCAGTGCTGTAACTACTTTTGCATATATACCTAAAAATAAAATTCCTGGACCATGTGTTAATCATTTTGTATAATTTTTTGAGGAGCCACAAAACTGTTTTTTACATTGTCCATACCGTTTCACATTCCTGTCTTCAATTCATAAAGATCGCAACTTTCAGTGTCCTCAGTAGCACGTGATATGTTCTGTTTTATTGTTTTTGTTTTCTAGTAGCTATCCTAATGAGTATGAGGTATTAGCTCATTGTTTTAATTGGTATTGCTCTAATGTCTATCAATGTTGAACATTTTTCAAAGGCTTATTGGCCTTAATTTCTCTCTCATCCTTTTTCTCTTTCCTTTCTCTCTACTTCTCTCCTTTGCTCTTTTCTTTTTACCCTCTCTCCCTCCCCTCAACCATCATTTTTCCTTCTTTCTGTTCCCCCCTTTTCCCCCTTCCCTCCTTCCTGTCATTCCTTGGGGGACTTGAAGAATGCCATTTGAATCTATTCGCTAAGTGCTTTGTCTCTTCACCATTCAACAAAAAACCCAACTAGTCCAGAGTTGCATGTCTAGTAGGTGATAATCATCTTCAGACTCTGAATATAAGTTTAATCTCTTAAAAATATTTTCCACTGACTTCAACAACAGAAATCTTAAATGGTTGTTATGTTTCAGGCATTGCTCTAGGTACTGGGACATTTACTTGAACAAAGCAGGTAATCTGTACCTTCTTAGGTCACACTTTAGCGAAAATAAGGAAGTAGAGACATTTATTGATTTTGTGAGAAGTAAAGCATTACATTCCCTTTCTCTAAATTTTAGTTTCATCAATTGTAGTAGTAGAACTTTTACTCTGTTATCATCTACCCCTAACATTCTACGTCCATAATTATTTTTGAGTGTTTTTTTATTCTCTTTCAGTTCCTAATCCCAATCAGCACACATTTGGGCCACTTTCAGCTCCTTTTATTTCATGGCTTTCATCAGATTATATTTTAGAGTATTTTATCTGTCTCTGTCGCTTCGTAATGCAGAGAAGCACATATTGGAGCGGTGGTCAAACTGCTGTTATGGGAGGCCTTGGCCTGGCATGGCAGCGCCAGCCTCTTGCCAACTCACTCCCCATCCTCTCCGTGCCCAGATGCCAATGGCCTGTGGTTTGCCACCTTCCTGGAGGGCTCCCTGCCATTCTCACAGATGGACCCAGACTAGGGGCCAGAACTTCATGTCTCAGAATCTAACGAAGTCAGTAGAAATTATTGTCGACAGCTGTTCAAAAATTTTCATAAAATGAATTGATCTGCCCTTTAGGGTCTCAGAAGACACCATGGGTCAATTTGGTGGAGATTTTAAGCAACATGCCATAATCTAGGCATTTCAAATAAGGATTGTCCCCCACTAAAATAATTTTGGAGATATTGGAATGGATGTGAGAGTTCTGAGTGGATTTATTTCATGATCCCTTTGCTAAAAATATTTATAGGGTATTTCAAGCCCCCTCAATTTCAACCATTAAGAAAAACGGCTTATCTATTTAGGAATATATTTTGACATATATTCATGCTCACGGTGTGGATACATAAATAATGAACAAAATGAGGACCCTTTACCCTTAGGAGTGTGCATTACTTGGAGAAATACAGGACTTGAGGAAATTTCTCCACTGTGAATAAAAATCAGATATGGTATTTTATGCCAAGAAATCAAAATTTTTAGGAATAACCCACGAATCATGGCAGCAGATATATGAAAGCCTCGCTTTGAGTGAGTAATGATATAGACAGAGGCCCAGTTTCAGCTGGTAAAGCATGATGGTCATATTCATGGACAAACTGGCAAAAGAGGAGATAGTATTTCTGCCTTTGGGATTTTATAAACCTTGTACAACCTGGCTTTTTAGATCAGGATATACTGATTGCTTCCATCTACTCTGGGAAGAAGTAACTTGAATCATCTGCAAAGAGATGGCTAGCTTCCTATAAAATAGAACCCAGAATTCATGTTTTCTTTCATTTGGAGTAAACTGGCCTCCCCTTTTGAAGACTCTTGTGCATGGATGAGCTCCAGATAAGTAGCTCGGGGTGGCAGGCTAAATCCTCAGCTTGGTAAAATATGTCGAAAGTATTTCACATTCCCTCAGAGATGAAAGAACAGAGAATCAGGAAAATTATGTCAGTTTACTGGGACTAATCCCTATACACAGGTGTTGTCCAGATGTTCTGTCCCATAGCTCGTGCTCCCAAACTCCTGGGTCGAGTGTACGTTTACCATCACTGCACATAAAACCAACACATCTTCACATCTTCTGCATCCACTGAAGTCTCAGACTTCATGGGGTATTCCAGCCTAGTCGAGGAATTTGGCCAACAGGACAAGAAACTCCACAACAGAAACTACGCATATGTCTACTCTCTGTTAAATTCTCCTGACAGTTCAGATATTTTCATATACTCTGAACGTGATATTTGCCTTATTGTCTGAGATAGAGGGGTTGCTGGAAGGGATTTAGACAGAAAGAAAGTAACAATAAAGCTCAATTGCTTGTTTAAAGCGATTCCCATTTCTGGCACAGAAGGGTATGCTATGTATTTAATCCACCATGTCTAAACATTATGTAGTCATGAAGAGCAAATTGCTGAAAATTCCAGAAAGGAATATTCTTTTGCAGGTGGAAAGTGGCTGCTTCCAGGAGGGGCCAGGCAATAAATAAATAAATCCACCCAGAAGAACTGGGATGATGCTTTCTTAAAAAGACAGCATAGCAACTAAGAGAGGGACTTAGAAGTAGTGCAGATTTGAGTTTGAATCATGCTTTTAAGCTAAATTGCTGGGTAATCTTAAACATCATTATTTCAAGCCTGAATCTCCTGATCCCTATGCTGTAGGTAGTAAATCCACTCAGGGTTCGAAGATTCACTGATATCACAGATAGATCTATATTGGCAGATATGGTATCAAACAGTGACTAATACCTAGTAAAAGCTTGTTATATCTTTAGTGTCATTCTTCAGCTTGGGATTGAAGCTATTTTTTTACTTCTGTTGCTTCTTGTATTTTATTTAGCCCATTGTTTTTGTTTGAGCCAAGTTCTTACTGTCCACTGATAATTTTATTACTCTTTTGCTGTGTAGCTTTAAAACATATATATATATATTTTTTTTTCAAACAAAAACTAGTTGTTATCAAATAAGTGGGGCAGATTATATTCTTAACCCTTTTGTGTCTTCATTTTGGAGAGTTGGGTTAATTAATGTGTAAGGTTTTCTCAAATTGTACACTTACGCGTGAATTTGTTTCTTGAGCTATTATCCATTCTTTCCCTTGGGTAGAGAAACGGGAGTATAATTCTACATTTTAGAAGTGATTTTCTCTATCTATTCCTGAAGTACACATTATGCCCCCTCTCTGCGCCCCTTTGCTTGGGTGTTGTGCCATCCAATATCTCTGATTTCTGCTGTAACCACAGCAACAGCAGACTTAATTATCAGAAGGTCTTGTTTCTTGGCTTTGAAACTTGTATAAATTTAAAAATCAGAAGTTTTGTCTCCTATAAAGCTATGAACAATCTCAGATTAATCCTCTAATGAGTATAATACCTCCATGATCCAATCAACTTTCCAGGACTCTATTAATCCAGTCAAGTTGACAATTAAGATTAACTGGTAAACCTTTCAAAGAAAGATATCAACCAAATCATTTTTTTCCTGATTAAGTGGCAATGGTGGAAACCATTACATTTATAACATGTTTATTGTGAACCAAATGGCACTGTTTAAAGAAAAAAATGTGATTATACAATCACTATTTTTTCCCTGGAAATTGCATCATTTATGCTGATTTTGTTTTTTACTTAAATTCTTTTATTGGGACATTTTAGGTGCACAATACATTTACATTTAGCACTGGGTGCTGTATCTGTACATGATGCATCTTGGTTCTTATTTTTCCCCATTACCTGTGTGCCCTTCACCCCCTCCACCCTTCCCTATTTACATAGACTTTGTTTCCATTTTTGTCTTTTCTCATAATTTTTACTTTCCCTTCCCCTCACACTTCTCCTACCACTTTGGACCTTTTCTTCCTATTTCAAATTGTCAGTTATTCATTTTAAATGTTTTAATCCTTATTTACACTTTCAGTTTCTCACACTAGAGAAACTATTTGTTATTTGCACATGTGTGTCCTATTTATTTCACTTAAGAGTATCACCTCAATGTGCATCCATTTAGCTATTAATGCCTCTAATTTCTCATTTTTATGGCTGAATAGTACTTCATTTTATTAAAAAAACACATTTTCTTTATCCAGTCTCCAGTTCTTGGGCATTTGGGCTGCTTCCAAGTTTTAGCTATTACAAATTGTGCTGCTATGAACATGGCTGCACATATATCACTGTGGTATGATTCTTTTAATTCTTTGGGGAAGATACCCAGCAGGGGAATAGCTAGGTCAAATGGGCCTTCCAGTCCTCGTTCTTTGAGGTATCTCCATACTGATTTCCACAGTGGTTGCGCCAGTCTACACTCCCACCAACAATGGAGAAGGGTTCCTATCTCCCCACATCGCCGCCAGCATTTGTTATTGATTGATTTCATGATAGCAGCCATTCTTTCTGGAGTGAGGTGGAATCTCAGCATTGTTTTCATTTGCATCTCTCGAATGACCAGTGATGTTGAACATTTTTTCGTATGTTTATTTCCTATTTCTACTTCTTTGTGTGAGAAATGTCTATTCATTTCAGATGCCCATTTTTGGATTGGGTCTATAAATTTGGAAGGTCTGATTTTTTTAAGTTCTTTATAGATTCGAGATAGTAGACCTTTATCTGAGGAAGAGCAGGTGAAAATTTTTTCCCACATTGTGGGTTGTCTTTTCACACTGTTGGTGGTTTCTCTTGCTGTGCAGAAGCTTTTTAGTAAGAAGTGATTCCACTCTACCTAACCTCTGTTCCAGCCAGTTCAGCATTTCTGCTTTAATATTTAGATATTTAATCCATTTTGATTTTAGTTTAATGGATGGTGAGAGATAAAGGTTTAGTTTTAATCTTTGGCAAACTGAAACCCAATTTTTCCAGTACTATTTATTAATGAGGCAAACTTTCCTCCAGAGAGGGTGTTTGGCTCCATTTTTGAAGATGAGGTGGCTGAGAATGTCTGGAGTTGTTTCTGCATCTTCTAATCTGTTCCACTGGTCCTCAGGTCTGTTTCTTTGCCAGTACCATGCTGTTTTTATCACAGTAGCTTTGTTGTACAGTTTCAAGTTGTGGGTTATAACCTTGTCATGTCTCTGTTAGCTAGATTGCTTTTGCTATTCTGTGTCTTTTCTTGTTCCAAATGAATTTTTGGATTGGTTTCTCAAGGTCTGTGAAGTATGCTGCTGGGATTTCAATTGGGATTGCACCAAATCTATATAGCAGTTTTAGAAATATGGCTATTTTCACTATGCTGATCCTTCCTACCCAGTAACAGGGGATGTCTTTCCATTTTCTGATATCATCTTCAATCTCTCTTTTCAGATTGCTATAGTTTTCAGAGAAGAGGCCTTTGATTTCTTTTGTTGGGTTGATTCCTAGGTGTTTCAGTTTTTTGGATGCTATTGTGAAAGGACTTTTTTGCCCTATTTCTCTCTCGGTGAGTGAGTTGTTCATGTAGAGGAAAGCTATTGATTTTTATGTGTTGACCTTGTACCCAGCTACTTTACTGAATTTGCTTACTAAGTCTAGAAGACTTTTGGAGGAGTTCTTGGGTTCTTCTATATATAGTATCATGTCATCTGCAAATAATGACAATTTGACTTCTTTGTTTCGTATTTTTATTTCTTTTATTTCTTTCTCTTGTCTAATTGCTGTGGCTAATGTTTTCAAGACTATATTGAACAGGAGTGGTGATAGTGGACATCCTTGTCTTGTTCCTGATTTTAGTGTGAAGAATTTCAGTTTTTGACCATTTAGTATGATACTGGCTGTTGGTTTTTCATAGATGGCTTTTGACAGATTCAGGTAGAGACCATCGATTCCAATTTTTTGTAGGATATTTTTAATAAATATGTATTGGATTTTGTCAAATGCTTTTCCTGCATCTATTGAGATGATCATAAGTTTTTTGTTCTTGGCTCTATTGATACGGTGTATTACATTGGTTCATTTGCATATGTTGAACCATCCCTGCATCCCTGGGATGAATCCCATTTAGTCAGGGTGTATGATCTTCTGATCTTCTGCATTCTATTTGCCAGAATCTTATTAAGGATTTTTGCACCAATGTTCATTAATGATATTGAACTGTAGTTCTCTTTTTTGATTGGGTCTTTCTCTACTTCGGGGATCAAGGTGATGCTTTGCTTCCAGGAATGAACTTGGGAGTATTGCTTCCCATTCTATTTCATTGAAGAGATTTAACTGTAGTAGCAGTAGTATCTCTCTAAATGTAGAATTCAGCAATGAAGCCATCCTGACCCGGGCTTTTCTTAGTTGGTAAGTTTTTAATTATGATTTCAATTTCATTGATTGATATTGGGTTGTTTAGAATTTTTAACTCTTCTTCATTCAACTTTGGTAATTCATATATATCTAGGAATCTTTCCATTTCTTCTCTGTTTTCCATCTTATTGGTGTATGGGCTCTCAAAGTAGGTATTGTTCCTCTGGATTTTCACTTGGTCCATTGTAATTTCACCCTTTTCTTTCTTTTTGGTACTGGGGGTTGAACTCGGGTCCTTGTGCTTGCGCAGCAGGAGGTGAAACCACTGAGCTAAATTCCCAGCCCAATTTTACCCTTTTCATTCCTAATTTCTTGGATTGGGCCTTTTGTTTCCTTTTTTTATAAGGTTGGCTAAGGGTTTGTCAATTTCATTTATTCTTTCAAAGAACCAACTCTTGGCTTTATTGATTTTTTTGTATCATTCTCTTAGTCTCCATTGGTTTGAATTCTGCTCTGATCTTTATAATTTCCTCCTTTGTTTTTGTCCTGTTCTTCTTTTTCTAGAGGCTTGAGGTTCGGCATCAGGTTGTTTAACTGGGCTCACTCTGTTTTCCTAATATGAGTATTCACTGCTATGAATTTCCCTCGAATGACTGGTTTCATTGTGTCCCGTGGATTCTTTATGTTGTATTATCATTGTCATTTAATTGAAGAAACTGTCTGATTTCTTCTTTAATTTTCTCTGTGACCCATTTGTTATTCAGAAGTGTGTTGTTCAATTTCCATGTGTTTATGAAATTTTTGTGGTTTCTTTTGCTATTGTTCTCCAATTCCATCACACTATTTTCTGATAACATACAGAGGATAACTTCAATTCCTTTGCACTTATTTACATATGTTCTATCAGTGAGTATGTTTTCTATTTTGGAGAATGACCCATGTGCAGCTGAAAAGAATGTGTATTCTGATTTTGTGGGATGGAACACTCTGTAAACATTTGTTAAGTTCATTTGTTCAAGAGTTTGATTGAGTCATAATATTTCATTGCTTATTTTTTGTCTAGTTGATCTACCTATTTGTGACAGTGGGGTATTGAGTTCCCCCACTACTATTGTATTAGTGCTTATTTATGTCCATTAGTATTTGTTCAGTGCACTAGTGTTTGATGCATATATATTTATGATTGTTACCTCTTCCTCTTGGATTGTTCCCTTTACAAGGATGTAGTGTCCTTCTTTGTCACTCTTAATCAGTGTTCACTTGAAGTCTACTTGATCTGCAAAGAGGATAGCTACTCCTGCTTTTTTTTCAGGTTCCTGTCACATAGAGTATTGTTTTCTGCCCTTTAACTTTCAGTCTATGAGTTTCTTTTTGAATTAAGTGTGTTTTTTGTATGCAGCATATTGTTGCATCTTGTTTCTTGACCCATTCTGCCAGTCTATTTCTTTTGATTGGTGAAATGAGACTATTTACATTGAAGGTTATAACTGATACATATGGACTTATCATTGTCATGCCTTTTTCTTTTTGTTGGGTTCTCCTCCTTTGTGTTAAATTTCTTGTCATGCCCAATGGATTCATTCTGCTGGGTGTCCTGTGGTTGTGATCCTTGTTGTCTTTTCCTAGGATATTGTCTAAAATATTTTGGAGTGTTGGTTTGGTATTCATGAAGTTCCTAAGGTGCTCTTTGTCATGAAAATTTCTTATTTCTCCATTGATTTCAAAAGATAGTTTTGTAGGACACATCAATCTCAGTTGGAGGCTGTTTTCCATTAGGGCTTGGATTACATTGCTACTAGCTCTTCTTGCTTTGAGGGTTTGCACTGAGAAGTCTTCTGTGATTCTCATGGGCTTTCCTTTGTATGTGATTTGTTTCTTTTCTCTATCTGCCTGGAGAGTTTTGTTTTCCTGTTGGGTTTCTGAAATTTTAACAATTATATGCCTATGCGTAGATTGTTTTTTTGATCAAGGCTAGTTGGAATCCTATATGCCTCACTTATCTGTATGTCAAGTTCTTTTCCCTTGCTTGGCAAATTTTCTGCCATCACTTCCATGAACAGGGTTTTTATGTCATCTGCACTTTCCTGTTTCTTCATTGACTCCAATCAGTCTTATGTTATTCTTCTTTGCATCATCTAGCAGCTGCTGGGTTGGTTTCTTGTGGTCCCTTACTATTTTAAAGAAGTTTCTCTTTTCCTGGTCACTGATTGAAATCTTATCTTCTATATCTGAATTTCTGCCCTCACATTGGCTCATTCTGCTGCTTAGACTTTCAGTGGAGTTTTTAATCTCCTGGAAATCTGTTCGCATCTGTTTTATGGATTCCATTTGTTTCCTGTGTTTGGATTCCATTGTGTCCCTCAGCTCCTCTATTTTTTTAATCTGTGTCCTCTCTAGATTTATTAATCATGTCTTGCATTATGGCACAATCTCTGCTGTTATCTGAGAAATTATTTGTGATTTCATTTTTTCCAGATCCTCTTTTGTTGCCAGTTCAGGTAGTCCAGGTGGTTGAATATCAGTTTTCATCTCTTTTCCCTTTGATATTGCTGTAGGTGATCTGGAAGTCTGGTTTTGAGGCTTATTTACGTGCCTTCTCATTTTGATGAGTGGGGGTGTGAAGCTGCTGGTGCACATGTGGCTCACCTCCTCTGTGCTGGAAGCAGTGCTATGGCCCCCCAGAAGCCTCCTCCTCTCAGTCCCTATATATTATATACAGTATTTAACTTTTACAATAAAGTAGTAAACATTATCATCATGCCTAATCAAGATTACTCAATTGAAGATTAAAAGTTTTAAAATATGCCCAAATTTACCTATCTTATACTAAAAACAATTAGATTTAATATTAGGTTCATATGATAGTAGAGGATATATTTTATCATTTGACATGCAGCATACAATATAAGTACATTTTTAATTTAGGTATAGTAGCTCCAAAACTTTTTCTGAAAATTGACAGAAATAAACACATAGAATTTGAAAAGCATAGACAATAGGAATAGCTGTGAGTTTTTAAATATATTTAAGTAGGAAGTGTTCCAAATGTTATTGCTAACCATGCTAATATAGGAAAGCTAAACATTCCCAAATGTTTGGTTGGGAGTTTCCTATATTCATTTCTTCCTTAATGTAATTTCTTTCTCTTCATTTTTTTTTTTGTGGGGAGAGAGCACTGGGGATTGAACTCAAGACCTTGTGCTTGCAAGACAGGCAAAGTGCCACTGAGCTAAATCCATGGCCCTAATGTAATTTCTTAGAAGACTAGAGAAAAGTACAAGGGATTCCAAGAGATTTTCTTGCATTGAATTCTTCTGTAGCTAGATACCTGTCTTTAAACCATTCAGAACTGATTATACTCTTGGAATAACAACAGGAATAAAAATGTCTTTCAAATATTTTGAAAAATATTTACACTATATGGGTACCTGCAGTATTCTCATAAACTATTCTCAAAGACTTCATGACTACTGTTTGGTGAATATCCTTTTAACTTTTCTCCATTTACTGAAACACAACCTAGGTATCCATTAAATGAAAACACTGTTCTAGGAGGTTGAAGATACATCAACATATAAAAGATACAAAAGAATTCTGATGTTCTTCACTTTATATTCTAGTGAGGAATGATACTTAATAAGCAGGAGCATAATAAATTAAAATGTGATGTATTTTATAAGAACATAAGTATTTCATAAAAGGTAACATTAACAATGGCAAAAACAATGGTCCATGGTAAGAAGGAATTAGGCATGCAGCCAGGTCACATATGGACACTGACTTTACATCAGAGGAAAGGAAGGTATTCTTGGACTTCTTGATCAGAGAAGCAGCATATATTTTGATGCTCACACTAATTGGTCTAACCACTGTGCAGCTTATAGCCTTCTTTTCACTGTTTTCTCATCGCGTTTTTTCTCTAGCCTCTAATCTATGGTTGGTTTCCTCCATTTAGAACCTCGAGCATGACCCCTCCCTCTTACAAGGGTTGAGGGCACACACTGTTAATTCCTGAGAGAAGGATACTTCTCTTATATAAATTAGTTTTCTTGGAGATGAAACACAATATAACTTTAAGGAGAAGTTTAATTTGGCTCAAAGTTTGGAACAATGAAGTCCATGGTTGCCTGAATCCAAGGCATAAACAATATGGTGGAAGAGTCTGCTTGAGTTAAGCTGCTGAATTCATGAGGCCCAGAAGGGAGAAAGGCAAGAGTGCCATAGAGGATTGGGGAAAGGAAAAAACACACCACCAAGATCAAACCTTCATGAGTCACCTAGACACCCCAGAAGCCTGCTCTACTGATCTGCTGGCATTTCTTAATCCAATGAGATAGATATATCAGGATTAATAGTCACATGTCCCTATACATAAGAAAGTGTTTGCATGATACATGGAATATTGTATTGTTAAGATAACATAAGATAATAAATACTTCTAATGAATGATGAGAAAAACAGCCAGCAGAATATTTATCAAAGTCCAAATCTAATCCAATGTTATGGTATTGATGCATTTCCTTGTGTTTTTATGTTGGTTGTTTTTATGTGTGTAATAGCCAATGGAATGTAGATTTAGTTACAATAAAAATAAAAACAAGGCTTTTTATATTATTTAAAATATTGTGTGTCCTTCATGGTACAGAGCAAGAAGATACTCATATCCATTAGTTATGAATACAGAACTAAAATGCCCCCTATGTACTGGTATATATTGTACCTAGGACAATATGTAAAGGCAGACTGCACGATACAGTATTAGCTGTGTGTTATTTTTTCTAACCAAGGAATACATATTAAATGAAAGCTTAATTTTTTGTTAATTATATGGTACATTTAAGGTATACAATATAATGACATTCGTCATTGGAAATTTGCGTCTTTACATAATCTCTCTTGGTTCTTATTTTTTCCCCATTCCTCTGCCCTCCTTTCAACCCCTCCACCCCTCCCTATCAACAAAGACTTTGTTTCCATTTTTTCTTTTTTTCATATTAATTCCATTCCCTTCTTTCCTTTCCCCTACCCCTCCCTCTTCCCCTTACCCTTTGTCCTTTTTCTAAATATTTCACATCATTTATTATACCTTTTAGTTCTTATTTACAGTTTTAGTTTCTCACACTAGAGAAACTCTTCGGTATTTACACATGTGTCCTATTTATTTCACTTAAGAATATTGCTTCAATGAATGCAAGCTTATTTTGACAACTACAGCCACAATTAATATGTACCTTTTCCTCCTATAACCACAGAAACTTCTATTGTTTTACTTGCATTACATATGTAGATTAGTTTTGTCTTTACTTGAACTTCATCTCAGTCTAATCATTCACTGTATATGCTCTTGTGTCTGTTTTTTATTTAAAATATTTTTGAGATATGTTAGTGCAGGCAGTAGCTCTTTATTCTTTTCATTTTCATGTAACATTGAGTATATTTCACTGTTAGTTATATGCTTTTGTGTATCAATTTTCCTGCTTACAAACATTTGGTTTGGGTTCAGTTTGGCTCCAAACACTTAGTTTGCCTATAATAGTTAAAGCAGCAATGAATACATAACAATGTTTATTACAAAAATAAGGTTTTTTTCTAGTGTTTTAGTCTCTAGTAGAAGTATCATTTGATCATAGGTAAGCATGTGTTTAACTTTATAAGAAATGGCCAATGAGCTCTTCAAAGTGACTGTAAACTTTTATATACTAATTATAATTGGGAATTGGTTCATTTTGCTCAAGATATTTCATATTTGACTTTATTTTGACATTATCATATTAAGCAATTAAACATTTAGGAATGTTGCATCTTCTAGATGAATATTCAATTTATCATTCTGGAATGTCATGCCTTATCACATAATAATATTTAATGTTTACATTAAATATATTTTCTCATCATCATATTTTCAACCTTATGTAAAAAACTTTGGTGAGAGACAAAAGAATAAAGTATTGTATAATGATATATTGTCTTTGTTCATTTTTGTAGATCTGAATTGCTTTTCACCATTGTTTCTCTTCAGCGTAGTACAGTTACTTTAGCATGTCACTTGTAATATATGTAATCTGGTGATGATTATCCAAGAATGTTTTATTTATCAGAAATATATATTTTAAATTTTACAGACCACTTCAATTTGTATAAAACTTTAGTTTGATTCATTCATCCAGTAATTCAGAAAAGCTGTATTTCCTTTTAGTTGACATTGTTTCTAATAAGGACTTTCTACTCATAACTACTTTTCCTCATATACAATAAATAAACAAATTTTTCTTCTAGCCGCTTTTAAAATGTTCTCTTCGTCTCTGTTTTCTTCTTGGATTCTACTGAGGTTCTTACACGAGTGATAGTTCCCTCCAACTCAATTTGAAATTTACACTTTACTAATTTAATTCTTCAATTTCTATAAAAATATTTGACCCTTTAACCTTGGATCACCACTCAATCCCATTCCCAGCACTTTTAGGTATCTATTCTTCTCTAAAAGGTCATATTTTCCTATATATGTCTGCTTTTGATTACATTTTAGTGTATTTATTTTCCCTTTAATTTATAATTTTTGTTTCATGGATGGGCTAGTATTATACATTTTTAACTATTATTGCCAAACTAGAAATTTAAAACTTTTTTATTTTAAAATTTTTAAGATTTACTACAGTGTTCTCTATGTAGATATTTCTTAATACATACTTAATGAGTTATGAATAAATGTACAAATATTTCTCAGTGTGAGAAATCTTTATGATGTAAATAATTATGATCACTTTTTTCTCCCGTAATTCCAAAGGACCTCATATAGACCCTAGTTGATTTCAAAGTTTGAACACTTAGTTGTTTAACATTTATTAATTAGCTTAGTGGCTTTCTGAAGCTTCTCTTCATCCTTTCAGCATATTCTTTCCCAATTATTTCAGAGCATTTATTTCTGGCTTTATCTTACTTTTCTCCATTTTTCTTGACTTTATTGTAGTCCATTTTATTTTCATGGATGTCTAGTTTTCTGATAATTTATTTCAATACTTTTCCTTTTCTCTACCTCTCCATCTCTAAGTTCTAGTGCAAGCTCTTCTTTTCTACTATCTTTGGAATACGTCTTAACCAGGAAAGGAATTTTAGATTAATGTTTTGAAAGGAAACTTTCATACTTTTCCTCATATTCATTATAACAATATATGTAGACTTAACTTTTCTTCTTGACATCTGTCAAATGACCTCCATTTTCACCTGTATTTTCAAGGCCAGAATTTTTTCTCCATCCTGAAGTTTGTCATAAGAATAAAATAGCATTTGAGAAAAACATCATTATAACTGCATTTCACCATTTTATACATTTACAGTGGACCCTTGAGTTATGACCAACCTGACATATGAAAAACTTGGGTTATGGTTGGAATTTTAGTTTTAACTTATGTACAAAGTCTTGAGCTATGGCCCAAATGCAGGCTGCTTGTGATTCCAGATGGCCTCAGATACAGATTTAACCCTTAAATAGCTCTGGAAGGAACATGACAGCATCCTTTCCTGTGTGGGGTTAATTAAGAAACCCTGGGCCAGTGTCTCTCTGACACTGAGATCTGCCTGTGTATAAGAGAGAGACTCTGAAGGCTGGGTAGAGGAGCCTGAGCCTTCACTGACCAACTTGAGGTACAAATAGTCCTGGTGAACAAATTGATCTTTGGCCACTTTTTTCTTTCGTTATCACTACCATTGTGAAATGTCCCTTTCTTTCTAAGGCTTTATATTCTTTTCCTAATGTTAAGAATAGTAAACATAGTCCCTGTGAAATAGCAACAGTCTGCAAGCACAGATCTAGTGCAGTATTGGTGGACGATGCCATCATCTTCTGACAATCTATTATGCTGGACACAGGATGCAGTTTTTGTAACTTTATTCAACATTGGGATAACTATTTAAAATGACACAGACTTCAGTAACCTCAACTACTATGCAAATGTCTAATCTTTGAATAAACTTGAAATGAAATAGTTTTACAATATGTAAGCACTTAATGCCATATATTGAAGGAAAAGATAACAGTGGATATTTAAAAGGAAACCAAACTACCAATTCTAAGTGGTATATATGTGAAGTGTGTGTGTGTGTTTGTGTGTGTGTGTATACGCACACATGTATGTGCTTAGTCCCAAGATTTTGTGAAAAAGAAGTGGAGGTTGCTGTTATGCTTTTGATTTAAAAAAGAATAGTTTGAAAAATCTTTTCCATAAACAGACAAAAGTGGTATGATGCTTATTGTATTTAAATCTCTTCTAATTTCACTTTTCTGCAGATTTATTGGACTTTTTGCTTCTTTGAACAAATTTTTCACATTTTAGAGTCAACATAGAATTAAGATTTACAAAAATGTATCCTATTTTCCAGCAGCCTGAATTCACGTCCAGCTCTGCCCCTTGATAGCTCCGTACCTGGAGTAAGTCACTGTTCTTCCCATCTCTTTAAAACAAGGCTTACATTAAGGTAAATCATTCTAAAGTTAATGTTTCAGAAATGTAGAACGGCATTGGGCATTTGTTATTTACTGTAATATTAATTATCTGCAATTAGCCTGTAATAGAACGTTGGCAAATTTCTTGTCCAGTATCTCTTTCTCTTCCCTTGGTAGCAATCCCTAAAACGTTTTTGGAGCTATCTCTCCTCTGCACATGGTTTTTCAAGCACAGTCAGCTGAGGTTTCTTTCCTACTCTGGCTAACAAGTAAATCCGTGACCTTCTTAATCAAATCAGAATTCCTCTCTGGAGTCTGACTTTGGGAAATTGCACAAGGGCAGACCTTTGAAGAATATACTGGAGTTAACATACTTGATTGGTGGAGTTTGGAAGAAATATTCTTGACTCCTTGCCACTTTGAGTCTCATGGTTATCTTGTTATTACACTATAATTTTAAAATTATTTGTGCAGCTTCTCCTTTGGTTTTTTGAACTACTTTCTACGTGCTTCCAATAAATTTTATTTATTTTTATTTTAGCCCAAGAAGACTTTTGTTCTTGCCAAAGAAAAACCAGGTCATTGTATTATTTACTGTGTGGAGTCTAATGATCTCTCTGTGCATATTCTGCACATCCTTCCAGCTCTGGTTTATGCTTTTTCTCTAACAACCAGAAGACTTCATGACATCTTCCATTCTTCAGGCCATTATGAATTCTTTTGTCTCTGCCATTTAAGTGTCACATAGTCTGGGCACGGTTAGTTTTCTTTGTATGTAGTTATCATTTTATTGCTGCATGAAAAACAACCGAATATTAGCTCCTTAAGGAAATAACCATTCTATCAGCTATACTAGGGATGACAAACCTTTTAGAGTTTTCAGCGACACAAACAGCCCACCAAGGCACGTGTGCAGTAGGTTTGCCACCACTCATTATACATTTTAAGGATTGAAAAATTTGCCTAAGTTTGTCTGAAGTTGGTAACATCCTCGTCTCAGTGGTGCTTTCTGTCCAGAGGTCAGTTTGGTTGAACGGTGATGCGTCCTGTCAGTGGTAGTAGAATCTGCAACAGGTTGGCTTGTCTTTTCTAGCTAGTGAACATGGTTTTGCTCACACAGTAGGGGGCTTCAGAAGCAGCAAACAGTACAGCCTGTCTACTTAAAGCCTTCTTGTGTGTCTGTACTAAAACCCCACTGGCTAAGTTATTTCATGTGACCAAATCCACAGTGAGTACCCAATGGGAGGCTGAAGCTCTGTCCCTTGACAAAAGAAGTTATGAGGCCTTAGGGTTGTTGTTCTCATCTACTGCATGCACAGACTCTTTGACCTGACTTTTACCCAGAGTTCTCAAAGATTCATCTCTTATAAGAGGTTCCTCGAGTGACAGCTATCCAATGTTTCTGAACATGAGCACACAGATCATTCACATTTAGGCTGATTCTAGTGATAAAATTTTTAGAGTTCCAGTTTTCCATTTTTCTGACTCCTATATGTGGGTCCAAGTTTCTGAAGGGTTAGAATAAGCTTGGTTGTCTTCCTACAGAATGATCCTTCAAAAATTTGTGAAGAGCTATTAGGTCTGTATTGAACCTTCTCTTCCTTAAGCTAAATACATTTTTATCCTGTTAATAATTCCACATACGTTATAGTTTCCTTATCAAACTTGTCATGGTTTCTGGATACATTCCAATTAACTCCTCTTTTGAATTCACTGATAAAATGGGAGGAGAAAGAACATTATTCAAGATTCAGACATGTCTCATATTGCAATAAAACTACTACTTAACATTTAAGAACTGTTTTAACTTTGCTGTTTTAAGAAATCATTGGGTAGGATATCACATGGGGGAAAGTGAAAAAGAGTCTTATAAAAATAAGATCAGATAAAGGTTTTCCTTGAATCTTTTCTAACTCATTCAAATTTGAATCCCTTCACTATTATGAATAGGAATCTGTGGGTATATATACTACCCCTTGATCAAATGGTATCGATGGATAGCTTCATTTAAAAAAAGAGTCTTCTATTACAATAATATTTATTGTGCATCAATTAGGAAGAGGTCATTTATTTCCCCCCAAATGTGTGCCACAACTTTTTTAAGAGTTCATTGAAAATATAATGGATTAAAAAAATTATGTGTAAATTTTAAGACTATCTCATACATTTATTACATGAAATGAGTTACTTCAGTAATAATTATAATGTGATTTGAGATCAGAAACAAAGTATAATGGATTCATTAATTAATAATTTAGTAGTCCAACTTCTGAATTCAACAAAATCTTATTGAGCGTAATCTATTTTAAAAGGGCTCCATGAAACTGAGGACACACCTATAATCCCAGCACTGGGGAAGGCTGAGGCAGTAGAATCACAAGTTTGGGTCCCACCATAGTAAAACTTTGTCTCAAAAAATGAGTAAATAAATGAATAAGTAAATGTTAATTAAGAACTCTTCAAGATCTCTTGTCAAAATTAGTAATAATAATTATAACAAACAAGACTGGTGAGTTAGCTTAGCAGAATAGAATCCATGGGTTCACTTCCCAGTTACAGGGAAAAAGTAGGCATGGAGCACATTGCCTGGATACAAGAATGAGGAAGGGAAAACTGTAGTTTGAATATCTTCTGCTGGGATTCAATGTGCTTGAACATAGCTGAAGAAACGTAAGGTGGAAATGTGAATTTGGATTCTTTTCTAAGGCAAATAATGTCACATTTATGAAACAGACTGTTGAAACAATAAATCAAAGAATTAATAAAAAATTTTAAATGCATTACAACTTGCTTATTACCTGATCCGATGTATTACCCACTCCAATTACACTTTTTAAATGTAATTATAAAATTTATTATTTGTCCCAAGTCCTACTTATAATTTATTTCATGTTATCCTAGAATTGAAATTCACAGATTTTCTAATTATTGTCTCCTTTCTTGGTGAATGAACAAAATTTGTCCTGAAGTGTGGGCCTTGATACAACTCATGTAAGTACTGAGATATTGACATTTAGGCTGTGTTGTGAATTTCCTAGGAAAACGTCTATATTGAATGTTGAAATAAAGAGGTACTACTTATGTGACTCAGTGACACTGGAAGAGAGCTAAGGGACTTGCCACACTCCAAGACCTTACCATCTTCTGTGTAAACTACAACTACAGCCCCTAGTGTTCTCCCCCTCACAACCGCATGTCCTTAAAATTTCCCGCATGCTCAACTTTGTTATCCATTAAAAGATAAAGAATGTCTACCATATCAATCACTCTACAAATGACATTTTCTTGCCCCAAACATGATGGCTCCCTCCAATGCAAACCAGTTCAGCGATATAATTAAGCACCAAAGAATCTCACCCAACCCCTGCAGTTTCTTATATAATCTTCCCCCCAAACCTGTAGAGTTTTACTGTTATCTCTGATTGCTTGAGTGGAAACTAAAGCTTAGAATAATCCCCTTACTCAACTCCCACAACTCTTAAGGTTTAAGCACAGGCCTGCACAGGTTCTGGGTTTCCATTGCCTTGGCTCTCATCATTTATTATACTTTTCTTCTACTATTATCTCAGAAGTCTACAATTGGAGCCTGTTGATTTACTGATAACCAAGACTGAATTCTGTTTCTTAATTTATTGCTCAAAATCCATCATTTAAATTAATATGCTTCACCCCAACTGAGCATTTATTATGCGTTAAATATGTTCCAAGCACTTCTGGGTATTAACTCCTTTATTACTCACAGAAAATATAGGTCGGTACTGTGTTTTTTTGTTATCAGTCATTTCTGTCTTTCAGTTTGACAAACTGAATCCGAGAGAGTTTTGCAGTCTCACTGGCAGTCACACTGGTAGCTGATAGTGGAAACAGAATGCAGGCTTCTGCAATCTGGCCACGATGGCTCTTCATGCTCTTAGCTCTCCTCTACTGCATGTCTAATACCATAGGGTACAGAATTTAGAGGAAATTTCCTGGCCAGATTTTCCTGATTTATTTAGTTAGTCTTGCTGATGAGTTTTACTGCTTTTGGACTAAGCTCTCATGTCAGACAAATAGCATCTTAGGTCCTAAAGGAAGAGGAGACTTTAATATCATCAAGGTGCTAAATTCTGCTTCTAGAGAGAAGCAACTACATATTCCGAATGACAGTGAAAAAGCCCACAGCACTGAAGCATCCACATGTAAAATACGGCTCCTCAGCTCTCTGAAGCCAATACAAGTTTTTCATTTGGATGCTTCCTGTCCTGGATATAGACTGCTTAATGGCATCACTGCAGTTCATGTCCACTTGGAAGCTAGTGGGCTTAACTATTAGTGGGAAAATAATGGCTTATGAGGGCCTGGGGTGTAGCTTAGCGGTACCTCACCTGCCTTGAAAGTGCAAGGTCCTGAGTTTGCAAGGCCTATACCTGAAAAAATAAAGTAAAAATAAAAATATTGGCTTATGTTTAAATAATGAGGTGCGCGCGCACACACACACACAAACACACACAAGAACATCCACTTGTGCACACAGAAAATCACTCTTTCTTGGTCTCAGTCCTCTCATTGCAGCTTATACCCTTCCTTGCTGTGTTCAGAGCTGTCTGTATTCACCGTCCTCCTATTTTCTTCTCTGTTCATTTTATCCTGAGCATTTTCTAAATACCACACAGCCTCCAAATCCATTCCTCTGGTTACTCATGTCATCTTCTTTGCCGAAACTCATTAACAATCCTTAGTGCATCTAGCAACCTGATCTTTGAATATTTTGACTCTGCATGCTATTTTGTCCTGGGACAGTTCTGCTATGTATCATTGCTCTGTATGATTACTTTTAACACTGAACTTCATCATTCAGTGCTTGCAGGTTTGGATGACAAATTGTAAGGCTGCTCTAAATATGAGCCATATGTGTCTCAATTGTTCCTCCATGAAACACCTTTTACCCACAGGCCCAGTTTGCTTCTTCTGCCTGTCTCAGTGTATTTTCCTTAGTATTTGCTGGATGCTTGTCACATGCTTTATTTCCATGTATGTAAATACCCTAGGACTCAGTATTGATGCCTCTACTGTTGTCTGTATGTCTCTTCACCTTGGAGAATATCACTTAATTTTATAAATTAATGTATAACAAAACTCCCCAATTTTAGCTTTTAATCCACATCCTTCTCCTATAATTCCATGCTTACACTTGATCTTCTATGTGCATATGTAGTTAGTGGCCGATTAGGCATCTCACATGTAACATCAAAAAGAGCCAGTTCCAGTTCCCACGCTACAGCCTGTCCTGGCAAGACCCCTGCAATACTGGCCACTCAGTGACAACTTCATTTTCTCAGGTTCTTGGGCCATAAACCTTGCTGTAAATCTACAATCCTCTTTCTTTCTATTACATACAACTTAAAATCCTTTGTCAAAAAATCCAGAAAAAAATATTTTCTCTATTTGCTGTGAAATGCCTTAGAGGTCTGAATGGAGTCCTTGGCCTCCTGTTAAACTTAACATGTATATTATGATCTCAGGGGCTCACTCAACACACACACACACACACACACACACACACACACATTATTCTATGTAACCAGGCTGTGACCCACTTTCCTCCAATCCCAGAGCTCTGTGTGTTCCAGTGCCTCAAAGCCCCCTGGACCTCAGCCACAATGGACTGACATCCATTTTGAGTGATCAATACCCAAGCTACATTGATGACAAAACCATTTAGCTCTCACGTCTTAGCTTCCCCTGCAATCATAAGAATGCCGTCCTTGAGCAGCTATGGATAAATCACCAGTGCTAATTACCACAAGAAAACTTGCTAAGCTCTAATGCTCTTTTCACAAGTTGTAGCTGCCACACCATCTTCTGAATGATTCATTTCTCTTGGCCGTGTTTGCCATATTTTTAAAAATAACTGAATTTTTTTGGGATTCAATAGTATCATATACATCACAACTTACAGTTGCGTTCATTTATACCCACACAGCTTCTTTTACTTTTTTGACTAATTCTCAATTTTTTTTTTCGATTTTTTATTAGTACATGTTTTCAGTGCAGAATGACTGCATTCCTCACATGGAGGTGGTCCATGTGCACGACACATTTAAATCCTTTTTCCATCCTCTTCCCTTATTTCTCCTTTCATCTCTTGGTCCCTGCAGAAGGTAAACTAGTACAACCATTACCTTGCCTCTTGTTGCCTCTTGTTGCTTTGTTGCAATCTCTTGCATCTTCCACCCTTGAGTACAAATGATCAGCACAGAATGTTAAACCTAATACATTTTCTCCTTTTCTTTTGAATGGTTTCTGGAAACAAAGATGATTAAAGAAAAATCATCACTAAATTTCTGTGCTAAACAAAACTTTATCTTGCTGGGAGCTGGGCCACAGGTGGCCAAAGACTACTTGAGGTCTTTACATGAAGGAGGGTGAACATACAGCAAGCCTGAGCTAGGGCGTCTATTTATATTCCATGTAAATCTCGAGGGAAGAGCCTTTGGTACCAGTCTTCATGCACTTATCCAACTATCATAAATATGGCAAGATTTTTTATTATTGGCTATCAATTCACTTAGCTCCTGGTCTAGACACAATATGTATACTGTTTGTACTTGGAAGGTCAAATTATATATGTGAACTAATAATTTGTCAGTGGCTTCAAATAAATATTTTAAAAAATATTTGCCAAATAATTATTCTGTCAGTGTTCAAAGCCCATGAAGGAGAGGTGATGGATAGGCTTGGGAATTGAAACCTGAAGCATACTTTGGACACTTATTTTGAGTAGTCCAATTCTGCCAAAACTTGCATGCTCCTGTAACCAAAACCAGTGACCAAAGTGTCCAGACCCACTGCTGTGGTTTGTATCTAAAATACACCCCGAGGCCTCATGTGTTCAGAGACAGGGCTTTTGGAAGGTCATCAGAGTGATGTGCTCATCTGTGGATGAAGCTATTGATGCACTCATTGCTGAATATGCTGTTAGGAGGTGGGGCCTGGTCAAAAGAGGTGGACGTGAGGAATATGCTGACCTTCCAGGGAGAGTGGATGGAAATCTGTGGTTGCTTACTGCAGGCCTCCTCCCTGAGGCAGTGTTTATGAGCAGCTTCCCTAACCTCGGAGTTATTCCACTTCACATAGTTTTTCTCAACTCTTTTTGTATTTCCAGAGATGTTATAGTAACCAACAATTATTTGAGTGCTTTCAGAGAGGTACCTAGACATATTGGCTAAATTTGTTTCTAACTCTGGAAATTCAAGTCCCACACACTTTTACTGATTTAATACAAAGAATGCTAAGTAGTAGATTATTTTTACTCCCATGAGTTTATGCAGAGGAAAATAAAGACATAGTTTGGATATATTTGTTACACTTATCACTGAAAAGGAAGTGAGATACTTGAAATTCTGGAATAATACAATTAGAAAATGTATGTCATTAATTGACTACTTAAGCATTAATTCTTTGAGGAGGCATTTATTAATGACTTCTCTATATAAGTTTGATGTGAGGTTTGAAATGCAAAGATTCAAAGAAGCAGTATTTGTCCTGAAGGAATTTTAAAACAAATGAGACTGTATTGATGTTCTATTGTCTAACTCACAATAGTCTTCAGCACTTGTCTGCTTTCTTCTTATATATTGATCTTGTCTTATACAAAGATGTGTACCAATTGTTGCTGAAAATTCATCCATAACATACGTTAAAATGAATGACTTTCAGGGATTTTCAAATACTCTCTTCAGTGAACTATGACACTGGTTCAAACAGGATTTAACTTTTCCACAAGCATTAACACTCAGAATATAGGAAAATAACTTTGAAGAAAAAAGGCATGCCTATGGTGAATGGAGTCTAAAGTGATTATAAAGCAAACTGCATAGGTTCATTGTATCTTTGGCCTTATGACTCTTCCTGTGTTAATCTTCGTTATCACCCGAACGCACTGCCAGGCTGGGCAAGGACTCCTCGTTTGGTGCAGACTGTGAGTAGAGTATTGTTAAGAGAAAGCAGAAATTAGGAGCATAGAAAACAGTCACGAAACTCACCTTGTCATGGTTAGCTTTTAAGAAATCTTGATGGGAACACAATATTTTCCAGAATTTTGACTTTCCCCATGGTTTAAGTACCAAGGGTTTCAACTCGCCAGTTGAAACTTGATTTGTGACTGTGAATCTCAGCACTGAAAGATGTGACTTTATAAAGCTGGAGTGCTGTCCCCAAAACACATTTTTATTTCTGGGAAGAGAAAAAGTGAGCTTCTCCACACATGAGTGTCAGACAGCTCAAACAACCCACTTTCCAATTTCCTCAGGCTGCACTTTATTGTATCATCTCTTCTGTGGAATAATGCCTATTGTACCATCTGAGTTGAAGCACAAGAGCTTTTGTGTACCTCGGACTACTATTTTGATATCACTTACAATTTATGAATCAAGTCTGTTTCTTGGAAAGCCACTCAACAAACTCCTTTCCTTCTCTTCTCTCATAGAAGATGAATGGGTAGCCAGAATGGCCATTCCAATTGAGAGAAAATAAGATAAATATAAGATCGGGTGGGAGCAAAGAGCTTCGATATCATTGTGCTTTTCAGATATCAATTTTAAACCAATCTCACCAAAACCCTTTAGATAATATTATGGAGAATAATTCTTAATTGACAATAGCCCGTTGTAGAATCAGGTGACTCATTATCCTTTTTCCCTTTTTCTCCCTTAAAAAAATTGGACTATGATGGAAATGGAGTGGTTGAGTGAGACCCACTTTCACCTAGTATGCAGAAGTTCTATTATAACTGGTTTGAATTTGGACATTTAATAGTCCAACTTCCAAATAAAATTTGCAATCCATCGCCATTAAAAACTAGTAATTATTAATATTAAAGGAATAATTATTCATAAAAGCTCATCATACAGAATCATAAAATTATACCTCTCTTCAGTGCTTAAGATATATTGTGCATGTTTTCATAATTATAAATGTAACCTTGCCTTTTTCTTCAGTTTGAAGAAAATCTCACAGGAGAGCACTTATTCATTTTTCACAATCAAGTATTCAAAGAATGCATTTAGGAAAATTTAAAACAACTCAAATAGGGTGGAAATATAGCTTCTTTTACATTTCGTAGAATCAAAGAAAGATTGAAGTAGAAAGAAGTAACATGAAGCTTAATGAAATTATAAAATCTAATATTTTCTGTAAATGCGGTCTGAGGATTTATAGGAATAGGGTTCAGGTAGTAAAGATCCTTAGTATTTTCATGGAGACCTTAGTAACAACCATCTGCCCCAGTACACATTTGTACTTCTCCTTCCTCCTTAACTTCCTGCTCCTTTGTTTGCTTGAAGTAAACCCACACTTCTATCACCAATAGACTAGGTAAACCAGAGGATTGGGACTCTCCTGAAGAGCGCTGGAGCATTCTGTCATGTGTCATCATATCAAATCCCAAGGACCTAGATTTGCAAGCAGAGTAATACATTATCTCTGTCCTTGACACTCAATAGATCAAGCTCTTTTTTTTTCTAAATTTAATTTCATCTCAGGGTTAGCAGCAACCAAAACATCCCTAGTACTAGGCACAACCTTAGTACCAAGTATAGCCAAACCTCCCTATATTTTGAGGAAGTGATAGTTAGCATTGTCCAGCATGGTTAGGACAGGGCAGGTTGGTACCAGACACCACTGACTGGTTAAGAGAAATATTAGCATCCAGATAATGCAGCAAATTCTAGCACAACTTTTATTGAAACTGTAGTTTGCATATCTCTAGTCCTTAAGTCACTTGGATGATCTTTTCACCATGCAACATAGTGGCTAATGAATTTTTTTCTTTTTTTGGTACTGGGGATCGAACTAGGGTCCTTAAGTTTGCAAGACAGGCGGCGGAACCACTGAGCTAAATCTCCAGCCCAGGCTAATGAAATTTTTAAATGAAAAAGAAATCCTAAATGAGAAAAGCATCCCACCCTCTATTAAAAAAATCATCAAAGCCTATGTTCCTGCCTTGGAAGTGAAACCGTAGTATGTGTGTAGGTAGATGTAATCACTGTGGTAGCAGCCCCTTCATTACCTGTGCCTACGAGGCTATGGATACCTGTTAATCCCAAGGAGTTAGCTTCCAGGTCATTATGGTGATCTTGTATTAAAATATCATCTTCTATCGATGCCTGCTGCGCAAGCTCAAGGACCCGAGTTTGATTCCCGGTACTCCCCCCCCAAAATCATCTTCTGTCCAAAAAAATCAATAAAACATGGCAAAAACTCTAGCCCATCCCTATTAATGAATCTCTAGCATGGTATGTGAGATGAATTACCCTCAGTTTCAAGTTATCAAGGTTTTACTTTAATAATCCCTTTCTCTACAGGTAAAATTATAAAGAAACAATGAAAGAAATATGTATTATTGAGATTAGTTATATGTATGTCTCTGCACATTTGCATTATCTCCTCTACTTGAAAATTTTACACTCTAAATGGAATTACTTGATGGTAAGGAAATCTTATAAATGTAGCATGAAAACATAATTGTTTGGCAAAATCAAGTACCCAATCCTTATTTTGTTTTGTTGATGACTGTTTATAAATTATCCATCTATTGTTTAGTGTACATGTAGAGGGAATGGGAGAAGGGATATTACCAGAGGCTTTGGAGTGGATCCTGGTCTCCTACGAGCCAGTATGATGTCTGCAAGATAGGAAAGAGGGAAATAAAGACACACAGACTGAGACTTGAGGGAAACTGAGTCTTGGGCTGATGTAAACTGCTCTGGGCAGCAAAGACACCAGGGACAGCCTGTGTTCATTCATACAAGTGTGGGAAGGGGGGAACTGGGCGGGCCTCGGGACCCCTGCTGATAACAAGTATCAAGCAGGCAGGACTGTAGAATGAGGGCACAACTATCTCTGCTGAGGAGAACAAACGGTTAATTAGGAGGGGAGGAATTTAGTTGGAGTCAGTTGACCTTGGCTGGAAATGAACTCAGCCAATTGGACTACTTTGAATATAACACAGTGGAATTATGGAGGGGTAAGAAGCATGTGCCACTATTGCTGGTAATAGTGGGCAGAGGTGTCTGCCACATACATGTGTCTAGTTCCACAACCATGGGAGTTATTTCAGAAAATCCTCCTGTTCTCTCAATGTTTGAAAATATCCAAACTTTTTATAACTTAACACACGTGCAAAACTAGCTTCCTCACTAACCCACAGCAGTTGTAAAATCTGAATATGAACAAGTGGGTTCAAACAATGTATATGAAAATAACAGACAAAGATGCTCATGGAGAGCTTCTAATGATAGGAATAGAAGGTAGTAGAAAGGAGGCGATATGCTAATTTATGATACACAGTGCATGTAACTCATTGTATTTTTCTGTATAAGTTTAGAAAAGCCTATTCTGCTACTTCTTAGGCCTGAGCAAATAGTGCACTCCCCAAACTGAAACTGGTTTTTCACAGTGCTTTTTGGGGCCAGTGCTTTTAAGCATAATAAGTGATAAAAACTATATAAATTGAAAGCTATTACTTGGTTCCAAATGTATATTTTCCCTGTCACATGTAGGCACTTACATTGACCATCATAGAAACAAACAAAATCATTATTTTAGTGTTTCCTATTTTGTATGAGATATATCCAGTAATACAAAGCAAGGCCATCTGGGTAAAGTGGTGATTGTATTAAAACTTTAAGATTATTTCTCATTTTTATAAATGCCTTATAATAACTGATGGACACAGGGAGTGATTATGCTTGTATATGTGTGCACATGTGTGTTTTAACAGAATCTCTGAGATTATTATATCATCTCTTTCTTCTCATGATACTGCTCAACTTTTCTATGGATACAAAAGCTTTGGAAGAATGATAAACTGTCGCTGAGGCAAACCACAGGAGGAAGAAATTGGGAGAGCATACAATGTGCCATTAATTGATAATCAAATCTGTAGCTTCACTTTAAGAACACAAAGAGGATGAGAACCTGTTGCAATTGGTCCTGTCTTGTATCTCCTGGACTTCATAACCGTATAGCCCTGAAACTCATCAACTGAAGAGAAACTGTTTTAATTTGGAGAAAGAGAGAAAACTCTACCCGTCTCTGTCTATCACCCCTCCTTAAAAAGATATCGAGTGTGATATTCAGAAGAGCAAAGAATCTAGAAGTGGTATAGCCATTGGCATCTCCAAACTCCAAGCCTTGCTCCGTATTCATTTGGCTAACTCACTAGTTTCTAGTCAGTGCCACCTAGGGACCAAATATTATGTTAGAGGTCTCAGGATTATATATAAAATAATTTGGGATAATCTTAAACATGTGTGGTATTGGGAAAAAAGATGCATACAAAAGCACTTGTTTGACAACTTACATACTTGAAGATCATTAATGATTATTATTATGTTTTAATGAATATCAAATATAATAATAACCTATGCAAAGTATTGGAGTGATAGCCATACCTAATCCTATTTTTGCCTTTGAGAACTTTACATAGATTGCAAGTAAATTGGGTTCCCTGACTTTGCTTTTCCACTGTAAAATTATTTTGGCTTTCCTATTTACCTTTCTATGTAGCTATCAGAATAGCTTTTTATATATCTAACAAAATCTTGTTGATATTTTAATTATGATTTTATCAGATCTATCATCCAGATACAGAAAAATTAATATCTTAGCAATATTGAAACCATAAGCACAGAAAATCAATTATTTTATCTAGATTTTATTCAATTTGTTTTTTATCAATGTTTTCAATAAACAAAACTAGATATATACCTAAGTATTTTGTGCTTTTGCTGATATTGTAAGTGGTACTTTTAAACTTTTAGTTTCCAAATGCTATTACTACAATATAAAAATACAATATATTTGTTTGACTTGATCTTATAACTTTTGGCCTTGCTAAGCTGATTTATTTGGATTCATAACCTCCTTATGGATGTTTTGAATTTTTCTATATTATTGTGTTATTAAAAAGATCACTAATTTCATCCTTACCAATCTATTTGGATTTTATTTGGTTTTCTTGTATTACTGAAATGATAGTCCCATCAGGATATAGAATAAGAGAGTGTGGCTATCCTTTCATTGCTATATTTTTCTTATGGCTGATATCTAGATGTCCCCTAAAGCCTTAGGTGAGGCTTTGGGGAAGTGACTTGATCATGGGTGTGTGATACAGGGTTATGGGTGTGTGATACTGGATTAGTTCATTTGGTTTAGCACAGATCTGGATGTGGATGATAGATTTACTGAAGAGGGAAGATCCACCCAGGGTGTGGGTGGCACTGACCAATAGATTTATAGCCTGGATGGAAAAAAAGGTAAAGAAGAAGGATGGCCCCTGCTTCCTGCCTGCCCTGCCATGGGCTGTTTCTCCTCTGCTGTGCTGCCTGTCAACTATGGACTGAACCTCTACAAACTGAGAGCTAAAATAAACCTTTCCTCCTTTAACTTCTGGGTGTCAAATATGCTCTCCCAGCAGCAAGAAAGTAATTAAGAGAGTTCTTGAACTGAGGAAGAAGACATTAAATATTTAATAATTAAATATCCTGTAGTTGTCCTCTAGCAAATGGAGAACATATTTTCTGGTATGAATTTGCTGAGATGTTTTGCCATGACCATGAATATTAATTTTCTTTAGATCATCTTTGGAGGTGATTACATTCTTTTTTAATGATATTTATGTGGAGAATTACATATTCTATTAGATATAAAACCAACCTTGAATTTTCAGAATAAGTACTAGGTTAAAATATATTATCTTTTCATATATTGCTGGATTAAATTTGCTATAATTTTATTTAGTGTTTTGCTTCTGTGTTTATGAGGGATATTGTTGTGCTATTTTCTTGTACTATAATACTTTTGGATTGGTATTATGGGGTTACTTGGACTTGTTAAATAAATTTTTTTCTCTCCTCTTTTACTTCCTGGAAATGTCTGTATAGTGTTAATATTTGCAATAAAAGCTGCATAGGCCTGGAATTTTCTTTTTTGGAAATGTTTAATGAAAAGTTCAAACGTAATTTATTTGATTTTTTCTCTCTTTCTCTCAGATATAAATATGTTACTATAAAATTTTAATTATACTTAGAAGAAACATTACTGCTTTTAGCCTTTTAATAAATTTGTCACTTTATATGACATTAATAAGTATAAATTTTTTGTAAGATTCCCTTCAATATCCTATTGGCACCTATAAGTGCTGTAATCATATCCTTTCTTTTACTCATGTTGGAGATTTTTAACATTTAATTTAATTTTCATCAGTATGCATGGTTTATATCTGAATTTTTTATTTGCCCCACATATTCTTTACTTTTCCTCTCTTTTCCTGTTTTATGTCATATAAATCAGTGTTTGGCTGTTTTAATTATTTGATTTTATCTCCATGGTTTGGTTTCTTAAACTTATTATTATTATTATTATTATTATTATTATTATTATTATTTGGGTACTGGGGATCAAACTCAGGACCTTGTGCCTGCAAGGCAGGCGGTGGAATCACTGAGCTGAATCCCTGGCCCTTCTTAACCATATTATTTACAAGTGTATCTGCACATACACACACATAGTAGTGATTTAGCTGGCACCTTAAAATGGAACTTTGAAAGTTAGATGAATTTTTTCCTTTAGAGATAGGCATGTGTCTTTTAGAAAGGCATTTGTCTCCAGGTCTCCTACTGACAGGACAGTATACCTTGGGAAAGAAACTGACTGCTCATGGCTACCCAAATCCAGAGTCAGACATCCAGGGGCATTCCAGAAGCAGCTGAGGACACTTTTGTACATGGAAATACTCCCTCCTTTCCTCTTCATGGCATAAATGGTTTATACACACTTTTGTTGGTGAAAGGAAAAAATTAGAGGAAGCTGATAGGCTCTGCCTGCATTCTCACTGGAAAGTGCGCTTTAGAGGTCTTCCCCATTGGACCTTCTTGGGTTGCTCAGCAGTTCCATTTGGGTGAGACAGGTGTCTTCACTGTTTGGGGCCTATTGCAGGTCATTCTGAGGTACTAACTAGAGTGGGAAGAGATTCAGCAGTAAAAAAACATTATGAGCATTTGGTTGGATGGTTTGGAATACTCATATTTTTCAATTTGCTTTGTTTTCTTTTATTTTTTCTCTTCTTTTAACCACCCTTGCTACCAGCTGGAAGGTCCTGTGGAACTTCTTTCCAGGTTCTTGGTGTCCAAAGAGAAATACTGGACAAGACACACAGAAAAGGCAGGAAAACGTATGTTTATTAGAAGGAGAAATGAAGTATGCCCTACACAATGAGAGCAAGCTGGCTAAAAAGTTTACAGTAGCCCTGAGGATAAGGGAAAGGGGCATTTTACTTTTGGTTGAGAGTCCAAGTCCCCCGGGCTTCCCTGGGCATATCTAACAGCTACTCACAGCCCCATCCTGTGTGTTAACTATGCATGGCCTTTCCATAATTCTATACAATTCCATTAGAATTGTATCCATGAGATGTAACTCATATGCTGAGAGAATAAAGAATTTTCCTGGTCAAACGTTATCTGTAGACACCTTGAGGTGTTTTTTGTTGATTGTTTTGCATTTGTTTGGTTTTTTTTTTACCTGCACTGGGAATTTCTCCAAAAACTTATTTGTGGGCCACTAATTTGTAGTTATGATTTGGGAGTTAGGCAGACAGGTCTCTCGGCAGGACTGTGACTCTTAAAAATTGATGGGGAGGGATTTCTTAGCCTGCGATTCATAAGAAGGTCCAATATGGCCTGTGCTCACTACTCTTCTACATTTATTTTTGGATGGGCAGCAAAGTTTCAGTACTATCTGAATCTGCACATCAACTGGACTGGTCAGAGTTAGACGAGGGAACTGCTGCGGCTGTGCCTTCTTCGTCACCTGAATGTGGGGCAGGGAAGGTTTCTCTCTTTAAGGCCTGATGGAGTGTTCAGCATGGCCAGAGGGCTTTCTACCTGGGCCAGGAAAATGCCCACTAAGGAAGTATTCAGATGGAGGGATAAATCTATTCTGCAGACACCAGGACTCGTCTATCCCTTTCCTAATCTTTTGGGGCTCTTCTGAACACATCTGGAGATTTATGGCTACAATTTAGGGTGCTGGGCTAGTCTGAGGCTTCTACAGAAGCCAAGCTAGAGTTCAAGGTTCTTTACCTATTTGTCAGACAAGAAAGTTAGGGTTAAGAGACATTTAGAGCCTACAGATACTTACACATGTTTAACGATCAGGTGTGATTTACTCAGGTATGAAAGTGCTTGTGCTACTTCTCAGCTCCCCAGAGATGTGTTATTTACCTGTGATTTAGGAAAAGGTGATTCTACTGTGATGCATCGTCACCTGTATAACTGAAAGTACACTGATTTCACACAACTATTCTTAAGAAGATTCTCCCTTTAACTTTTGCCAGTATAATATCTACAGCTGGTTTCTTTTCTCTTTTCTAGGTTAGTGAAAAGTGTAAGCAAGAACTTTCTATGCCAATTGACCATGCAGCTTCGTGGACAGTGTTCTCATTAGAATTTAAATTCTCCTCATTTTGATTAAGATTTCTTGATTAATTCTGAGATGGTTGTATTTCAAAATATTTGTCAAACTTCTGCTGGATGGAAATTAATTTTTTTCTTCTTTCATCTCCAATTCTCCACAGAAAAGTGAAGAAATTTGACTATAGATGGCTTGTCTTTGTACTTTTCTCAGTGAGGAGTATTGTTCTTAAGTTTACTTTATTTTTCTTCATGCTGGAGGCCTTGAGCAATAGAGCCAAGATAAGATGTGCACCTTCTTACTAGCTATGTCTAAATGTTTGTACCATCAGAAATGTTTTAAAAACTGGGGAAGAACTTTTAAAAATTGACTAAGATCTCTGGCAAGTTAATGCAGAAAAAAAAAACTTTAGGAAATTTGAACTCAGATTAATTGGGCAAGCAATATCCTTTGAAATGTATATTTCTCACCTTGGTATGGTCAGGAGTCCTACTTCAGATGGCAAGTTTAGCATTAAGTATTGCTTAGGACTGTAAAAAGGAAAATCATTTCAACAGTGTCAACTTTTCAAAATCTGGTAAATGATTAATCTAAGTCTTTGTTTTATGTGTGTTTACTTACGTGTGTATTTTGTATGCTGTGCATGTGTACTTGTGTTTGTCTATCATTTAGATGGTGCCAGATTAATTTTAATATGAGGATATTTAGTAATGAAGAAAGTATAAACCCAAATGGCTTTTAGTCCATATGATTTAAGCAAAGGTTTAGAGGATAAAATAAAGATATCATTAGAAATGTTAACAACCATTTTGCCTGAGTTAGCCAATAGGAATTATGTTTTATATGTTTTATATATTTTACTTTCAAAGGAGTGTTTTCAGTTTCAAACAGGCTACAAGAATAGCCAAAGAGAATAAAGTAATTTTAATGAAAGAAAACTGAATTCATTGTGACCTTAGGATTCTTGAGAATCAGAGTCCATTGAACATGAGAAAATGTAGCACACATATTTATAGAAAACTGGCTGGGCATTCTTCTCTTTAAAAGTTTAGATTATTTAGCTTCTCAAAACATGTGTCAGTAGTAGGTCTCATTGCTGCTTATATTCTTAGCAGGAACATTTCTAAAAGGCAATGTTTTGTAAGACAGACTCCTCTCTGGCCTATTTCAGTAGTGATGTGGGAGTGATTGAAAAATCTCTGTTCATTAAACATTAGTTAATAAAAGTCCATTGGAGAGCTTCCTTACTAGGCCTTTGAGAAGGAGTAGTGTTGTTCTATCCATTAACTTAGGTCTAAGTTGGCATGTGACAGCCATGCTTCTTCCTAATTTCCTTCATGTTTATGCAGTTAGTAAATTCTGCAACTCTGGAAAGACAAGGCAGGAGGCACTGATGTGGAACAAGTACATTCCCAGGCAGTCTGTGGCTCTTTCTAAAGTTCTGAGTTTTGCCATTTTAAATGCCCATGACTATTAAAGTACTTTTACAGTCCTCAAAATGGATTAACTTATGGGCATCCTTAGTATTCAGGGCTGAAAATATCTCTCTGGGGAACCAGCCTCTGACAGAGCTTCTGAGTTACTTGACGAGGATGGGACTGATTTATTTGCCTGAGGACTCTAAGGGAGAGAAATCCCAGTGTAGTTGTTTTCATTAAACAGGTGGGAGAGTCCCATGGGTATCTGAGGATAGTATCATCAATGATATAACTTTCCCCTTCCTTGGAGACCTCTGAGGTAGCATAGTTTGTGGGCACTTATGGAAAAATTGCCACAAAAGCCTGAGCAGAAGGGATTTCACACCACTTTCCCTTCACATCACTTTCCCTTCACATCACTTTCCCTGCCTTTTGCAGGAAATATCTAACAGAAGAATCATATTGCAATTTAGAATTCCATTTTGTACCCATCTTTATCATTTCTTAGGTTATACTGGACTGTAACAGTATTGTGTAGGACCTACGAGGGAGAGACGGGGTGGAAGAGAGAGGGGAGAGAGAGAGAGAGAGAGAGAGAGAGAGAGAGAGAGAGAGAGAGAGAGAGAGAGAGAGAGAGAGAGAGAGAGAGAGAGAGAGAACTAGGTTAGGGCCTTTCAGAGGGCATCTCCACAGAAGGATGTAGACCCACTGATTCTCCAGATCATTCCCCATGAAGCACGGTTATACTACTAGATGTCTTTGATAAAGCAAGCAGCACTGGTTCTTTCTTACTTTTTTCCTTAGCACTCTTCATGCCCTGTGGCTTACTATGACTCCCACAGGGTCAAATTGTTAAAAATATTTTAAAGATCAGCCTAATGGTGAGGTCACTGAGATCTGCTGCTTGTTTGCCTTGGCACACCATGGGGTATGTGGAGAGAGAGACTATGTCTGGGGTCATTTGGAGGGCATCCCTGCAGAAGGATGCAGACCTGTTGAGTTTCAGGTGCATCCTTCATGAGATTTAATTGTACTACTAGATGATGCTGGTGAAGTGGTACCATTGCCTTTCCTTAAATCATATTAGATCTTTCCATAGCATGAGATCCAGTCCAACTCCTTAAAGACCATGGTGGTGCCCCCAGGGCTCCAACTAGCCACTTGGAAATCAGTATCCCTCCTATTCATCTTAATAACAATATCAGGTAATAATATCCTGTGGGAAACAATGGGTATTATGGGTAAGCAAATTCAATTCCTCATAGACCCAAAAGTGGCTTATTCTGTCCTAACTTCCTTCTCTGTAAAATTCTCCTCTAAATCTACAGCTGTGATTGAAATTGAGAGGACCCCTAGTTGGTGCTCCTTTATACCTGCTCTGACATGTTAGTTCAAATACCAAATGTTTAACCATGAAATTTTAGTTGTTCCACAGTGTCCTGCTCCCTTACAGAAAGAGATTTACTTGTTACTTTGGAAGCAATTCTCCAATTTCAGAAAAAGCCAAAGTGGATTTTACCTATTGGGATTATGCCAGGGCATGGTTTTAGGCATCCCTGAGGTTATGATTAAAGACTTGCACTACTGTTAATCCTGCCTCACTGATGCCTGCAGGCTCAGCAGTTAGTCAATATTCTAAATAGATGATTTTTCAGACCTATGCAAGTAGGCAGGACATCACTGACCTGCCCCTCCAAGACACTGAAGAGGTGTGGTCCACTGATTGAAATCAACTTTCCAAGAAGGACCTCAAAAGTCAAGTTAGCCAGGGATTTAGCTCAGAGGTGCTGCTCCTGCCTGGTAAGCACAAGGTCCTAAGTTTGATTCCCAGTGCAAAAAAAAAGGCAAGCTATGCAGTTGTCAACTTCCAACAAGTCATTAAGGCCAACCCCATTTCCCAGGAACCACTGCTCAAAAAGCAGAACTTGTAGACCTTATTGGCCATTGATATGAGAAATAGAAAAAAAGCTAAATACCTACACAGATTCCAAATATGTCTTTCTGGAGCAACATGCCCATGAAGCAATCTGGAAAGAAAAGAGTTTGCTGACTAATAAACAATCACCTATAATGCACAACCAGAAAATTCTACAACTCCTTGAGGCAACCAATCTTCCCAGACAGGTCTCTGCTATTTGTTACAAAGGACACCAAAGAGACATGTCTGTTGTCTCGCCGAAAAATCAAAAAACTAATAGAGAGGCAAGAAGGGCTGCATTCAACTTCCTAGGTTAAACTGGCCCCTCTTGAACTGATTGAGGAAAAAAGATCACCCAAAAGAAGAAAGCTACTCTTATGAACCTCTGGAAGACCTGAGGCTTCTCTTCAAAAACCAAGACTCCAGTACTGCTCTAGGTTCAGATAAGTAGAGTCATGAATTACCCCTAATTTACCACAGCTTAAATGGGTATCTGTTTTAAGATTTTTGTTTTTATATCTGTAAAATGGGTGATCTTGGTAGGACTGTGATTGTCAGATTTTTTTTAGTTTAATTAAAATCCTTTGCCATGCTTTCTGCTGTACAGGAAGTGAGAAAATAAAGCTTAATGGCTCTAAGTGATAGACCTATTGTAGTCCACCCTTTTAGACAGATCAGAAAATATTCTGACCTGCTTCTTCTCACATCTGAGCTCTGCATCCTCAACCTAATAGCAAAATTTATCCACTGAAGGAGTCTTTTAAGCAGTTCCTCAGATTTGATCCAGACTGTAGCTCATGATTCTCCTGAAAAATTTAAGAACAGGAAGCTCAACAGTTCTTCACCAGAGACAATAACTCATTTCTTATTGTTTTCTGACAGTTTTTTTTTCTAATGGAGCCAGTGAGCCACAGCATTCTAAGGTAGTTGGAGAGAACATAATTTCCAGTAGGTAGGATCTATAGCCCCTTTCAGAAGGAAGTAGCAACTCATAAAGATTAGTGGGAATTTGTGTCTTTCAGGAGGAAAGGATGCAGGAGATTAGGAGATAGCCAATAGGCTGAGCAGTGACCTGTCAGTCAAAGAAATACAGGATACATGTCCAGAGCAGTTTCCAAGCTCTTCACCATGTAACAGTCAGAAAATGGTATCATTTCTTTCTGGGCACAATATCAAGCAGGATTTTTATAGGACAGCTCATATCTGATGTCAGAATGCAGGATGAAAAAGATAGTCACCATTAACTCTGTGGTCACTGTGTTTTTCCCTAGTGGCTTGCTCTGCATTCTATAGGGCATACTTCTTTCCTACCTGTAATACCTTTAATAGATATATTTATGTTTAAAACAACAAGGTTTAATATATTGATCTGTTTTTAATGACATTTACAAAATAACTTTTAAAAGGTTCTACTTTTGTCAAAATATTTTTTGTGAGTTATCTAATTCCTTTTGTTAGGTTTTAAATGTTTTGAAAAATCAAGTCTTAGAAAGTTTGTATTTACTTAGATATCTGTTTAATGGTTTGGTTTACACTTCTGCTTAAACTACTATTATGTAATTTGAACTATTTTAATTAATTTAGTTGTCCTCTTATAACTCAACTAGTCATGATAGTTCTCTTTAATATGCTGTAAAATAACTAATTTTTTGTGAAATTTCTACCTTGTGTATTGCCTATAGTCATGTATCTGGCAAAGGCCATGTTCCTCTTGGTCCATAACAGATAGTCTTGATGAAACATGTATATTCTTGGAAAATTGACATTAACACTTGCACACTGTTCAAAATGTTTGTAGTTCTCTATGTGTACCTAAGAAATCCTAATGGTGTTACTGAATTGTAATCCTCAGTCTTGGTATTAGTAAACCAAATGGTCATTCATTTTGGTTTAAAAGAAAAGCAGATGCTAGGTATTTGCTTGATTACCTTTCTGACAAAACTAACCTTGTCTCACAACAGTATTGGCTTTATTTAATGAAGTGGGTCACTACATTTCTTAGTTCATGCCTACTATACATACTGAATTTGCTTCACATTTATTGGTTTGTTTTACATCTGCTTGTTAACTTTATAACTATTATTTGTCAAAGTTCTAGTATAGTAGAGTTCTAACATCAGAATAGACAGGATTACTCTTACCAATGTACGTTTCTAGGTTCTTGGTGTCCTGGACAAAGAACTGAACAAGACACACAGAAAAGGCAGTACAAGTATACATCTATTAACAGCAAAAGAGAGGTACATGCTACAGTGTAAAAACAGGTAGATGAACAGGCTCACAACAGCCCCAGAGATAAAGGAAAAGGGACTTTGGCATCCTAAATTCTTGAATTGGCTTCATATAAACAAGACATTAGAACAGTTGTCCTTTTATAACCTACTTGACCTGATGCCAGATTTCAACTGCCCTATGAAAAGACACCCTGGCTACCCGCCAGATGTAAATGAAGAACTGGACAGAGCACTTTTCTGATTGGTCTTGCAAACAGTGTCAAATTCAAAATGAAGGACTGAAAATATCGCTTTCTGACTGGTCCTTTGTGCAGTTCTCAGAAGGCATGGAGTCGTTTTAGACCCTGTTTTCTGCCATGTTCTCTGGGTTTTTAGGACTTTGACACATTCCACTCTGTTCATTGTCCAGGTAGCCCTAGCTCTAATCTCCTAGCCCAGAGTGAAGATAACTTCAAACTAAAAGAGGCTTTTCCCACTAATTTTTTTTTTAGTGCATGTGTGGTGTACAAAATGATCACATTTATTATGGGAATTTGGTATTTTTATATAATACGTCTTAATTTTTTTCACATTTCATTGCCCTCCCTTCGATAACCCCTTAACATGTTCAGTTTCCTTATCCAGTTTTATAATATCTGTCCTTTATTTTGCTCTTTAAATTATGTATACTTTGAGTTTCTCATATAATTAAAAACTATGTGACATTTATGCTTGTGTGTCTGATTTACTTCACTTAATATTATAGTCTCAAGGTGCATCTATGTTCCTATAAATGGCTCAAATTTGTCATTCCTTATGCCTGAGTAGTACTCCATTGTACATATATACAGTACTACATTTTCTTTCCCCTTTTATCTGTTGATGGCCATATAGGCCATTTCCAAGATGTAGTTATTATGAGCTATGGTGTTATAAACATGAGTATGCATGTATTATAATAATACAATGTCTTTAACTCTTAAGGGAAGATACATAGGGAGGAATAGCTGGGTCCAATGGAATTTCTGTTTTTAGTTTTTTGAGGAATCTCCACACCATTTCCCTTAGTGGTGTACTAATTTATATTCCACCTAAAATATAGATGTGTTCCTTTTCTGCACAACCTCATCAGCATTTGTCATTGTTTGATTTCTTGTTAATAGCCATTCTTTCTGGACTAAGATAAAATCTCAGTGCTGTTTTGCTTTTCATTTCTCTCATGGCCATTGATGTTGAGCAATTTTCTTCCTGTATTTATTGGCCATTTGTACTTCTGAAAGTGTCTATGTATTGCAATTGCCTATTTTCTTTTAATCTTTTATTTGCAGGGTCTATTTTTTAAGCTCTTTATATATTTTGGATATTATTCCTTTGTCTGAGGAGTAGATATTAGGAAAAAAATAACATTCATAGTAATGTCGAGGAGTTAACCTAACCAAAGAAGTGAAAGGCTTCCATAATGGAAACTACAGTACTCCAGAAAAGGAGATGAAAAAGGATATCAAAAAATGAAAAGACGTTGTCTATATTTGAATATACAGAACCAACACTGTCAAATGGCCATATTATTAAAACTGAAAAATTTAATGCAATCCTGACCAAAATACCAACAGTATTATCCACAAAAATACAAAGAAATCCTAAAACTGATATGGAACTAGCAGAGACTCAGAATGGCAAAAGTAATCCTGGACAACAAGAACAAAGGAGAAGGCATCACAATTGTGGAATTGAGGTTATATCACAAAGCTACTGTGACAACAGCATGATTCTGACACAAAAGAAAAGATACAGACCAGTGCAACAGACGATAGGGTGCAGAGACAACCCCAGACTCATTCAGCCATTTGATCTTTGACAAAAGGACCAAAAACTTAGGCTGTACTAAAGATATCCTCTTTAACAAATAGTCTTGGGAAAACTAGTTGTGTACAGGTAAAAGACTAAATCTACACGTGCAGAATATTGAATGTACACCCACATCTCTCATTATGTATTAAAATTAAAACACACCAAAATCCCGGCTACTATCACACATACACTTAACCTGCTGGAAGGTAAGGACTTTTTGAACATAACCCTAATCACACAGGAAATAACATCAGGAATCAATACATGGGATTACGTCAAATTAAAAAGCTTCTGCACAGTGAAACAAACAACCGGTAGACGGAAGAGAAAAACTATAGAATAAGAAAGAATAGCCACACTTTTAAATCTCTGACATGGCTCAAATTTGGCAAGAAGATTTTTATAACACTCATTCCAATCATTTGTCACTTCCTTTCCAGTGTAGGACATGTTCTGAGTGACCATCACCACAGGAAGTTATCTGGACATGGAGGAACAAGGCCACAGACATTTAATTGGCAATGTCTTTAGGAGAGAAGAAAATGCATTCCAACAAGAAAAAAATTGTAAGTATCAAAGATATCTGCGTCATGGTTATAAAATGGGTTAATGGTTATACAACAAGGTTCTTTTATCCCCTTTCCATTTGCAAGGGATCTATCCCCTGCCTCATTCTATCCGTCCTCTACTGTGCTCTTTGCACAGTACTTTGCCTTACTCAAATGAGAGATACTATGTGGCATTTAAGATTATGTGTCAGATATATTTCACTCAACATCATATTTCCAGGTGCATCCAGAAATCTAACCCCAAGGAATATAAACAGAATATGTAATAAACAGGAGATAAGATTAATAATATCAATTAGAATGAACATGGGGAAAGGGATTTAGAAAAGGAGGAAGAGAGATAAGAGGGAAAGTGAACATGGTTTAAAAAAAGAACCAAGCTGTATTAGGTACGTGTACCCCCTCCCCAAGATAATTATAAACTGCATATGATGCAAGCACGTACTAATAAAAAAGAGGGCTCTCATGCATGATTGAAAAATAAAAGTCTTTCTAGCAGGTGTAACTGCTAGATGTCTGCTGACTTTAGCACTACTCTACCCTGGTTGTTATTTCTTCTCAACATTATTGTCAAAGATTCAAGGGGAACCTTAAGACTTCTAAAACTTTTGATGACAACTTTCTCTGACCTCTACAAATTTCTATGCTCCCCTCAACAGTAGCCTGTCCCACATATTCTAGATAATTTATGCTGCTGGAGAACTTAGGTCTGCTTTCCAAATGAGAACAAGTTCCTGCCTCTGTGTGGGTTTCCTCTCCTGCACTGCAGTTTGGAAAATGCCTCCAGGCAGAAAGCTTAGCAATTGGAAATCCAATCATGTGTTCCATCTAATGAAGAATCACAGTTCTGTTAACTTTCTGAAGCCCTTCATTCATCTATTCTGTTTGATGTTTTGTGGTATTCAAGAAAGAAGGTCAGAGTGGTGTCTTTTTTAACAAGCATGAACACATGAACACATAATTTTGGGGCCTTTCTATTGGAGAGTATAGATAGCTCAGTACCAATGAATACTTGAAGTTCTCCCTTCAGCTCTAGTTACTGTTCCAAAAGGGAATTTTCTTCAGCACACTCACCTGGGCCCCTTGTATTTGGTGCTGAATCTCTTTACCCCCCACCTCTTACCCTCCCTGCTCAGTCGTTTGATTGCCAGAAACAGCAAACTATTCCCTGGGAACCTGCCAAATTCAGTACCACTGTTGCCCTCCTCCGCTCCACTGCCTCCTCCTCCTTCTGTTCCTTCTTTCATACTAGGGATTGAGCTCAAGGCCTTCACACTGATTCACACACTTGGCCCTTTATTCATTTTTGTGGATATTTTTTAGAGAGTCACACTAAGTTGCCATGTGGCTCAGACTGGGTTCAAACTTGTGATCCTCCTACTTCAGCCTGCTGGGATTGCTGTCATGTACTACCACACCTGGATCCACTATCTTCTTAATAAACAAAATGAGCATAAATTAATTATGAAAACTTGTAGGACACTAGATGACACAAGATCATTAAATTGCCTATGCTTTCTGTCACTACAATCAACATGATAAAACCAAAGTATATAATGAAAGAATGGAAGTGTCAACATAGGAAGAGCAAAATCCCCCATATATACTATATAATATATGTGTGTGTGTCCATTAGCAATAACTATCCTTATTTCCCTGCAAATAAAAGTCAGTGTAAAATCAATAAAGAAAGTTCTGCCCCTGAAGATAAACTTTGTTTAGATTGTCAAAGTTTTATGGGGTCTCTCATTAAAAGCACTTAGGGAAGCCAGGCTAATTATATTGGTGATTTTCACTCTAACAATGATGTATTCTTACTGTATTTTAGTGATTTTATTGGGTTGCTAAATAAGGAATTTATTAAAATAAATTCCTTTAGGGTGCCCAAACTGCCAGGTCTAAAACAGAAGGTGGTTTAGATCAAGAATCTTAAATGAAAGAAGAAGGCATGAATTAATTTATAAAGCAAAACTAAGTGAGTTCAAAAGTGGAAAAGCTTTGCTTTATGCTATAAGATCTTAAGCAACCATTTCTGGTTTGCAAAGGTCCTTTGATATGAAAGTAAAAGCAAGTCTAGATTTGAAATGAGAAGGTAAGAAATAGAAAAGTAACTAAAGCCCAAATGTATGGAGAGTTTTTAATTCGTAGACCCTAGATTTTGAAAGCACTTTAGGATTTTTGACACGGGAGAATTGTTCCTTTTGGTTTTCAAGGGTTGTCGTGTTACGCTACCTCTACTACTAACTCACAGGCTCACCAAGAATGAATGCCAGTGAACAAAACTGAATCAATGAATTTTTTGAGCTTTAAAGTGTAAGTCCCTGCTTTGGAATCTATACACTAGCTGTCTATTTGTCTAAATTTGATATACACTTTAAAACTTTGCTCCATTTCCTTCCATAACACAATAATTTCCACTCTTGCTCCAACATTCAGCACATTCCCCCAGAATAAGAATGAAGTCCAACCAATCGAATGTTTGATGCTTTGCTCCCCAGCAGTTTCATTTTATGACCAGGGCCAACAGTTTGTATTCCCAAGTAACAGAAAGCTGCCATCTGACTCAACTATCCATATATAGCAAGTAATTTTCTCTCATTTTTAATATGTGCATGTTCTGTGGCTGCATTCCTGCCAAGAGCATAGAAGTTCCTTTTCCCCACAGTGTCCATCCTCTCATCCTTTTCTTTTCTTCCTTTTCTTCTTTTTTCATGTGTATTCTTCATGATGAACATTATGATGCATGAGATGGATTCTCAATTTAGTCTTGATTTGCATTTCCCTGATGGCTAAAGATGTGGAACACCTTTTCCATAGGCTTTTGGAGCATTTTTCTTTTGAGAATTCTCTGTGTAGTTCATTGGCCCATTTATTCATTGGTCTGTTTTATTTTTGAGTTCTTACATATTAATTCTCGATCGGAATAGTCTTTAAAACAGAGTTTCTCCCATTCTATGGGTTGTCTCTTCAACCTGTTGATCATTTCCTTTGCTATGAGGAAATTTTTAAATTTGATGTGTTCAGTGAAAAAGTAAGGCACCTAATATGTGTTCAGACACATACGTTTAATTGTCACATAATTTCTCTTATATGAGAAACCATTTACCAACTTCTGATATTATTTCCTGTGCTATTGAGGTTTTATTCAGGAAGTCTCTGAGTGTGATTCTGCCTCCATGTCTTTCCCTCATGTTTTTCTTTGCAGGATTTACAAAGTTTCTGGTCTTATATCTAGGTTTTTGATCCATTTTGATGTGATTTTAATAGAGGGTGATATATAGGGATCTAGTTGTAATCTTCTTCCAATGGATATCCAGTTTTGCCAGTATTACTTGTTAAAGAAATTGTCTTTTCTCAAGTGTATGTTTTTGGCCCCTTTGCTGAAAACCATGTAGGTGCATGAATTTTTTTCTGTTTCCTATTACAATGGTCTGTGTTCTAGAGGGTTTTTTTTGGGGGGGGGTGCCATATCATTGGACAGCAGTATCATAGTAAAATATTCCTAATTTGCTGGAGAATAATCTACAATTCTAGAATTCACTTGTAAAAGAGACCCAAGGGAGAGTGAAAATCCTGCTGATTCTCAATGAACTTATCTCCCAGTTGCACCATTTCAAGGGCCTTTTGGCTGCAGCATAGCTGAAGCCAGGGAACATGGTGCCATCCAGTAGGTACCTAGCACAACTACCTAGCACATCACATCCTGCATGGGGGACTCCAAATGTTCCTAGAAGGACTGAAGAGCTAGGACTAGCTGCAGTGTCTGATGGAAGCTGAATTATTTGCAAGTACACATTAATTGTACTCCTTAATTTTCTGAATAAATGGTAGAATTTGAAGGTAAAAAACTTTACTAATCATTAGAAATAGTCCCACAGCCAATTAAGTTTACGTACAATCAGATAAAACTTCAGGAATCTTAGAGTTACCATGATAATATTTCATGAATATTTCTTAACCTATAGAGCAGTTTATAAATAGGACAGATGAAGTGTTCCTCTAAGTGGTATTTCTCAACCATGAGAGTAAAGTCATCAGGAAAGAGCTGTCTCAAGATTCTCACTGCAGAAGCTCAGACTAAATCATTAATTATTTCAGTTATATTAGAATTTATTTGAAGCAGTATTTATTTCTTCAAGTAAGTTTTCTAACACTGGATCATCCTCAGATATTTTTCCAAACCTAGTATGTGGGGTACATAAAGAAACGCTTGTGATCTCATGCAGCCCTCAGTAACAGGCATCAAGTTCTTGCCAAAGAAAGGAAGATTCCCAGGTATGTGTTCAGTAGAGCATGACTATTGTTTCTGAGTATGAATATAGAAACCTCATAAAGGACCATGACCATTTTTCTTTTATATTCATAATTTAAATAACACTCAGGCAATACCTAAATAGAGCAAACTAGAAATATGAAGAGGTCTAAGTTTAGGATCCTAGCCTCTTCTTGCTTTCTTAAAGACCATCAAGTCCTTCTTCCAAGAGGCCTGGACACATTGAGCAATGAATAATCTTTCTCCGTTGAAAAACACTTTTGATAGCTAATCATAATACTCCCTTGAAAAAAACCATTTACTTACTATCTGAACATTATTTGTATATTGAGGAAACCAATTCTTGAATCTGAACAAAGATGCTGCATATTCAGGACCTAATATATTTTGTGCTGATTGTATGGTAATTTCCCTCACTGTAGTTGAACTAGACTGCTATCAATTCCCAAAATATGCTCATGAATTCATATTAATAAAATTCCTGAACCAATTTAGCTTTCATCTATAACTACCTTTTGTCTCTTTTCCTTCTCCATGGTAAAATTAAGGATCCCACTGCCTATAAGAGAAATTCTATAGTCCTGCCACCAACAGTAATATTTTCTTTCTCCTCTCTCCTTGTATCTTTCGTTCTTATCTCCACCTGTGTATTATTCCATATTATTAAATCCTTAATTTAAAAAAGTTACACTGCAATCAAGTATGCATACCATATCCCACTGGGAAATATGTTGCTTAGACACAATCTTCTGCGTAGACAATTGTAGACAATTGGTGAATACTGATGGAGGACTAGAAAGAAGAGAAAGACAAATTTATTTTCCTTTCTAACAATCTTCATTAATGTCTTCATCAACTGGAGTGTGCTCCATTCAATTGATGAGGGAGAGGATTTTGAAAATGTGCACCATTTCCTATTAAAACAAATCTTAAGTGTCAGGTGGATGAAAATTAGGTGCAAACTAAACCAAAAACACAGTTTTAATTAAAGAATTATTGATGGATCTTTCATGTGAGATTGAAAAAGTCTAATGTAAAAGAAAGACAAAAATAACACAATTTGATTAATTCAATATGAGTCTATGGATTCTTGATATTTAAATGCATAAAAGATAAAAAGAAATAAATCTTCAAGAATAAGTCAAATAATGATACCATTAACAATTAAAAATTAAAAAATAAAAAGTAAGGCACCTAATATCAAATGATGGAGAAAAATGTGTCTAAGTGCATCAATAAAAACAAAAATTCAATCAAAGTAAGTAAAACTGAAATAATAATGCCTTGAGTTTTGTTTCTTGTATATTTACCTAGCTGATAAGCACTGATTTTTATATGATTTTTCAATGGCCCAAATTTTCTAGAAAACAATTTGGAAATTCATTGTAAAAAAATATTTAGAAAATCACAACCCACATTTGGTCATGTAGGAATGGATGCTCAAGTATTAGAAAAATCTATTACAAAATTTACTACAAACTCATACACAGAATTTTGTTTATATTTTGAGAAATTGGGAACGAGGTATATGTTTACATATTGAGTAATGTTTAAATTTATTTTATCATATCAAAGAATGGAACATCATTCACAAATTTCTTATCAAAGATTTTAATATCAAAAAATATTTATGATAATGCTAAGTAAAAAGGAGCAAATGTAAACTTTTCATGTCATAGTCTTAATTATAAACCACATACTTGCATGACTATGGAATAACAAAGTGAATAGAACATCATATCACCTTTTCTGAAATAAAGATATAGGTGACAGTATTTTTCTGCATCCTTTTCTATCCATAATGTGTAAGCAAAATCATGATTACCATTTAAGTGGTGTGAAAGAATTGCATGTTTCTTTAGGTATTACTCACTGCATGTCACCTGTCATCATTAGAGAGTGATATTCCAGGACAGGAGGGGCACCTGGGGCAGGGAGTTTGCTCAAAGAGATGCAGTGACTGCAGATGAGAAGGGAGCATATATGAGGGTCTCCCCTCTTCTCCTCATTAATAAAAAGTCAGTAGCTGGTAAGAATAACCCATACAATATAAATTAGATATGCTTAACCCATACAACATAAATTAGATATGCATAACCCATATAATATAAATTAGCCCATACAATATAAATTTAGAATAACCCATAGAATATAAATTAGATATGCATAACCCATACAATGTAAATTAATCCATACAATATAAATTAGATATGCATAGATTTGGAAGCTAAAGAATCCAATGAATTGTTCCTCAGAAGAGGCATTCTCTGGTGGAAGTTAGAGATTCCTTTTGTTGTAAACAATACAAGAAATAAGAATGAACAGAGTCAAGTAAAAAGTAAGAGACTGAAATGAGGAACATTATGTTTCCTAAAAAAATGCATCTATCTTTTAGCTGCAACAATAGAAATTATTCAAAAGGAAATTACTCAAGAATAGAAATGAAGGCCTTGCCTGTTGAATAAGAGATCATTGTATTTCTGAGGCTATTGTATTTTCTCTGCTTTGACAAAGGGGAAGGTCAGGTTTTAAGTTTAGAGATGTAGGGATAATTATATAATGGCAAAACCTCTGTTAGAGATGTTAGTGGGGAAGAGTAGAAAACAGCAGGAGATACACAAAGGGAACCAGCTGGCGGGCTGAAGTGTCATTCTACTTTAAGTCACTGGGAATTGAGGGATTCTGCTGAACAAGAAAATAATATTTTATGGTCTTGGTGGATCTATGGGAAAGTTTCATGTAAGTTTACCAGGATGTATGTGTTCTGGGAGAGAACAGTTGAGTAAGAAAAAGAAAATTCTAACAATGAATGATTTTTAAAAAAAATTTATGTCTGCTAATATTTCATTATAAACAATGCGGATGTTAGTGAAAACTGCCACTGTTATAAACACAAATTGAGGTTTTCCACCTGAAATAAATTGAGTAACTAGCAACCCTCTAGAATATTTTTTCTTACTCATTTTTCATATTAACTTTGTAAATATAAATTTGATCTAGTTGCAGTCTTTCAAGCAACAGTGTATATATAATGTTTTTTTGTCTTCCATTCTAAAAGATAAAAAAGCCTAATGGCTAAATCATATTAAATAAACAGGCTTTCCTACAATTGCTTTTGTTTATTGAAGTAGCTCTGTCAATTTCCTAGAATCTTAGCAATCATGGAAGTCTCAGAAATCTACTGTATTCCTATAAATCTACTGTCTAAACTGAAAATTCCAAGTATTCTAACTATCCCTTGGTTGTGTTGCTAAGATAAGTAACTGCAAACTTGTTTATCTGTAGCAGTTCTTACTTGAGGACACTTTTTTAGCCTGGTTAATGCTGTATTTGTGCCTGGTATTTCTCAGACGACTATGTCAGCTGAAGCTTATCTTGTAAGAAAGCACTTTGCATTATGGTTTAATAAGCTCAGTTAACTCCGATGATAAATCTTCTCTCATCAGTGATCAGAGGTAATTTCTATGATTGCATATCCAAATAAGTTCTATAGTTCTTTATTGCTTTTGCTTTAGTCTTTGTTGTTTGAGCCACATGCTGTCAATTTAACACAAAACAAATTTTTTCCTTACCTCCTTTACAGAAATGAATTATATTATGTGGCCTGTTCTCTCCATCCACTACAGAAGGCACAAATGCAAAGCAGGTCTGCTGCCATGCTGGTCCAGGGCCATTCCACATTGTGCTGTTAAATCATGAAGGTACAAACCATTTGTCAAAACTAAATTTAGTGGAATCAAATTTACTTTCCATGCAGAGGGTGTTGGATTCCTATCTCGGTTTCACTCAATAATTTATCAGGCCCTGATTTGTTTGAAATATAATAAAACAACCCATAATAAAGTTAAACATTTCTGTACCTCGGAATAGGACACTGGATAAAATACAAAGCTAATCACAATGCCACATATGCTGATGTTTATCGTATGGAGACTGATGGGACATTTCTAAGTAGATACAATGTATCCAATTCAATATCATTTTATAACTGCTGCCAATTCTGCATAGTTGGCATGCTTTACTTCTTCCCTTGTTTCCTCTTTGCTATCCACCCATGCCTCTTTTCTATACCCTATGAGGAAAAAACAGTACTAATTTCATATGTTGAAGATAGATAGGTTGTCGTTTTTCTCTTGGTCCTACCTCAACTAGTAAGTGAGGAATACCACTCCCAGTCCACCAATAAAATGTTCTAAACACAAAGGAGAAGAAAGTACTGACTATTTCAAAACTCTAACACTCTCTCAAATTTCACTAGAACATACTTATTCTCGTTTGGAAAATAGTAGGATGGTTTGCTGTGGCTTCAGGGATGGTGAGCTCGTGTGTTTTCCTGTCACAGCCAACAGTTTCCCAGTAAGTTACAGGAGCTGCTGCAAGGTAGGAGCTAAGTGTACAGGCTCTATAATTTGGCTTTTCTGATTTGAATCATTGTTCTGTAGCTGTTTAAGATGTTTGAGAACTTGGATGGAAGGCCTAAATCACTGTATTTCACTCTTCTCATGCAATATTGATCATAATAGTGTCAGTAGTGCAAGGTTAGTAAGAGAATTAAATCACAGAATCACGTGCCCGATGCAGAGTAGACACTCAGTTAAGGAGGCTCTAGAGAGGCTCTACCTTCTTAAGTTTCAGTTAAAAAACAAAAACAGAGTCACCCTCTGTCTCTCAGTCCCTTTCAGTTGTATTTAATGGGCCTTCCTACTTCTGCCTGTCCTTAATTTCAGAACCATTCCAGAGGACCTGGGATGTGGATGGCTCTTCCGGCCAACTCAGTTCACAGAGTCTGTAATGGGGCTTCCTCGTTACCTGCATCTATTCTCTGGTCTGGATGTAGATGTGTCCATGAAACGACTTCCCTCTCGACCTCATTGTTCTCCCATGTTGGTTCTGTCCATGGGACCAGCCATGTGCCTCTTGGATTCTTTGCACTAGACTTCGCTACTTGGCTGAATCTTTGACACTCTATCTTGAGCTTGTCAGTGACTTCTCCTGAATGGATGACTTCTTTCCCCAAATCAGCAGCCATCAGCTGGCTTCTTGTGGAACGTGAACAGATAGCCCAGAACCACAGTAATTCTGCAGTGGAGTAATATTTCCCTCCTGGGATCCCGTGAGAGGTTCTGGATTATATCTCTGACACTATCTGAACACAGCTGAAGCTCTTCTATGCTTTCCATATACTTTGGACATACATGGTAGACCGCGTGGTGTCTGAAGGATCAGACTTTCAAGCTGTGTTTTTTTTAAATACAGGCAAGGCTTCTTTCCACTACCTCTGGCCAGAGTGATGACCTCCCAGCTTGCTTTTAAGTTAAGCCAAGACAATGTCACTAAAAAATAAAGGATTCCAAAGTTCCTTCTGATTCTTAATAAGGCTTTTAATTTTTATCCAGGGTTGGCAAAACCTGGATAACGACAATCATAAAACTTAACTTCTGGGAATCCCTTTTTCATATTCTCCTTCATTCCCTCTATGCCACAAAACTTCATTATGGATGAGAATTGCCAATGCCATAGAATCTTTGTTCTACAAAGATTACCATAATTGCTTTATACTTCTTGTAGTATGGTTCTACTGTTGATAAACTGTTTTAGTGTTTGTATTTATGAAAAATTCTCTGTCTCACTTTATTTTTATGTTTTATTCAAAAATAAGTGATATATACAACGCATATTTTAAGTTGTTCAATTGGATTCATCATGATACATACACACTCAGAGGCTATCATTGTCAGCAATGTGCCAAAAATATCCAGCATCCCCCAGTGTGTTGGGTTCCACTTTAATGTCTCTCTCTCTCCTTCCCCACAGCCCTATCCAAACAGCCTCGATTTTCTTTCTGTCAATATAAATTACTTTGCATATTCTACAGAAGGAAACATAAGCTATGTACCATTTTTGTTTTAGCTTTTAAATCCAGCATTATTATTTTATACTCCATCCATATTGTTGAATGTATCATTAGTTCATTCCTGCCATTGTTGAATAGTATCCTGTTGTTTCCTTTGTGAGGATATATCATGGTTTGTTTTATCACTGAATTGATGGTGCACATTAAGATTATTTCCTGTTTTTTGGTATTAAAACTGAAGTTTCTAAAAACATCCTTTAAAATAGGCATTTGTTTTCATGGAGTAAATAATACTGAGCTGTTGATGACTGGGCCATATGGTAAGTGTGTGTTTATTTTTAATAGAAGGGCTAAGCTGTTGTTCAAATAGTTATACCATTTTGCATTGAGACCAGCAGTGTATACATTCTGCTTGCAAGGACTCCTTGCCAATACTTGTTATGATTCATTTGTGTTTGATTTCTACCATTATAAATATATGAGAGGTATAAAAATGATTATAACTTTAACATCCTCACTAGATAAGCTACTTAGTATGTTTTAGTATGCTGATTTGCCATGCATATAACATCTTTACTGAACTATATTTTGATGCTCTTTTGATTTTTGTATTATTTATTTGCCTATTATTCAATTTTGACAATTCCTTATATATTGAGAATGTAAGTTCTTTATCAGACATATGTTTTGTATTTACATGCTTGTATATTTTATTTCAGTCTGTGGCTTCTCTTTATTCTTTGAAGGTATATTTTGAAGAGTAAAAGCTTTTAATTTGATAAGGCTGATTATAAATTTATTGTTGTTGCTAATGCTTTTTATGTCATATCTGAGAAATATTTTGCTAAGCAAGGGTTACAAATATTTTTATCCTATATATTCTTCTAAAAATGCAAATCTATGTCCAATATTGAGGTTCTTTTGTATATGGTATTATTCTGGCTTAGTGAAAGAAAAACTTGAGTCATTTGTAGGAAAATAGATGCACCTTGAGACCTTCATGTTAAGTGAAACAAATCAGACATATAAACTTAAATATCACAGAATTTCTATCTTATGAGAAAACTAGAGTGAAAATAAACAACAAAATAAAAGATAATAGGAAAGGGGAAGATAGATTGTTCTCAAGTGGGAAGGGGATCAAGAGAGGAGGGAGAGGGGAGGAAGAAAGGGATGAAAAAAGGAATTTGGATTGTTATGTGTATGTGGCAATCCCACAGAAGTAAACATCACTTACTTGAAATATACAAAGAAAGAAAGAGGAACAGAGAGACAGGTAGAGGGACAGACAAAGGGCATGCAGAAAGGAATTAAGATGTGTTATGTCAGGTACCAACTTCAGACAAGGAGTGTGAGCATTGGGTACACACATGTACTAATAATCCGAAATACAACTTTGAAAAGAAACTACTTAGGAAAAAGTAGGATTCCTTATGACTTTGGCTTGGTTATTATGGACAGCTCAATATATTTCTTTATGTACATCAAAAGTTGTAAGTTGTGCACGTAAGGTTAAACATGTCTCCCAGCCATTTCAAATAATACATTCATGGTGTTTTTTTTACAACTAGGCATGAAATAATGTGAAATATGGATGCTATTGGGTCAAGCAGGATTATTAATTCAAGGCAGATATGTACAGAAATGAGACCAAATTTTAATATAAAAACATAAGTGGAAAAGTTCTCTTGAAGAGTACATTGATTTCCCTTAAAACTAAAAAAGCACATGCTACATTGTGCACTCGAACATGATTACTTCTCACAAATGGTTTGAAAAATTAATACTTTGTCTCAAATTTATAGTAATTATGTTATTTTTTCAGCCTTATAATGCAAGTGAACCTTGACCCAAAATTCCACACCTAGGAATTCATCTTGTAGATTTGCTTGTGCTTGTGTGAAATGATACCTATATAAGTCATTTCATGACACCATTTTCTAATAACCACAGAATTAAATTAAAAACAAACCATACGATGTCCACCCATAGAGGGCTGGTTAAATAAATTATCACTAATCTATTTGCGGAAAAACAATCATCAGTAAAACAAGTGAAAAACTTTCCATGATAATGATAAAAATATTAGAATGTATGAAAACAAGGAGAATAATCTGCTTGTTTGGCTCATTGTTTAAAAATAAGAGGTGATAACTGTGAAGACTCCTAAGCAGTAATCCCAGATACTCAAGAGAAGAAGGAATACAAATTAGAGGTCAGCCTGGGCAATTTAGCAATACCTTGTTTCAAAAAGGATGAGCAATGTAGATGATTGGCCATAGGTTCAACTCCAGTATTGGAAGAAAAACATAGAAGAAAGAATCATCAGTAAGAAGTTACATTCGTATTTGCTTGTATTTTTATTTTAAAATGTAGAAAAGACATCTTAAAATCTAATAAAAATGATTATCTATGAAGAAGCAGCTGGAATCTGAAGAAATGAAGAACAAGGTAGCTGTAGAGTCTTTTTTTCACCATATAGTTTTAAGATTTTTATATATATTTCTAACATTTAAATATATCCTAACATGAAAATGTATGATATAGAAAATTGGTCATGAGAAGACTTTAACCAGGGATCTAAGTCATATGTGTGTTTGGGCTCCAAACCACGACTCAATATGAACGTATGAAAGAGGAGTACTAGGGAGAAGGTGCGTCCGTGCACACTTGGGAATGCTCATATCACTGACCCTTTCAAGTCTGTCTAATTCCCACCGTTTCCTGCCTGGTGAAGCTCACGCCCTCCTGATGCATCATCACCTGTGTCTCCAGTGAGGCTTTGAGTGAGAACTGGAGATGAGCTCACTAACTTAGATGTCGCTGTCCTCATAGACCTCCTCTGCTGTCAAGCTCTTCTGACAGAGGAGAGGAGCAGATCCTGCTAGTCAGTGCCCAAGAGGAGAGGCCTGGCTGTGGAGGACAGCTGTGATTCCCGATCGCCACCACGTGTCCCACAGGGTGGTCTGTGGAGTATCTGAATACGTGGGAAGTAGCTAAGACGCGCTTCCTGCCTTCAGATGCACTGAGTCAGTAGTTTCGCTGGGACTCAGCAGGGATTCGCTTTTTAAACAAGTATCTGAATTGATTCTGATTTGTGTTCGAGGGTGAAACTGCAAAGTATATATATTTTTTTCTCAAAAAAGCTTGATAACTATTTCTCTTCCCAGCTAGATAAATATAGATATAATATAAATACAGATGTAGATGATAGATATTGATAAACCATAGATATGCATACAGATAAAAACACAGAGAGGATATTGTTTTGAACCAGCATAAATTATACAAGTGAGTAGCCAGTGAAGGGTTACTCCTATTCTTACTTTGGTAATGTTTTTTTGTAACTTTATACCTAAAGATTTCAGTTTAAGACAATTTATGCTTTACAAACTATATCACATTCTGTGATTTCCATGTGTCATGTAGATCCAGATCAGGAGAGCACTCCATCAGATGAGGAAATTCAAACCAATTCAAGTCACTTATCTACAAGAATCAGGATTAGCACTTTTTTATGCTACAAGTCATTTCCTTAACTTGCTCAAATAGTTACAGAACTTCAAATGTCACCTCAGGCATTCCTTTACCCCCAGGACAGAGGGTATCTAAAACATTAGGACCAAAAGGGTTCAAATAAATCCCACAGACATGAGTACATGCTACTTGGTGATGTATCCCTCCCAGTTTGAGCCAACCAAGTTTGGTTTACACTTCTGTAAGTGTCCTCTGCATTTCCACTTCAGTTAAATATTCTACTGGAGTTGAGTGCAACTTTTCTTTGCTGTAATGATCTCTACCCTGGGTAAGATTGGTTTAATGCGCCTTTTCTGGTGAACGAGAGAGTGAGGACGCTTAGTGACCATGAAGAACTCATTGCTCTAAAAATAAAAGTCTCAAGAAAAGGAAAAAATGGAAACAAAGTCTTTCGAAATAGGGAGGGGTGGAGGAGTTGAAGGGAAGGCAGAGGAATGGGGAAAAAATAAGACCCAAGATACATCATGTAAAGGTACAAATTCCCAATGATGAATGTCATCGCACTGTATACCTAAAATTTAGCAATAAACTTAATGAAAAAAAGAGAGAGATACAAGAGACCAAGCTATCCATTAGTCACAGGGCACACATTCCAGTGATAAAGAGCATCCTGACAGAAAGCCTGCTGTGACTGCTTAGTCACAGATAGGGATGCAATGCAAGTCTTGGAAGGCACATGGCAAGGTGCAAATAACATTAGAGTGAGAGGGAGGCAGATCAGACTGATTATTCTGCTATTTACATGCTCTTTGGCCTTGGGAAAGATCTTAATGTCTATAAACCTTAGTTTCATTGTCTTTAAACAAGAATTAACACATATATAACTGGGGTCTTGCTTAACAGGGATAGGTTTTTGAAGCAACTAGCCTAACAGTCACAAGAAAGAAAGTTACAGAAACAGCGAATGAATGTTTTTCTCTCTGCTTCAAAACCCCTCTAAAATGAGAATTGTTCTCATCAGCCCAGTGTGACAAAAAGGATAATCCTTTCATCTATCCAAAGTTAGAGTCCACAGGTGATACAGCATTCTTAAGGTAGCAGCCTATTACTTAGGACTCTAGGTCGGAGTTGGCGGATTTTTCTCAGCCATAGCCTTCAGTGCTGAGCTTCTCTGTTTGTTGCCTCAAGCAGCACAGATCTCTTCTCATAGAGATCCAGGAGCTGGAAGGAGTGGCTGCACCCCTTCATAAGGGATGCACCTCAGCCAGAGGTGAGTCTCGGGCCACAGAACATTCCTCCTTCTGCAGGACAAGTGCTCCCTACGTTAGGTTGATATAGACCCCATGAATAGAATTCAAGAAGGACCAGATGCGTCAAATAAGAGGTTTAATCAGTTGAAGGCAGAATTACAATGATGGAACTAATGTAAGCATGACAGGAGAACTCAAGGCTAACTGACTGGTACAGTTTTTTCAGGGCTTCATATAATTCGACAGTACTTTTCTTCCTGTCTTAAAGAAGAATGACATAGGTTTCCTTGTTTAATTTCAAAAAGCCCCTTAATTATATAATCAATGTACTTAAAATAGAGTGAACAAATTTTGTCTTATAATATTAAATATTAACCTCTAACTCTTTGACTTTGCAAAAAGTTATTTGATGTGTGCTCAAAAATATATATTTCAGGATGCAAAATTAAACAAAAGTCAATAGCTTTGCAGCAATGAACCTACCAAGAAAGAAATCACGGAAACAGTCTCAGCAAGTAAGACCTCTATAATAAAATTACAGAGTGCTGAACAAAGATATTAAAGAAGACATTAGAAAACAGAAACTATTCCTTGTTTATGCATCACTAGAACTAATATTGTTAAAATGGCATATTTTCTTTTATTAGAAGCAACACATTTATTGGTACATTTTAGATATGCATAATGATAACATTAATCATAGGGAATTTATACCTGTATGTGATATATCTTGCTTCTTTTTTAAAAAATTTATTTTTATTGGTATATCTTAGATATACAATACAATGACATTCATCACTGGAAATTTGCACCTTCACATAATCTCTCTTGGTTCTTATTTTTTCCCCCTTCCCCTGCCTTCCCTTAAACCCCTCCATCCCTCCCTATTTACAAAGACTTTGTTTCCATTTTTTCATTTTCTCATATTAACTCCATTCCCTTCCTTCCTTTTCCCTACTCCTCCCACTTCCCCTTCTGCTTTGCCCCTTTTCTTCCTATTCACATTATCTATTATACCTTTTAGTCCTTATTTACACTTTCAGTTTCTCACACTAGAGAAACTATTCAGTATTTACACATGTGTATCCTATTTATTTCACTTAAGAGTATTGCCTCAATGTGCATCCATTTAGCAATGAATGTCTCTAATTTCTCTTTTTATGGCTGAGTAGTACTCCATTTTATAAAAAACACATTTTTGTTATCCAGTGTCCAGTTGATGGGCATTTGGGCAATTACTAAAGGAAAAATAACAAGAAACGAGAAAGTAGATTTTTAGAGAAAGGGAAAGAATCTAGAGGGAGAATGGAGGAAAAGGAGAGGTGAGTAATGGAGATGAAAATAATCAAAACATGTAATAGAAATGTGCCAATATGCCAAACTAAAGCTCATTTTTCTGCATAACTGATATATACCAGTTCTAAAAATGTCTGTTAATTTTAAGATAAAAATAATTACTAAATTGCTACTAATTGTTTGCATATTACCAATGGTAAGGTGAAATGTGGCCAGTTTAAATAAACATACAAAGAACAGAAAAGGAAAACATACACAAAAAATTTCATCATTCCTGGACTTTCGTCTGGGTAAATAGCCATCAAGCAGCTATCTACTGTCCAGACAGTTTCCCAGGTCACGGAAGGGGTGGGGCTGGGAGAAACAGCAAAGCTGGTCATTTCCCCCATCCTTAACCCAGGGCTAAAAGAAAATCAGGGAAGGCAGAGAGCAGCACAACCAGGAAAAAATAAAGGAGGGCCTTGCGGGGTGCTACCTGTCCCCCGTCATGCTCGGGCCCACTGCGTGCGGGTTGGGCCCTGGGTTCAGGGAATTGGACCCAAAGCCACGGGCCACGCGTGGTATCCACAGACAAAGGTGTGTGTGTGCAGTGTGTCGGGCTGTGTTCTGGTGTGTCAGTGTGTCCGGGTGTGTCTGAGTGTCAGGGTGTGTCGGTGTGTTCAGGTGTGTCCAGGTGTGTCCTGTGTGTGGGTTCGCACCAGATGGCCCCTGAGACCCGCGTCCTGGCCGTGACTCCGTGAGGCAGCGCACTGTCAGGTACTCGGTGCCTCAGTGAGAAGGCAACGCAGCTGTTCATCCGAGCTTTGGACTGCATTTCCTGTCCTGTCCTGTCCATGGCTGTGCATTTTGCAAGTTGGCCGCAACCCTCCATCTCTGCTTGAGCTCCGTGAGAACAGAAGCTAACAGAGGCGGCAGCCGTCGCTGTTTATTAGTATCACCCTCGAGGCTTATGGGAGGGGCACATCACACAAGAAGGGAAGGCAGAGGCGCATGGAGGAGGCTGGGCCCTGGGGCGAGCATTCCACCCTTCATACACCTTAACCCGCAGAGCAACGCCTCACCGTGCTTCTGACGGTGATGTCTGGGTGTACCAGGCGGCAGGCCTGCTTCTGGAGAAATCTGATTATCTTCTTTTTGACTCAGAACACCTGTGTGGGCCTTTAGCACTTTTCCTCTCCTAGGAGCAAAGCCCTGTATGTTCTTAAGGATAGCAGCAGAGTCCCTGCTCGGGCCAGCCAGGTTCTACTCGGGCAATTTCGCTTCTCCCCCTGTCATTTCTCTCCACTTTGACTCTGTTTTCATAGCGTTCAATGCTCTGAGACTATTTAATCTTTCCCTTCAAGGATCTATAATATGCAAGGAAGGAAAGAACACGTAAACTAAAGAAAAAAAAAGTGGAGGCTAAATTTATCAGTTTTTAAGAAAAAGAGAAATAAAAAATACGGAAAAACTGGAGAATTCTGCAGTGCTTGAATCCATAAAGAAAATTTGAGTTTGCTTAAGTTTCCCAATCAGAATAAAAGGAAAAGAAAAAACCCTTTCTAACTTGTACAGTTCTCTAGATTTGAATTACAAGAGATTTTGCTGAGTGGGAGCGTACATTGAGATTCATTAATTGTCTTTTTTGAACACCACATTGAACACTGCCCACGTGTGACGCTAGGCAAAGGTTTTTCTTTCTTGAAGCCTCAGTCTCCTCACCTGCGAAATGGGAGAAATAGTTCTAAACTGATGGAACTGTGTGGGAGTGCATATAAGTTTATTTAGGTAAATTCTGTTGTATGATAAGCACTTAATAAATAATATCACTATCACCAGTGAATCCAGCAAACATGAAATAAACATGGCGGTGACAGCCAGATTGGTGAGAAAACATTAGATTGGGCAGAAACCATTACCAATACCAGTCACATCTGACTGTTAATACTCCGGATAAACTAACCTCCAGCCAAGACTTGGGCAAAAGCTGAGATCCTTGACTCATTATTATGCACTTACTACATGTAGCCATCATTTAACCTTTACCTTAACTTTACCGAGATGTTGATCCTATTTCATTTATAAAAATTAACACACACACACACACACACACATTGCACTGCATTTCAGAGACGCGAATTAGTTTGTTCTATGACATAAAACTGGTGAAGAGAGTGACTCAGTTCAGTCAAACATTGCTCTCTGAAGAGCTCACGATTGCAGGCGACACTTTTCAGTGAGGGTCAGGTAGAACACATACACAGTGTGGAAAGAAAGTGCACCATGATTTCCTCAGACCACTGGGCAAGCTTCTTTCTTCCTCTGCAGGAAGGACATTACCTATTAGGCAGATGATAAATATTTCCTGACCTTAACTTTTCCTGAGGAAGGAAACCTTTTTCAGTGACTCAGGGAGATTTCAAGTCTAGTTTTTCTTGGACATCAGCAGGGACACTTATAAAGGCAGAAAATAAGGTGTCCTATGTGAGGATAGAGAAGTTATAAAATATCTAGAATATAGTTATTATAGAATATATAGTACCTAGTACCATGCTGGAGATTTTTACTCAAGCATATTCACAAAAAATAAAATCTAATCTACTTTGTTTTAATTAGGGTTTGAAGCCTAAACATTGTCAGTTGGATGAAAGGTACACACTTGGTTACTCAGTCGAGTCTGCTAAAACATTATCACTCAAGAATTTTGGGTGACTTTAATCACAAAACAGGCTATTAGAGGAAAGTTTTTCTGAATTTCGCCCTTTTCAAGTCTTCAGAAATCCCAGACAGAAGCTGCCAACTCAAGCCACAAACATATCTCCTCTTTGTTTCTTGGATGATAGATTTTAAACCAATTTCCAGTATTTCTCCGGGCACTCTTTGTACCTGTCAAAATGACTGCCCCTTGTCCTTGAGATGTGCAATCATGATTTTGAATTCTCTTATTTCCACTCCCACTGAAACGTGAGGTGAAAAACAAGCATGTGTGCCTAAGCTGCTGTCATTGCATCCTCAGGTTTATATCACTTGGCTGTTTCAGAAGATGAACTCCTTAAGCAAAGCAGGAGCTGCAAATATCTGACTGTTTTCAAAGCGGAATGGTGGGGACCATATGGCTGGAAGGACCTCTCCTTTAAAGGGTTACCTGAGGGTAGTGCATCCCTGAGAGTGACACTGAAACCCAGAACTTCTGATTCTCACTATTTGAAAACTAAGTCACACTTCACATGTTTCTCTCTGGCAGATTTAATGTCCAAAAGGACCTGGTAAAAGAGCATCTGACAAGCCCGAGGATTAACTGTGTTCTAAGGGTAGTGTGTGAAGGCATTTCAGCACAGGAGTGTTTAACTTGATGAAACACATAAATTTACCTAAAAACTTTATTCGCCATGTACATAACATCAGGCAGGGCTTTTTAATGCCATTGTGAATTATGCACTCTGCAATATGGATATGTCAACCATTCCTCATTTGCTGGCCAATCATTTGGAAGACAAGGATGGATTATATTTTTATGTCTATCTGCTTCTGATTCAGTAGTTAGGGAGATAGATTGTCAAGCAGCACATTAAGCATGAGCTGTAAGAGTAAGTGCAAACTATTTTCATTACGCCAGTGCAGCTATAATTGGTCCTATTGACAAGTCTAGGGACTGTACCGCTATTTATTCATTTATGTGTGTGCGTATGTATGTATGTATGTATGTATTTTTGCTTTAAATAAAAAGCACTTTTCCCCTACCATCATCACTGCATGCATTTTAAAATAATTTATAAGGAAAACTTATGTGAACTACAATTTCCTTATGTCTACCTAAACTGCATTATTGCAAGTATTAACATGGACATAAATCATCCAAATGAAAAATTACATGTATCTTTAAAGTTTTATAGGTCAAATAATATTATCCCTATTTTACAGGTGATAAGATTAACTTTCAGAGAGTTGAGTGATGTTATTACAGCTAAAACATTGCCACAATGAAATGCAAGCCCACTGGAGTCTGATGTGAAGGCTGTATGCATATTCACTTAAAAGTGCTTGTTAATGACAGATGACAGACCCTCACTGTATAATTCTGGATGCATTTGCCAGTAAACACCTGCCTGCTTTTCCAATTATTACTAACAGACAAAACTTCTTTGAAGTTTGTCTTTATTCTCCACATTCAGATCAGCATTCTGGCCATCTGAACCCTCAGCAGGATAACCTATCAAGCCCTGCTTACAGGGCTCAAGGTTTTCCCTAGTCGGAGTCTCCAGAGTTCTCTAAACTCTTTCCACAAGTCTGTTCCAAAGATTTCTAAAGAACATGGTGAGCTATATCATATTCTTCGTGCTAATTTCCTGTATGGTTCAGGTTTTCCATTCCTGCAACAAAATAACCAATGTCCACAAATTAAAGAGAGGAAAGTTTAATTTGATTCACAATTCAGAGTTTTCAGTCCATGTTTGGTTGGCTGCAAGGGAGAAACATAGAGTGATGGCATTCTCGGACCAAGCTGCTCACTTCTTGATGGTTTGGAAGCAGAACACAGGGGAAGAGCACCATCCAGAGGTATGTACCTTCTAAAGGCATGTTCCTGTAGCCCACCTCTAACTAGATCCCAGTTCCATAGTACATTCAGCTATGAACAACCTTGGATTAATCCTCTAATGAGTGTAATACTACCATGATCCAATCAACTTTCCAGGACTCTATTAGTCCAATCAAGTTGACAATTAAGATTAACTGGTAAATCTTCCAAAGAAAGAGATTAACCAAATCATTTTTTTTTCTGATTAAGTGGAAATGATGGAAACCATTGTATTCATAACATGTTTATTGTGAACCAAATGGCACTGTTTAAAGGAAAAAATGTGATTATATGATCACTACTTTTTCCCTGGAATTTGCATCATTTATGCTGATTTGATAAGCAAAACAAAAAAAAAAATCCTTGGGTATTGACACTGTTGTATTCTACATACCCAACTCTTCTTCACTCCCAGTAAACACTAGGTAGGGGAAAAAACCCTGATATTTTCAAATACAAAGCATAATCTAGTACATTATCTTCATGAATGGCTGACTCAGAGAATGCTTCATCTTAATCTGGCAGTCAAAACAAAAGAGCACCCATTTTTTTCCCTCCCCACCCAATGTCTCTCCCAAAAAAGTGAATGTTAGTACACTGAGGCAACTTTTTATTCATTCTCCAGGAAACAAAATGAATAAACTTACTTGTTTCCTTCAGCACCACTGTACACACCACGCATTCGGAACCAAATTAAGCACAATGAAAGTTGACCTTTTCCTCTGTGCTGTTGGGCTTGTCTGTTAGTGGTCCAGACAGTTATTTTTTACTCTGCTCCATAGTTCTTTATATATAATATTTTTAATTAGAATGGAAACTCTCAAAGAAATTGTAGTCTCTCAACATTTGTACAATACAGTTGCTGGTTTTGCTTGTGCCTGTGATGACTATTTTTCCCCAAAGAGAATCAGGTCCTCAGGCACAGGCTCTCCTTTACCCTATTATCCTGAAGTGTTACAAAATAAGGACTGGTGGTCGAGCTCAGAGTGAGTAAGGTAATAAGATTTTGAATTAGACAAATCTGGGCTTATGTTATGGATTCACAATAAGCTTTTTGCCTTAGAGAAATCACTACCATGCTGACACTCAATTTCTTCAACTCTGACATCCAAGAAACAAAGAGATGGTAACAATTTCCACGAGTGAGGTTTTAGTGATATATACACACTCATCCTGGGGCTTGGTGCTCGAAGCCCTCCCAAACTGTAGCTACTGTCACTCCACCATTGATTGTATTAGGGATAAGGATGTTAATGTAAAATTTTTAAAAACTTTGTTCATCCACCATACCTAGTATTATGGTTTAGATCTAAAATGGCCCCAAAAGTCTCATGCCTGTGAAAGGATTATGGAGTACTACACTCATCAGGGGATTCATCTACTGATGATTCAATAGCTAAATGTGCTGTTAGGAGACACAGCCTGGTTGGTGGGAGGTCACTGTAGTTGTGACCCCGAAGGGTGTATTCTTGCCCACCACCACCCCTCTTCCCACTCTCTTCATCCTGGTTGCCAGAGGTTGAGCACCTTTTCTCTGTCTTGCCTGTCTGCCATCCTGTTTCTCCTTTGGAGCCAGCTGACCATGCACAGGCTGAAACAACCATGCTGCAAGTTAAACCTCCTCTCACTGAAGTTGTGGGTGTTGGATATTTTGTCGCAATGATGATAAAGTAATTAATACACCCAGTTAGCTCCCATGGATTACTTAACTGTTTATAACCCTTACTGCTTTGATTTCTCCCCAAATGTTGGGATGGAGTGGATTCCTCTACAGCCATCCATTCCAGAGTCTAGCCCGGTGGTGGAGAACCTTTTTAGAGCTTTCCATGATAAGGAACAGCTGGCTGTGGCACATGTGCTATAGTTTCGCCACCACTTGTGTAGCCTGTAGAGAAGTGTCTTCCTCAATTAGCCAGGCTGAGCGCAATGGATTGCTAATTGAATTAGATCAGAACCTGGATCAAAAAGTCCAGATATGATTGCCTGCTAAGCCAGGATCTCTGTAGCTGCAGAAAAGTGGCCTGGCTGTATGATCTCTGGGTATATCTTGTTTTCTAAAAGAAGGTCATTCATAATTGATAAGAACTAAAACTGTTCCATCATCTACCACCCTAATTTAATGAAATATCTTGCTAACTAAAACAATGGCACCTGAAATAGCTATTGATTTTATCTTTCATGTGGGGCCAGCTAATTTCCTACAGCCAGTGTTGGGAGGGGTGTGGAGTCACCCTGACACATCGAGGTGAATATCTGAGCATTAACTCTCCTGGTACACTTGGAGCCAGGTACTCCATTGGAAACCAGGCATTGCTATTAGGAGTGTGACGAACCAAGAACACAAGACTCCCTGTAAGACCTCTGCAAAGAAGGAAACTGAGCAGGCTCACAGCCTGTCGCTCCTTCCAGGAGCCCACATCCTTTCATCCTCTGACAAAATTAATATTCATGGTTTTGCATGACAGCAAAGTGACAGAATCTATCTTCCTGTTGCTGGAACTACTCGTGAACATATATTGGGCACACCTGAGGAAAAGCAGTGTGTGGCATTTAGTCAAGCAGCCCAGGGCAGGGATCATAGGAAAGTTTCATAGCACTTGGTGCCATCTAACCTGTGATAGAGGATTCCTTGAGGAATATTAACTGCCGTTACCCTGGCTGTTCCTGCTTACATCAATTTGGAGAATTATTTACATAAATTATTTTCAGCCTACTTGAACAATAAATCAGATTCCGAGAGTGGACTTAATACAAATGTCATAAAGCAGGTGGATTCATATACCACTAATGTGTTCTTGCACAATTCTGGAAGATAGAATTCTGAAAAGAAGGTGTGGGCAAGGTTTCTTTCTCTGAGGGCTCTGAGGGCTCTGGGGTTCACAGAGAACCATGTCCCTTGCTTCTCTGCCCATTTCTGGAGGGGCTGGCAATCCTTGGCACCGCTTGACTTGTGAATGAATTCTTTCAGCCTTTGCCTCCATTGTCGCATGAGCTTTTCCTTGAGTTTTTGTATAATCTTCCTTGTGTGTCTATCTCTGAGCCCAACTCTCCTCATATGAGGGACCTATTCTATTGGGTCAGAGCCCATGGCAGGGACCTCTCATCACCTTCCTAATATCTTCACAGACCCAGTGTATGAATAGGTCTCTTTCTGAGGCACTGGGACTTTGGACATCAATTCATGCTTTTAGGGCTCAGAATTCCAAACATAGCAAGGAATTCATAATGCATTTATTATACTGAACAAGATGATTAGACTATTTTAAGACCTAAAAAAGGGCAAGAATTTTTTCTTTAAGCATACAATTACTTTAGGAAGTAGAATATTAACAGAATCATAATTTAAAGAACAATACTAGGCAGTAGGAGATGGTGTGGTATTTCTAAAATTGTAATCCTCATATCAGTTGTAACATAATCATCAAGGTGAAGTAGGTTAGTGAATGTTAAAAGTGTAAATGCATCAGAACCATTCCAGAATTTCTTGAAACAAGAAGAGTGAACTGAAATGCCTGTTTTTCTTCCAATATATTTTCTTCCATCCTATTCAATCTGGTTGACATGGCAACTGTTGAATTTCATCCTGGAAGGTGTTTTATTTGTGTGGTTTGTTTGTTCATTTTTTACAATGAAATTGGGTAAATTGGTATTTTCTTATTTTCTGATAGGATGGTTACTATTCTTTTTCTTTTTCAATTTTCCATCTATCTGCCAAATCTGAAAGTTATTTCTCCCTGTACGTTTGCCAGTGTTCATTATTTAGATATTTACCTATTTTCTAGCATGGAAAAATCCATGTATTCTCTAAGCAGGGACATATTTTCTGTCTTCAATGGCCCTTAATTTATTTCTGTCACAGGGCCTGACTGGGGGCTTCACTCCCACCAGCTAAGGAGAATCCCTGACTCCCTGGGCCACAGGGCACGGGGTGAAGCAGGCGAATCTTCTTCTAGGGCCAAGGGAAACAGCAATCACCTCCACAGAGCATTCCCCCCCTCTCTGGCAGCCAGTAAGTTGTTCTCTCTATTCACTGTCCATGTCTTGCTACTTGCATCCTGTGGAAAGATATTTCCTTTTGCCCTAGTGAGAGCTTGTTTGCATTTCCTTCCTTTCAGATTGTAAGCTCCTTCAAAGGAGGAATCACATGTTATGTCTTTTGATCATGCAGTCTGAATTGTGGTGAAGTACCAGAAACAGTGTGTATATGCTGAAGCAAATTGCACTGGGGATAACTTTAATAGTACAAATTATATATGTTACCGTAGAAAATTCTGGAAGTGTAAAAATCTCAGAAGATAAAATAATAATACAACTACCACAAAGCAATCTCTGGGGTTTTTTTTAGGGGGGAGGGGTGGGCATTTAAAAAATTCATTTGAAATAAACATAGCTATGAAGTTTTACACATAATTTGATACTTTTCATAACACTAATATTACACAAACATCTCCCCATATGTAATTACACAGGTAAAAGGTAACTATTTTAATAGCTGAAGTATTATCCACTACATGAATGCAAGAGCAATTGCTTTATTGTTTCTAATGTTATTTGAATATAAATTATACCACAGTGAACATCTTTGCATATAACTTTCTGAGGTTGATATTATTTAGTTGTTTGCTTCTTTGTTTTATTAATTAGTTTTGAAATTAATTTTAAAAGTTCCTGAGAAAGTATTTCCATAAATAGAATTCTGAGTCAATGATTATTTTGTAACACATAATTGTTACTGAACATTAATAGCTGCTCACTTCCCAAAGAGAATAAGAGAGTATTTATCATCAGCTTCAGATACATGCAAATGTAAACAGTCATTGTAATTAAGGAAACCTTTGAAAATGAGAAGAAATATAAAACATTTGCAGTGTAGTAGTTCAGCCTGAGATTCACAATGCTGGACAAATTAGCTGCTGCTCAAAGGCGTGGTGAGAAAGTGTATGCAGGCTGATACCCGGCCATTGTGCAAGAAGCCTAGCTGAACATTTGAGGGCATAGCTGACTGGGGACCCTCTTTGTGTAAGAGCAAAAAGATGCCATCTGTTCCACCAGCCACGGCTGCTCTGGAGAGTGTTTGTCCTGATTAGCACAGTTCCCTCCAGTTGGCTTTCTGTGGCCATTACAGGCCCTGTGCTGGGGGCCCAGGAAGGAGGATTGCTATCTGAGTCTTTTGCTTTCTTGGTGAAGCAGGCATTTTGTGGAGCCGAGGTGTAGAAGTAACTGGTGAACAGTGTGAACAGCATTGTGTGGGGTGCTGGGGGAGGAAGGACCTCTGAAGAATTTTACTCTGGCAGTTAAAGCTTTCCACAGTTTTCTGTCCAGGTCTGCCTCTGTCTGGAGTTTACCTAAGTAAGCATTCTCCTCCTGACACCTCCTGTCCGCTTTCAAGTCTGGAGATTTTTTACTCTGTTCTCCATATCTGTTTCCAAGAGTCTCCACAGTCTTTAAAGCATTAGTTCTCCCTTGCTGCATAACTTCCATTGGTCTCTTTAATTTTTGACCATCTATGACTCTCCCACCTTTGAATTCACTGAATTCACAGGACATATATTTTGAGTGTCATGTATTGAGGCAGTCACATGGACAAGCCCCAGAGCCCTTTTCTCTAAATTTAAACCTGGTCCATCACTCGGCTGCAAAGAAGCAGTGATAATGTTTCCTAATGTGTGCCTTAGTTCCTTCCTCAGTAAAATGGAATAATAATAGAACATTGTGTCTTAGGGCTCTGGCAAGGAGTAACAGTTTAATATTTAATGCAGTATAGCACTTGACAAATAGTGCTTGTTGTTTGGTTGGTTTTAATATTCCGTTACTAAAAATACTTTTTAAAAGCAGCAATCATATATTTACTTTTTTATTCTTAGGGATTGATGCATAACTAAGATCCTAAATAAGTATTAATTGGTTAAGGGAATAAATACACATGAGCTTTTAATGACTGGCATAAGCAAGTAATTTGATATCCTTCTGTATTACCTTTCATTTTTCATCCATTCAATATTCATAGAGAATTCACTGTATTCTAGGGTTGGGAGCACAAAAAGGGTCATTTTCCAGGACTCGGGAAATCACATCACCAGGGTCCTGACAGATGTACTGTACTAGGGTAGGAGTGGCTCACAGAGAGCAGCGCATGCTTAGGAAGTCTGAGAACTCAGAGAAGGGGCTTCTACCCCAGGTAAAGCTGGTGAGGGTGTGAACAATACCACACCCGGGTCACAGTTATGGCCTTTGTGACCAGAAACATTTGTAACCCTAGAGACGAAAGATGAGCCTCGATGACTTAAAGTTTTCTTAAAACCTTGTCAATAATTATCATCTCGGAGAGAAGACCGCCTCAGAATGATGCTATTTTTACCCAACTCATAGTCCTGGATTTCTCTTTTGTATGTACAAACAAAGATGAGCCACAATAAGAACACTCCTTCCATACATAGTTACCATGCCCAGGGATCACTACCCCAGTGAAAGAACAGTATGAGTTATATTCATGACCATGTCATCAGACTCAATGTCTTTCATTTGTTGCCTGTTTAAGAAAGAGCCTGGCCCTTTATGTAACTGCAATATCATATTAAGGAAAAGGAATTTAATTGTAATTAGTGTTAAAATAATTTATTTGTGAAATGCCAGGGTACACAGTTATATTCTATGTTCATTTACTTCCAGCCTGGTGCTGTATGCCCCATTAAGGTGCAAAATACAAAATCATTAACCTTCAGTTCCACTTGCAGTCACATAGCTAGGCTGTGTTCTGTCCTCTCTGTTTAGTGTAGCATCATTAAGACCTTTTGGTCATTTTTCTGTAGGTGTCTAATTCGTTTGTGGCCACAGAAAGATTCCTTTTCCTACTCATTAAGCAGATGTGACCTGTGCTGACAGCAGCTGGCTTTTCTTGAACATCTGCTGAGCAACTACCATTGAGCCAGACCCACTTAGTTTTCACTGTTTATACACTTGCCTTTTGTCATTAGTGATTCAAGAAGCTCAACATATTAACTCCATGTTCCAGACCACCAAAGTGTGAGGGCCTTCACAGATACACTACAGTGTACCTGAGGTAGATTTTGACAATTGGATTCTGAAGCCAAACCATCCATTTCTCATTCTGATTCATTGGTCAAGGGTTGATAATTTCAATACAAAACTAGCTGAACCTACTGGTTGGAGAACTAACAGTACCAAAGTAGAAAGAAATGCTGTTGATTGTGTTCCTTTCTCTGATGTATTAGGAAATATGCAGCTGGAGCTTTCATAGCCCTGGCCTCAGTCAAAATTCCCCAAAACTTTACCCTGCATTTTACAGATGGATTAGCTAAAGTGTAGAGTTTACACAAAGTAAGTTAGGCGACACTTAAATATAAATTTAACAAAGCTTTTTCAAATACTCCACATCTCAGGTGTCACTGTGGCCTCACTATGGGTAGAGTTGACTCTTGATTTTGCAGAAACTTACTGTCCTGAGGACTAATATCTTGCCTATTTTCTCCTCCAACCTCTTAATGATGTGGTATTAACCACTTATTGATTGCTAAAGTCATCCACAGAAACCGTAATCAGGGTCTACAGGAAGAAATAAAAGGTACTTACAATGAAATTTCAACCACTGGTAATTGTTGGGGAGTGAGTGTGTGTGTGTGTGTGTGTGTGTGTGTGTGTGTGTTAGTCACTTTCTCATTGCTGGGACAAAGTATCTGACACCTACAGCTTAAAAGAGGATATGTTAACTTTGGCTTAGGGTTTCAGTGGGTGCCACTCATGGTTGGCTACCTTTGAGGCTCATGGTAGGAGAGAATGGCAGAGGAAATGTGCTCAATCCATGGCACTCAGGAAACAGAGAGAAAAAGGAAGAGCTGGGGCCAGAAATACAGCATTACAGGTCACACTCTGCTGTGAGTTAGCCCTTCAACCAGGCTCCCCCACTACGCAGGACATTAGCTGTGAAATGGCAGAGTCCACTCATGAGTGTAGTGTCCGCTTGACCCAGTTACCTTTCCAAAGCTCTACCTCTGAACACGTGAGACTTTGCAGGGGACCGTTTAGATCTGTTTGTTTGAAGATAATTATGCAAGTGTATTAACTACTGTTATCCTCATATTATTTTATTATGAACTTCTGTTTTTTCATAAAATAAAAGAAAAAATAACGTACGTGTGTGTGTGTGTGAGTGTGAGTGTGTGTGTGTGTGTTCAGGACAGTTCGGTTGTTACACAAGTAAGCAGTATGCCCGTGTTTTGGTATTTGGGTTCTCTGTGGGCTCTGTTGCCCAAGATGTCTGCTGAGAGCTCTTTTGGAAAACTTGGTTGTAAATAAACTTGTCTCACATTTTCAAAAGCTATTGGGTTTCACTGTGGTGATTCTTCAGGCATGATGCTCACATTTTATCAATTTCACTCCATGGAGTTCTTCTGGGTAGTTCCTAGGTTAGCGGTAGAGGTGATATGAGTGGATCCGTTGCTTACTTTTTAGCAAGGGAGTGAAGTATGCAACCAAATGAGAGTTTATTGCTCCCTGTGGATATTAGAGACAGATCGATCATTCCTTGTCTGATTCAGTGACTGTGCTGTTGACTTATATCTTGGTCAAGAATACAGGGAAATGGATATTGTCAATCCTTAATTCAACAGGCTGCATCAGGTTCAATGGTAATTATGATTGTAAGGGAGTGGAATATAAAAGACACTATAGAAGAAAATAAAATTTCTCTTCAAGTCATACATACTGGTCTTTTTAAATTTACTTCTTTTTCTTTCTTTCTTTTTATTTTTTAATCAATATTTTTTGCAGTACATATTCTTCTGCCTATGGAGAATCTCCATTCAAAGGCTGAGTGAACTGCACTATTCAAACAAAATTTTTTTATGCTTGTATATCAAAAAGGGTCCTGGAAAAATACATGGGATCTGTCCACGTTGATAGCTAGGGATGAAGTTGTTTTATACAACTATGTCACAAGGAATAGGGCTCAGAACCATTCAGGAGAAGTATGACAGCCTCTGTATATGAGCATAGTCATCTCTTATTCAGAGCTTAACTGACCCACTGCCTTTGTATTCTGACACAACACTCTGGTAAACACTGGAAAACTGCAGTGTGCTGTACACTATACATCTTCCTTGTCTTCACCCTCTTCCAGTGACTTTCAAGCAGGACGGTCGAGGGTGGAGGTGCACTGTATCTTACTCCAGTCCATCTGCTCAGTGTCTAGCACAATCTGGCAACATAATAGCAATACATATATCATCACAGGCTACAAAAGAAAGAGTGTGGAGCCTAGAGTCAGAGAGCAGGAGAACTTATAACTCAAGTCTAAGATTTAATTTTTCCCCACTCCCCTGCTCTCCCTTGTATACCTTAAATGTACCAATATAATTAATAAAAAAAAAATCTAAGATTTAACTTCCTGTCTGAAAATGGGTAACGTCACTACCTGTTCAGTGATACAATATAAAGATTATGATACGTCAGGGAACTTTGAATTTGAAAACTCCCATGTAAATATGGGCTACTTTGATGATTACACAATTATTTCTAACTAAGGAAAAAGATTCCTGGACCAAATATGTTTGTGTCTGTTATACTATCACTGTGGAAGCGCACACATGCACGCGCGCACACACACACACAGAAGCATGCAGACACACATACTCACCAGGTTAGAAAGGAGTATGATGCTTTATTAATAGAAGGTGAAATCATACTACATTGGTTCTCTGATCATTGTGAACCTGTAATTTGCTTTACGTTGTTTTATTTCAAGGAATAGGTCAGTTTCACATAAAGGTGCTATAGAAACTTAACTTTACCCCTCTTGTCTTACCCCTGTTTCAGTTTCTAGGATATCTTGGTGCCAAGGAATAGACAGTTGCATAATGTCCTGTGACATGACGTAGCTGGTATTCAAACTCCCGTGCTTTGGGTTCCAGAATTTCTTTACAGCCAACCAATACATAAAATATCCTCTGTCTCCAGGGTGGTATGTGACAGAAATTACAGAGAAGCTAAAATCTGAGGTTTGGGAGATGGAGCTTTGTTATTTTCCACCATTTTCTTGTAATTCCATAATTGACCAGTTTCAGAACCTCTGAAAGTCATTTCTTCAACTTTGTATATGACTACAAAATAACTGAAATAAAAATATGTATCTCATGAGATTAAATGAATATTAACTGTTGATATAAATAACATTTATTGTTTTGAGGCCCTTTTATGGAAGGACAATCTTTCCTTTTGCAATTAAAATGTGTTAAATGGCTTTGTGATTGGTAAAATATAGGTGTTATTTGACTTTATACAAAATTGACTTTATCAAACTACTTGATTTTTTTCACAATAAAATTCTGGCTGGTAAAAAGTCCTCATTTGGTATAAATTACCTGAAGTCTTGGTATTTCAGTGAATTTAATTTCTTTTGATCTTGAAATCTCTTTCATCTCTTTTTTCTCCCCTAGGCCACCTTTTCATCCTCTTCTTTGGAAAAACAATAGTTACGATCACTGAATGTCCAGATACACCAGTCTTAAAGATGGGAAATCAAGGGTCAGATTTGCAATTTGACAATTTTCATGAAGTTTGTTGATGTTGAATGCAAATCTTAAACCTGGATCTGAGGTTCCCAAGCCACACTATTGTCACCCTGTTCTTGAAAACTCAGCTCCCCTGACGTCTCTATCTCAGTAGGACAAGGGTCTCATGGTTAAGCGCAAGCCAAACATATAGATTCTTGATGTTTTCAATAACAGTAATTTCCCCATTTCTGCTATTGGCAGAGGGTCAGGTTTAGAATATAAAGTTGGATCAGGGATATTTTAATGATTTGGTAGCACTCAGAAGGTATGCCATATTTAACACCCTGTAAAATGCACAGAGAAGTGGTACTAACATGCTGCCTGGGGGTGTCCTTATAATCTTGAAAGTGATGGTATTCATGAAGCTAGGCAAAAACGCCATAATGTCACTGGAAGATCATAGAAGAATGGGTCAGAAGGTTCAGAGAACTATTTATGTTAGAGAGGATTCAGTAAGTAAGGCCAGAAAATTGTCAGATGGCTATGTTCTTCAGTAGAATTTAAATATTACGTTACCATGGCAATGATGGCTGGGCTGGTAAGAGGGGCACTGGCATCATTAGAAGATGTATGTATGGGACTGACCTCACTAATTGTAATGGGATAATAGGACCTTGAAATAATAGGGGTGAAGTAGCAGAATCAATATTCAGAAAAGTAAGCAGAACTATCATAATGAACAGCATGACTACAGTTACAGTCAGTGGGATCTGAGTGACAGAGAATAGAAAGTCAGCTAATAGAATTCTTTGCCTTGGGAAAGGCAGATTGTCAGCTTACAATATTCATTATTTTATACAAATAAATATTAGGTAAATATTAGGTGACTTAGGGGCACTGCTTTAATAAGAAGCCATAATTGAATGTCCAGTTTTATACTGCCATATACCCGGTTAACAAAATGTTAATAAACTAGGGATGCCTAAACACACAGGTAGTCTGGAATCCAGCCCATGCCCCACACTTGTTATTTATATTATGGGATAGGAATTATCATAGTGGGAAATTCTTAAGGCAGCCTCATAAAATGACTTTCACCCCTCATCGAGGTTGAAACGCAAACACAATGGAGAGTGGAATGGCATAAATTAGAGTCATTCTTAAACACTTACAGGCTCAGCAGTGCTACTTCCCATTGTAACCAAATTTGCTTCACCAGTCTGTCCACTATAAAAACCACATGTTATCTGGCAAAATATTTAACAAATCAACAAAAACTCAGCCATGTTGTAGCCTTAACTCCATTTGTAGTGGCAATGTGTCATCCTTGATAGATCACATTAATATGAACTCAGGCAACATTTATATGGCTAGTATGGAGAATTCATGCTTTTCTCTCTCATCAGGAAGGACACTCAGAAATTCATTTTTCCCCAAGCATAGTCAACTTTCATACTCCAAGGAGACCTAGGCCATCTGGGTCTATTCAGAATTATACTTGTTCACTGTATGAGGACAACATGCCATCATATGGGATGTGCAAAAAGTAACAATGCTGGAGACCTGGTAATGTCCATGAGCTGCAGTAGGATGGAAATAAACAGAACAAATATTGAGTAACATTCGTTATGAATAAAATTTAGAAACTCAATACTTTGTAGTAAGCTAGGACATTCCTTCCAAAATACAATATATATTCTTGCATGAGTTGCTTCCTTCCACAATGAAGGAAGTAAATACCACAAAGGACCATGTTCAAGTACTGGAGGGAGAAAATTTAAACCCTTAGATGATTGTACCAGGTAACCCAGAAGGCTGCCAGCTCCGAGGGAGGCCCACAGCAAGGTGTGATTTAGCTGCAGTTCAAGTGGCCATACTGCTTGTTCCGTGTGACCAAGCACAACCTATGTTTTGGAAAGGTCGAGATAAACAAGATGTCATATACAATTCATGATAACCTCCAACCTCCACTGCAACCACAGTATGGAAATCTACATTTTTCTAAAAAGTGTGCCCATATGTAGGTAACAATAGAACATTGCGAGATGAATGCTGACCTTCTCTATGAGCCATGCATCATGGAAGGTTGAGCAGGAATTTGTTGTGAGGTGAAAGTGGCCAGAGTAAGCTGTATACCCAGATGCTTCTTATTCGCAAGTTCTCTATCACAGTCACACTAGCATTTCCCCCGAGCTCATACCTAGTATATACTAGGAAGAGGTAATCTAATGACCCACGGAGAAGAAAAAGTACTTCTTCCAAATGAAAATGAATGAATACATATACAGTGTCTAACCTAGGGGTAGCAAATAGTAGTCTCAAGGAATGCTACCCATTCATTGGTACTATTTATTGGATCTCTACTTCACTTAAAAAATTATTTTCTTCCTTTTATTGATTCATTAATGAATTGCTTAATTTCTTTTTCCTTATTATATCAATACACTGCCCAGGGCAGCAAATTGTAAATGCTGTTTGTGGCTGATAGATGATTAGGAGCAAGTCAAGTAATTCTTCCAGGCCATTATTAGGAGGTCTCATGCATTCCACCCTCCTTCTTCCATTTTACCAACATGACTGCATTGGTAAAAGTTTACATTCATGAAGATGTCTCTCTGTTTCCTTGTTTCTTTTAAAATTCTTTTTAACATTGAAAGCATCCATTAATATTAATTAGTATTGTATTTCCTTTTCTAAAGCAATAAAAATCAATTTTGGCATGAAAAGATGTTATCTTTATTATTCTGGTTAGATTTTCCTTTCGTTATTTTGCAACAACTAGTTTTTAATGTTTTTTTTTTTTCTGAAAGCCCACAGCCTGCTCTGGATTCCTATTGTTGTTTGTTCATCGTGGATTGATTCCCCTCGGCTTTGAGAGAACTCTTGAATTGTTTGTTTGTTCATCTCAATAGAGGATAGTTTGCCAAGGGATGTCCAACAAATCTTAACACTGAGTAGAAAGCAAGATAATTGAGATGCTGGTGCCATGAAGAACTTTGTACTTTCTATCCAGGAACTTTTCTGTACTACCCAACATTGAAGAGATGAGAGATACTTCAGCTACACTGCCAGAGACCTTTAGTATGCGCAGTTATAGGTCCACTCCCTCCACAGCCTCTTCATCTCCTGAGTATGTGGAGCTGTGAAATAAAGGACATATTCCATTTGGACATCTCCAAACAGATGGGTGGATGTGTTGCCTTCATGGACAGCACCATCAGCAACTTGCCCAGGAGTGGGAAAGGACAGAAGGCCGAGGAATCTATATCTGGGGGAGAAAAGTTGAACATAGAGCAGCTTCGCTTGTTACAGGTCATTTTACCAGGACAGAATGGCCCCAGGGTGAGCTAGATGAACAGTTCCACCAGTGAGCTTTGCTGAATTCCTCCCAGTTAGTGAGTGAGCAACTGGCCACCGTGCATCTGGGCTACGCCTCTATATTTAGAGAAATAGAGTTACTCGGTTTCCATCTTGACTTCCCCCTGGATTTTGTTTTGTTTTGTTTTCCTTCTGGCAAGCCATATTCTTTCTGCCTAGTTTTGATACAATTGTTCTGTAAATTTATCAATCTAAAATTATTTTTTGGCAAAAAGTTATATGCCATCTGAAGTTGTAGGAAATTCAAGAAAATCTATTCATGCAACAAATTCTCATTGTGTCCTTACTGCATCTTAAGGACTGCTGAATGTAGAGAATAAATAGATGCATAACACCACATTTTGTCTTCTGTTCAAAATGAAGCAATGAACACACATTCATAGTAGTGGCAAGAATCCTGAAAGAGACACTGCAGAGATCATGCTAAGGAGGACTGGGAAGGCTCTGATAGGAAATACCCATGAAAAGAACAGAGGGACTTTTAAGAATGAGATTGCAAAAGAAAAGGGAGAAGTTCTTCCTATGAGAAAATGAGACATGAGAGAGATTTTGACAGTGAGGACCACTGAGTGATCCCATGGCAACAGCTGGGGGTTGTGGTGTTCTCCGTGGAGAGAACTGAAGTCCATGAAGTAGGCAGAGGTAGGTGACTTGGGCCTCTGTGCTCAGGGTTTGGAGCAGCAGTGCCCCTCCCCGAGCCACAGAGCTTGAGAAACTGAGAGCACACCGACAATATCACCCTGAGAAATGGCAAGGACAGCCCCCTCCCCCTTCTGCCCCTACAGGAACATGGCCAGGTGCTCCTTCCATCCTCCTTATGAGACTTCCAACACGAACTAAGGAAGGTTTGGGTTTCATGCAGTTTGTAGGTTTGAGTCTGAGAAATTCTCTTTTGTTTGTTTTGGTCATTTCTAAGCACCAAGCAGATTTGACCTAGGTGAAAAAACTGCATATACATAAAAATGTTAAAGCATGCTCGGGAAGGACAAAAATAGTCTTCTACAAGGTCCTCAGATAGGTTTTATAATGGGAGTAACTAGGAAAACCATGTATCTTCTAACATTCTGAAAGGATGACCATACTCCGAGGCCATTTGATTTATTTCCAAAGACTGACATAGGCAGGTTCATTAGTGAAAGTGCAAAATGTATTCATGAGGAGACCTCTGGTATAGAATTTGTGTATATGCTGCATGTTTCTGGACATAAGCAGCATTTCAGTGTCCACTAAGGAAAGACGGACATTCCTGAAAGAATCAAATATTTCTCTTCAGAGTGACTCAAATGTGAATTGAGTGAGTGTGAATCAAATTGATTGGAATCAAAAGCAAAAATAATAAAAGATCTAAAGCCATCATGTAACTCTGGAAAGGAACTACTTGTTCTTCTTCATGGTAAGGAAATAAAGTATTTACAATGACTGTACTTTAACATCCTTCTCTGTTTTCCATAACCCCATCCTCTATCCTATTTGTATGAATAAATCACTATTCTATAAGGACAGTAAGTATCCAAGTGCCCATGTTCATTGCAGTCTTACAGTGAAACACACTCCCACTCTACTTGCAAAAATACATAAAGCAACGTTTTCTATTGAGTTTCCTTTACACGTCAGAAGCCACAGGACTTTAGAGAGTTGAGAACGGCTACTCTTCTCCACTCCAGTTTCACACAATGACGTTAAGGGTTTGATTCTAGATACCCAAGGCAGCCACAAGACTACCAGTCCTCTGGATCTCCTATTTCTCCAATTCTTTCTCAATCTAGGCTCCTTGTACCCTAAATCCACCTCATCTTTCCATCTGCAAACATTTAGCTTTTCATTCTTTCAGTAACATCTCATTCTTCACTAGGTGGAAATGAAGCATCAATCTGTGCTCTTAAAATGCATACAAAACTGAAAGAGAATAATCAGCACTCCAGTGAGGGCACTGTCCAAACCCATCAAATGGAAACTGAATGAGAAGAGAGGAATTGTGAAAATTATTAACTCTTGGTTAATCATATAAATGGATTACAAAATGCAACAGTATAGTGGAAATCAGATTTTGTGGTCCAAAGAATCATAATCGACATTTGCTCTATTAGTCACTTAGAATTAATCTGACTTATTTATAAAGCCATGGTGTTAATCAATGATTATAGCTGAAATCAAATTAGAAAACTGATATTACTTTGTGAATAACTATGTTTCCTTTTGACATTCTATGAATACTTGAAATCACATAGTTATTTTAAAGAAAAACAGGCCTTCCAGTTGCAAGCGACCTTCTTTACCTTAGTTAACTTACCTTTAGCTATGGAAAAAGTGATGGGAAAAAGGACCAGGACCAAAGAAATTTGCCTGTAAAAGTACAGGGCAGTGATCTACTCATTGGCAGGGAAAAACAATATCATCATTAAAGAGAGGGTAAAAGGTTGCTCTCAGAAATGTTTATAATATTCACTCTGTAATATTTTCTGCTCCACATTCACTCTGTGTCAGTGGAAAATGAGTAGATGTATATAAGGCAATGCCAATGTTATTGTTCCAGTGCACATTTTAGTAGGAGTTTAGCAGCAGCAGCAGTAATAGTAGTCATAACTGTAATACTGTTCGTGGTCCTTTTATATAACAGGCACTGTAGTAAACACTTTATTTTCATGATCCCATTTTACCCTTTAAAAACATTTTGCATGTTAGTAAAGTATACAACCAAGGCTAAGAAAAGTAAAATATAATGTGTAAATACACACAAATGATTGATATTTGTTGAAATCTAAACTTAAGACACTACAATGCCAAGCATTATGCTGTGATCCAACATTGCTGACTGCCTCTTGAATATTTACCTTAGTGAAACTGAGAGAGCTTGCTTGACACAATAATAATATTACTGTTAGTAAATGGGATCATTTTATTGGTATGGAAATAAGCCCTCATTTCAAGTATTCCAAAACGTGGAGATTCTAACTTAATTCTTAGAGGTTTGTGAGATTTTCAAGGTCATTCAGTCCATCTAACTTTCTTGCCTATTTGATCCTGAAATATGCTCGCTATCACAGATTTTTTTTAAAAAATAAAAGATAAGATATTTCTTTTTCTTTTTCTGAGCCAGTATTTCTTTCTTTGAGCTATACTCAGAAGAGAGAAGAGAAAATGACCCAACGTAATACTATTCTAACTTCTAGTTCCAACAGTGACTGTTGGCTATATTTGTGATTTTCCTCATATTTGTGAACAGATAAACTTTCCCCTACTTTTTTATTTTATGAACATGTAAGCTGTGGTTCCTTCACAATAGAAAATATCAAAAACAGACACTGAGTCCACCTTCCAACTCTGAGGTTATGGGTTCCACAAATCCATTCAGTGACTTTTACAGCTGGAAATACAACTTTTTCTTGCTTAACATCCCAACCTGAAATGCATAACATATTCTTCTTGAATTTACTTCCTTTCATATTATTCCTTTGTCTTTTAACCTTAGAAAGTCTACCTTTACTCTTATTTAGGTTAAGCATCTTTACAAATTTTATCTGATGATAAAAGCCTTAGTAATTTCTACACACACACACACACACACACACACACACACACACACCCCAACGTACAGCATAGGCAGTTCCCATACAGAGGAACGGGCATGTGCAAGGGATTTCAGAAATGCACTCAGTGAAGCCAAACCTTCACTCGGTTTCCTGAACTTCTTAGACAAATGCTCTATAGTTGTAAGGCCTACCCCTCTGGGTCTTTTGTTGAACAAAACATGCAAAACACATTCATTGGTTCATTTGCTAGCTTCCTGACATGGTGATACAGTGTACACTACTTCATTCATCCTGCTGAGACTTGCTGTAGTCCTTGGCTTGTGTCTGGCAGTCCTGATAAATCATATTCTACATGCCTATTATGGATTTTAACAAAAGGATTTTTGCAGAGGGAACTATTAAGGCACATGAAAAAACTTATGTTAGAAGCCTCTTTTTAAAACCCACTTTGTCACATTTGGAATTATACTGAGCCCATTTTTTTCTTTTCTATCTTCAGCAGATTGGTTATGTTTCCAAGATTATTCATAAGCTTCCTGTCATGATACAGTACATGTATAATAACATTCCTTTTATGGTTTGTATCCCCATGTCTCCTCAAATCCTCATACACTCATAGGCGTGTGAGTCCAGTGATGAGTTTATAGCTAAGTGTGCTGCTAGGAGGTGAGGCCTGGTCAGAAGGGGCGGGACGCTCGGGGCATGGCCTGGAAGGCTTCATCCCTTCCCTGCCTCCTCTCTTCTCCCTCTGCTTCATGGTTGTCATGATGTGAACAGCTTTCTTCTCTCTGGCCCTTTAGCTGTACCTCCCTTCCTTGGAGCCAGCCAACTAGGGACTAAACATATGAGCCAAAATAAACCTCTCATTCCTAAGTTATGGGTGTCAGGTATCATGTCTAAATGACAAGAAACAGACTAAGACAATCTCACTTAGTTATGGAAGGTCTGGTTTCCTTTGCAAGGTTGTGCTTTATCAATAAAATACAGAAAACAGCCTGATAATATTTAACTTTCAGATGTACCAACAAAGTTTGCTGAGACAAAACCCAAAAGTATACGCAAATTAAATATTAGGATTCTTTCTTGAGTAAAACTGATTGGTAAATAAATATATGCAAACTCTTTACAAATAATAGCTTAACAAAATCTTTTATAAAACTACACAATATAAGTTGTGAATGTCACAAACTTTCAGTTATGTTTATAATTTGGCATATGTTCAAGTATATCTCCCTCTAGTAATTTTTCTTATGTATTTTGTGGAAAATCTAGTAATAAAATGTCATAGGTACATTTTGCTAGAGTAAAAGTCAAAGTGAATATGCAACAATTAATTTGGGTTCAATACAATCTTCCGAAATAGTCTCAACACCAATTGTACTGAGTCTTAAGATACGTGCTGTATTCTATTTTCCCAATTCTTGGACAAAATACCTGATAATTGCAATTGAAATGGAAAGGGGTTTGTTTGGCTCATGGTTTGAGAGGGTTCAGTCCATGTTTGACCTGTTTCAAGTCAGAAATAGTATGGTGAGAAGTATAGAGGAAAGTTGTTCACATCATGGTGGCCAGCAAGCAGAGAAAGAGGGGACCACTGGTGACAAGAATACACCATTCCAGGTCACACCCCTAGAGACATGCCTCCTCCAACCAGGCCCTAACTGCAGACAACACAGTCAGCTGTGAATTGACTAACTGAGTAATCCACCGAGAACTATGGTGCCCCCACAGTCCAGTCATTTTCTGAACACATGAAACATCAGAGGGGAATATTTTAGATTAAACTGTAACACATGCCCTATGTAAGTTACTTAATCAGAGGAGAATGGGGCTTTGGAAGGTCTGTGAGATGTCTGAAATTGAGCCTTATTGTTGTACAGTATGAAGATTATTTCATAGTGTTTATTTTATTATTTATCTCTGTCACAGGGACGAGGACAGGTGAAAAGAAACAATGGTGCTGAGATAACCCCAGCCACACCCAAAGCCCCCGGCTGTGGAGCAACCATCCTTCCTCATGATCTACTCCCTGAGTGAGGAAAAAGGTAGATTTATTAGGGGAAAATTGTTAATGTTAAAATAAGTGAGGGTCTCTTGCTCCTATCCCTGAGCAGCAGAATGTGGTGAAACATTTTTGTTTCTGGAGCCTGGAGGTCTGGGGTGGTCTGACCACTATTTCTGTTGTGAATATTGATTATCTAGTCACTGGGATTCTCTGCTGTTTCCAAATATATAAAATACTAGAAACCTGTAGGCATGGTGGTGTCTGCCTCTAATGACAGCATGGCGGGGGGAGGTTAAGGCAGACTGATTCCAAGTTCGTGACCAGACCGACCAACTTAGTGATTTAGGAAGTCTATCTTAAAAATAAATTTAAAGGCTGGAGTTGTAGCTCAGTGCAAAGGCTCTGAGCTCAATCCTACTACTTCAAAAAATATATATTTTCCTGATATTGACAAGATTGTTTTGTGAAAACTCCTTTTTTCATTATTCCAGTTATGGTACTTTAATTAATATCTTCTTCTCAAAATATTTGTTAAGTGAGAATCACATGAGGCAAGGCAGCAGAGAGAATACTTGCCCTGGAGCAACGTGATGGAAATAAAAACAGGTGAATGTTAGAAATAGAGAAGCTTGAATTTAAATTCAGTTCCCTTAAAGATTTGAGTTAGCTCTCTATTTCTGGGTTTCCAAGAAACTAAGAGTGTCATTTATTTGACTTTTAGTAGTACATGTTTGCTGTATGTAAGATTACATTTACTGTAGGGAATTGGTGCATGTAAATACCACACTTCAATTCTACTTTTCCCCTTCTCTTCACCTACCTTTTATGTTTCCAGCATCAGATTCATTTATTTATCTTCTCATTTTTATCATCTTTATAATGGGCCTCTCTTCTTACAGTGCCACGCTCACCTGCAAAACAGAGTTCAGATTTTCATTGATTGTGTAAAAGCTGATCTCCAGTTTCTTGGTCCACTCTCTAGATTTCTGAGACAAACGAACTAGAAAAATCGGTGTTAAGAATAGATTTTGAAGAAACCGTACAGCATTTGCATATTTACCTGAAGAAGTAAGAGATTTCATTGTGAGATATAAATTCTCTTTGGGTTTGAAGGAAAATAAAATGAATTAATGTTAGGAGTGAGCAGCGAATAGGAAGACTAAAAAGATTAGCAGTAAAGAGCAGCCTTGCTTTGCTTTTCTCCTTCAGAATACTATGACCTTGGGTCAAGAAGACCTGCCTGAACATAGGTCTTTTGCAGCTTTAGCACGTTTTCATTTGGGTCCCTATGCCCTTTCCTAATGCTTGGTGTGGATTCTGATTTTCCCCGTGAGAAAGGACTAGAGAGAAAGCTGTCCCCGAGGGTAGCGTGAAGCCTGGGCCCCGCGCACCTTCCCTGGCCTCGGTCTCTGGACAGCCCCTGCTGGTGGCTGTCCCCCGGGACCCCGCGGCAGGCTCCCATCTCAGCACTCCACCCCTTCTTCCCGCTCACCCTCTCTCTTCACAGGGCTGCTGTTTGGGAATTTTCTCCCAGTTTCAGGTAATCACTCGTAAATTCTCTGCTATCCTAGTGATCAGGAAGGGTGGACAGCAACAACACTCAACAAAAACCAAACAAAAATCTCCTCTATCACCTGGGGCTCCAGACTAAATTTAACCTAAACAACTTATCTAGGGCACTCTATGGGCTCAAAAACTGCAAGAGTTGGTAAAGAGGTGGTTTTTATCTATGAACATATTTCTTCCTTCTTATTTTAGGATACTTGCTCAAATAAAAAGGTGGGAATGGGTCACTTTTCTCCCAGAGACATGGGTTGGGAAGTAGAGGGCAGAGGGAGAGGCGACATTTGGCTCTTTTTTAGGGCAAGTAGAGTCCATTTCTGTGATGGGTTAGCATGGCTGTGCTGCTTTCCTCACAGCCTGTTCCTCAGGCCACCATGTGGAGGGAGACCAGCTACAGGAGATAAGGACTCGGTGCTGGGGAACTTGTAACCAATGCACCAAGACGGCTCTGTGTCTCGAGACGCAGGAGAAGAGACAGCGAGAGGAAGCTTGGGTGCCCCTCGGATCATCCCAACAACTCTGTCTGCGGGGGCCTGGATACTAAAGGTAATACTCTAATTAGAATTTAATTTCTGCCACTTGAAAAAAATGATCCTAGAACAACTGCACATTGTCGCAAGCCATGTCTTAAAGTAACACTCAAAATGCAAATATATTCGGCACTTTTAGTGACCAAGATACCCTAAAATTTTCCCTTAGTTTGAAAACATTTTCTGCAGGTTTCTCCCTGACTTTCATTTTCTTAGAACGTCCACTAGAGAAAACCGGTGATTGTACATTCTTCCTCTGCCCATTTGGGGTGTAAATCACGTACAACCCCGGAGTCCCTTTCTCAAAGTCTGTGAGACATTTCTTAGCAAACTTATCATGCAGAGAGAGCACGTTGCTGTCTCCCATTCTTTCCAAAACACAGCAGCCTAACTCTGTAGGTGCCCCTGCTAACTGACCAACCTCGGGCCCAAAGGGTCCAGTAGTTTTCCACTAGACTAATCAGGTGCTTACGCTGCCCTGTAAGTATGTACAACTTAAATAATACTAAATAAATAAGAAACTCTTCTATTTTTCATACCAGCTTGGCTGAATTCAATCTCTCTTCCCTCTTGTGTTCATCTTGAATAAAATCTCTCTTACTTATTTAGCTATTTGGACAAACTTTTCTTTTAGAATAGTCCATGACCTTCATGACCAAGGCAGTCAGCCAAGAATTTAGGGAGAAGACTTGGATTTCTGCTGACATACTTAGAATCTGATCTTTAATCAGGTAACCATAGTAAACTTTCATTTTCTCATCCATAAGATGGGATCCTCAAAGATTCTTGAGAAGATTACAAAGGATGAGAAGTGTAGAGCTCATTGTAAATCTTAAAGAACTACATCCAAATAAAGACATAAAGGGAGGATTTTCAGAGTGTTTACAAACTAAACTCATTTTATTTCTCATAGATACTATAAACAAAGCTTTATAGGTAAAAAACAGAGACATATTCTGTTATCCAGAATATGTAGCAAACTATTACAAATCAGTGCAACCAAAATGGAAGACGCTGTAGAGGATGAGTAGTCCACATATAGATACAAAATAGAAAGGAACAAGGTGCAAATGGAGAATTCTCAGCTTCATAACTATCCTGATTAAGGAGTCAGGAAAACTGGCCATCAAAGGGACAATGTGTTATTGTCTCTAGTGGCATGGAAACTTATGTATGTTTAACTTAATGCTGAATTTAGACTTTAGTCAAAATAATCTCCACTCCTACCCTACTCGTTCTCCAGTATCACTTCTAGATAACAGGGTCAAAATTTATGGACATCACTCATTATTTTTACAAGAGAAAATACTAAGTTTGAAAACAATAAAACATAGTAGAGATATCAGTCTTATCAAGCAAAGTTTAGACTTAAATTTTGAGTTCTGCTTTCCATTTCAAAGTGAAGATCTGTGGCAGCAGTGGATAGTTTTGTATTTTATTTTACTGTTGCAATAATAAATTTATCTATAAAGTGGTAGACTTGTTGTAAAGCAGAGTGGTATGGACCATGAAGGTAAATACAAATATTTTTTCAGTAGTTCCTCCCCATCCCTCCCTCACCCAGGTACATAGTGTTTATTTTAAAAACAGAATAATTTGAGTTCTTAGATGTCGCTATTTCCTGATATTTTTTGCTTGTTTGTTGTTAAGGCTTTGTTTATTGTTCAGTGGTTCTTATGGTTGAGAGGAATAAAACTGTCAAGAATTAATCCATCCCAAATAATGTATAAATATGCACACACACACACATACACACACACACACACACACACACACACACACTGACTTTGTAAAGATATTTGCCTGCATATAATTTGCACATTATTCATTGACTCTAGAAACTAATGTTACTTAAAGTGTAATTCCATTATATTATTTGGACTTTGGTGTGAGAAACTGAAAGTGTAAATAATGATTAAAATGAATAATTGATAATGGGGAAATAGGAAGAAAAGGTCCAAAGGGATAGGGGAAGTGAGGGGAAAGGAAAAATAATGAGAAAAGGAAAAAATGGAAACAAAGTCTTTGTAAATAGGGAAGGGTGGAGGGGGTGAAGGGAGGACAGGAAATGGGGAAAAAATAAGAACCAAGATCCATCATGTTCAGGTACAAGCACCCAATGGTAAATGTAAATGTATCGTATACCTAAAATGCACCAATAAAAGAATCTAAGGGGAAAAAGAAGAATTAATCAGGTGGTGATATGGACTTTCTCTAGCACAGTTGTTGAGGTGAAGCATACATTCACGCCAATCTGCTAATATTTATCAAAATATTGCAGATATAAACTTTTTGAACTGATAACTACTTCTATAAATTCGTCATTCAGAAGTGTTTATTAAGTATATCCTTGCATGTACAAGAATGTCCCACATAATAGGAATATGGTAGCTGTTATGAAGAAGACCAGAAACAGTATAACAAGTGTTGGTAAATATATGAAAGAACCGGAATCACACACACTGCTGGTGGGAATGGAATGTGATACAGAAGCCTCTCCCTCATCTGGAAGAGATATGTTCAAAAATTCCCCATCAGTGCCTGAAACCATGGACGGACAGCACACACTCCTGTTGATACTAAATTTTCTCTTACACATACAGACCTGATAAAGTTTAGTTTATAAGTTAGCCACACTAACAAATTGACAACAATGAAAATAGAACAGTGATAACAATATAATGTAACATAAATTATGTGACTTTCCTCTCTTTCTCCCTTTAAATGTCTTACTTGCCCTTCTTCTTGGGATGATATGAGGTAATACTTAAGAGAAGTACTTCGTAGATGCTCTCTGGCTATGAATCTGAATTGCTGGCATTGACGCTTAATAGTGGCATTGGGCCACTATTAAGAAAGTCAGGATTCCAAGCTTTAGCTATTACTGGAAGCCAGGCACTGTGATACTGGAACTTGGTCTGAACTGGAAATGCCACTAATGGATGGTAGCGAAAATAGTGTGGATATACTGGACAAGGAGATGATTCATATCCCTGGTGGGGTGATTCATATTGCTCAGAATGACTCAAAATTTAAAACTTGCAAATTGTTTTTTTTTTTCCCTGGAATTTGGCATTTTATATTTTGGTACCATGGTTGACATCTTACAAATGACCCCATGGGAAGTGAAACCATGGATACGGGGACACACTGTATAGCTAAAATGAAAAACAGTATGGAAGTTCCTTAAAAAATTTAGAAGTAAAACTAGCACAAGGCCTAGCCATGCCATGTCTGAGTATTCTTGCAGAGGAAAGGAAATCAGCATCGTGAAGAGATACCTGCACTCCTGTGTTCACTGAAGTGTTATTCACAAGAGCCAAGATGTAAAAACAATCCAAGTGTGTGTGGACAAATAAAGGATAAGAAAATGTCTCACACAAATATAAATAAATGTGCTCACATATACACACACAATGGGATATTCAACCATAAGAGAAGAAAATCCTGCCGTGTTTAATAATAAATATGAACCCGGGGGGTGTTGTGCTAGATACAAATTAGCCAAAAATAGAAAGACGCATACCACATGGTCTCACTTACACGTGGAATCTAAAAAAGTTGACCTCAAAGAAGCACAGAGTAGAAAAGTGGTTTCTGGAATGGCAGAAAAAAGATGTTGATGAAAATGTAAAAGCTTTCAGTTTTAAGACAAGCAAACCTTGGGTTTGTAAGGTAAACTACAAGGGTGGTAGGTGTGCTAATTTATTTGATTATGAAAATCATAGTGTGTGACACATCATTATATTGTACACTTTACTGTATAAATAATTGGTCATTAAATATTTAATAATAAAATGTAATTTTCTTTATATCTTAATAGGAATTAGGTTTCCTATATGTCTTCACAGAAACAAAGGACTCCTTCTTTCATTTTTCTCCAAGACTTCTCACTATCTTACATAGCATTTTTCAATACGTTTTAAAATTTTAAATGAGTTATAGGGAGCATTCTACCAAATTAAATCTAATTACCGACATAACCCGATGACCTCTGTGGTGGATTAGCTAATGGTCAAGGTGAGTGAGGACCGCCCAGCTGGACCCAGTCAGCGTGGTCTGGGTGTGGAAGACCCAGGGGAGAATGTTGCGAACAGCATAAAAGGAGAACTGGAGGGAAGATGGGGCTGCTGATTTTCATGGAGAGGCTCGCAGTGTGGTTTTCCTGATGCCAACTCAGCTGTTCTCATCAGAGGGGGAGCTCGGGCCTCACTGGCACGGGAAGGAAGCCAGCTGTTCTCGTCAGGGGAGCTCTGGTCTTCACCGTAAGCATCTCTTCCTGGCTCCGTGCAGACTCCTCAGCCTGGTGGCACAGAGCCTTCACCCTGAAGATGGAGACTTGCTAGCTTCCCCACCTGCCCTGATCCTTGATGCGGACTCTGTGGAGGACATTGACAGAATCCAGGGCGTGAGCTGGATTCTTCGGGTCTCTAGCATGTGGACGGGTCTCTCACACTCTTCTGCACTTGACTTTTTGGGTGAATGTTATAAAATCACCCTAGAAATTGTGTGTCCTGTGTTAAATCTACTGCCTTGCAAACCCTGACTCCAACAAGCTCATTTCACTCACATTGTTACACAAGTTAATTAGATCTTCACAGTCACCGACTAAAGAAATTGGTTTATGCAAAGAGGAAATCCAATTTCCTCTATGAACATCTCTGCAGTAGGAGTGCACACAGCAAAGAAATAGGGGACACTGGATGCTAAAGCAAAAAGCACATAATTCCAATTATCTGCCCTCATTAGAGAAGAAAAACAGGTTATTCTAAAAAATAAATGTAAATTTGTATATATGATGCACCTATTATATTTTAAATTATTTTTGACAATTCTACACAGTATAGAATGATATGCATAACCTACTATACACATATTTTTGTGTATATATGTACACACACAGAACACATTTAAGTACACATGCATAGAGACGTCACACTTAGTTTGGACTCTCATATATATATATATGAATATATATAGCATTATTTTCTAAGTGCATTATGTCAGGGAAAGAAGCAAGAAGGTCTCAGCTCAGATCAGTTCAGCCAGTCAGCAGGGCTGGGCTTCTCCTCTTCCCAGACCGGGGGACCCTCTCCATATGGTCCCTAAGAATTTGAGCTTAGTCTAGGCGTGACTTGTGCTGAGATGGAAAGTCATAGACTCAGTAATTTATACACAAAGAAAGTGTATTTATTGCATGGTCCTGGAGGCTGAGACTTCCAAGATCATGCCTGTCTCTGCTGAGGGCTTTCTTGCTGAGCCACAGCGGACCATGGCACTGCATAGCAAAGGGTGTGTGAGGGGAGTGAGCTAGGGCTGACCTCGCCTTTATAACAAATCCATTAGGCTAACAACATCCACCTGTCCACAGAGCAAAGCCTTCAAGACTTACTCATTTGTTCAAAGACTCAACCTCTCAACGCTATAGCACTCGATTAAGGTTCCAGTACATGAGCTTTGGGGGGCTTATTCAAAACATAATAAGGAGTGAAGAGAGTTTTGTGCTTGTAAGATTTTTTATTTTCATAGTTTTATTGAGCTATGAGCATTATATTTTATGTGTAGACAGTATCAAGTTTTGACACACACATGAAACCATAGCACAACCAATGTGGTGAACATTTCCTCCTGCCCCTCACCTCCTTAAAGCAACCACTGATTGTTTTTTACCTCTTTGTATTTGTAATATAATATAAATGGAATTACAGTGTTCATTTTCATCTGACTCCTTTTAACAAAATTATTTTATGATTCTTCTATGTAAAATATTAAAACAGTAGTCTCGGTTCAACATTCAGCCCTGTCATCTGCTATTGGTGAACATTGTCTACCATTTCCTTCTGATGTTAAATTATCTTTTCTTATCAAATTCTTTAAGCAACAACCTCCTTTCCCCTCTTTCTCTATATATCTGTCCCCTTCATTGAGATAAAGAATTCTTCAGAACAAAACTTCCTCCTTTTCTTCCTGTCTTCACCTTTTCCCTTGTAGTCTCAGGGATGAGGTGTGTACCTGGACTCTAGTTTTATTGCCTTCTTTCTCATCACTGTTTTGATCTATCACCTATCTTCTTTTTGTGTTTTAACCCTATAGTTTTCCTACTGGTATAGCAACATGTGTCTCTCAAGGAAAATACAGTGTGCTCGGAACTCAGTGTTGTACAATTTGTGCAATCAGATCCATGGTTCCATGGTACATCAAGAACTGGAGACTTTTGCTCACTGATCCTGTGCCATGTCTCACTCATTTCAGACCTTGGGAAAATCATAAATCTGTAAGCCCCTCAGTTTCATTTGTGGAAAACTAGCAGTTCTGCTTTCCTAGCTGATTGTGCAGAGTTTAAGGAGGAATTACTTTGGAACTGCAAAGTAGTACACACACACACACACACACGCATACACACACACAGATGTCATCCTCAGGTTAAATTAAATAACAATAATATAGCAAGTGTGATGAAAAGAACACAACATTGTACTTTAGAAAAAAATCTATTTTCTATCACTCTGCAAACATTGCAGCCTAACTGTAAATGTGCTAGTGCAAACCTTCATCTGGTACTCAGTAAATAAAAGGTTCCCTGTCAAAAATTTTACTGTCACGTATTGTTAATTAGATTCCAGCTGTTGTGTTTCTTAACTATGCCTCACGATTATCTTTTCTCCAATTCAAATTGATTGCTACTTTAATTACTCCAAAGAGTGAACTAGTGTTCTAATCCCTTTCACTGCCTGTGAGACTTGACAAGCTTCTTGGGTGGAAATCTACACTGAAACACAAATTTCTCTGCTTGCCGGGAACTACCAAAAACTTCCCTTTCTGTGAATTTTCTGAACTTCTTTGTTTAGGTGATACTTTAAGTAGAAAATTGAAGAGAGAGATGTAGAGTCTTTACTACACTTGTTTATACCAATTTATGGGGACAAAGCATTGATGCTGATACTGCAAACACTTGTGTCTGAGCTTCTAGCTTGACATCATTATTTACCACATGTTTCAGTGAGTCTAAGGAAAGAGCAAGCGTGGAGGTTCATTGTAGGTGTCAGCTTCGCTGGCTGAAGGGATTCCCAGGTAACTGATAAAATATAATTTCTGAGTATGTGTGTGAGTATGTCTCTGGAAGAGATTAGCATTTGAATCAGCACTGAATAAACAAGATCTGAGCTCACTGGTGTTCATGAGCATCAACCAATCTTTTGAGGTCCTGGACAAGAGAAATAAGCAGACGAGGGGAAAATTCTCTTTTCCAGAGATGAGTTATTCATCTTCTCCTACCCTTGGACATCAGAATTCCAGATTCTTAGGTCTTCAGACTTATCAGCACCTTTCCTAACTCTCCAAGGTTTTCAGGTTGAGGCTCAAGCTGGATTATGTCACCAACTTTCTGGTACTTCAGCTTGTACATGGTGTCATGAAACCTGGCCTCCATAACTGAGTCAACCACCTCCCATAATGAATCTCTAGCTATCATTTCTATGTGTCTGGATAACTCTGTAATAATAGAGTAAGGCACTCATTTAGTGCACTCAATCTTCATTTAAGCAATGTTTTCATTTTCTCAAGATCTGTCCCCAAACACATTTACAAAAAGCCCACTCAGTGTGACCCAAGTGTAGGAAACAGAAAGTAGGTGATTGCTAATTAGTAGTCCTCTTCATCATAATTATTATGAAGGGTTCAAGGAATTTAAAATTCAACTAATCAAAAATTAAATCGATGTGTGATTGAGACAGATATATGTGTGTGTGTGTGTGTGTGTGTGTGTATATATATATATATCAAGATAGCTGTACCCCAAGAATGGGGAAAATAGAAGATTTGGTGAAGAATATGCTAGTGAGAAAGGCTTAGCAGAATGAGGGATATAAATTGAGCTTTGCTTTTCAGTGGGATTTAAACAGAACAAACTGTAAGAGAACTATCCAGTTTGAAATTGAAGGGTAAGATATTTGAGGCTTTAGTTTGAGTATATATTTTGCTTCTCCCTTTTTATATCTTGCTTTCTAGGAAGATAACCCCAAATGTGTAATAATGCCTGATCTTACAGTCTTCATATAATTGAAATGGTGCTTAATCGTTCAGATTGGCCTTGAGCTCATCTTCTGGCCTATGATTCTCTTCATCCAGGAAGACAACCCCTTCAGGCCCTCACTGTTTTCTAGAGAGAAAATATTTTCTTTTTTTTACACAAAATTCACATTTTATTTAGATAGAAATAAAATATACAAAATTTTCTTCACCAAAAATAACAGCAATATTTTCTGCATTATTTCTAGATAAACCACAAAACATTCATTTTGTAGGTTTTCAGTTTTGCTTATAAATCAAGATGAGGTAGTAGATAAGAGTCACAGAAAAAGACAAGAAAATAGACAAGTCAGTTGCCTGTATGGATGGCCTCTGATTCTGTCTCGACAATGAAGCAGAAGTGTTCAACATTTACCTGCTAGAAAGCTAATGAAGATGTAGGTTCCACAAAGGAATGTAAACAGCAATAACCAGATGTGGAATAACAATGGGAAGTGCTTCCATTCAAGTTTAAACTGTAAACTCTTCTTTTAAATTCACTTAATAAAGACAAAATCTACATTGAAATCTGGTAGGCTCATAAACTTCTCTTTAGTAATTTCCTTAATTGCTCATTACATTTTTAATAACATACTTAAAACTCCTACTAATCACAGGTCAATGATGGCTTTCACCATAAGATTTTATAAGACTCATTCTTTTCTCCCACACCACCTCAAAATTCATTTCTTCAAAAACTGACAACTCAATACTTGAAAGTGGATCCACAATGACAGTGTGTTGTCTAAAATGACTTAATAAAACAATTCCATAATGCCACCAGCAGAGGTCATGCCAAAGCGAAGTGTGGCACTTACAATGCTGTCTTCTGCCATTCTTTTGTTGTTGTTGTTGTTGTTTTTGGTACCAGGGAAAGAACTCAGGACCTTGCACTTGCGAGGCAGGTGGTGGAACCATGCATGGAGAAGAACAGACAGGTCTCAGGTGCATGAGGGTTCAGAGGGGCCATTTAAATATGGAGATTATCAATGGTTAATATATCCAATGACAGGCCTGTGGGCTAACATATTCAGTGATTAGGTGGCATACATACCCCTTTATAGCTTTTCTTTCAAACAGCAAATATAAGAAGAATCCCACTGTAAAAGTCTCTTAGATATTTTGAACAGTTCCTGAATTATCTGTAGGAAGCTCTGATTTAGTTGTACATTGTTTGATTATATGTGTCCACCATTAAATCTAGATCATGTTTTATATCAAAATTTATGTTAAGAAAAGCCAAGTTACTTGACCTTTGGTCTGCCAAAGTGTTCCTCAAGTATGCTTTGAGACACTTTTGTCCATTTTCATGGCCATCATTCTCAACTTTCATCACAGGAAGAATACACAAGACCTTCAGCAAGGCATACACATTAGGAAAAAACTTAATTTCAGGCAGATGGAGGGCTTCATAAATAGTAGATGGGAGCTCTACGTCTTTCCCTCTATGTTTTCATTTGATTCTCCAACAATGCAGTTTACCACGAAATTTACCAGGGAGTTTCATGTGAATATCAAGTTTGGTTGCCAAATTTGTGGCTTCCTCAAACCAAAACTCGTGATAATCTTCAAAATTTTCCATCACTTCATTGAGTGAGTGTAATGCAGCAAACTACTGTCTGCAAAGAAGACATCAGAAGTTTTTCCCTGGCGATTTTTCCCAAAGGCCCTTGTAAAAGATAAGACATTTTTAAGAACAACAATGGTAACAATAAAATCAAAATCTGCTACTGCACTACAGAGTGCAAATGCTCGGCCAGCTGTCCAGTTATTCCACCTAATATTGGTGTCACTATTTATACCAGCTAAACATAAAACAAGTGCTTGCAGGAGGTCCACTAAAACTTCAAAAGCATCATGCCTGCCTGTCCACTGAGAATGACTTATTTCCTCCAGTTCTTTACCCCTTTCTTCACTGTTCTGGAAAAGAACTGAAATTACATTGTCAAGTTCTAAAAGTAGTTGTGGAGATCGATGGAAAAAAGAACAAACTTCCTCAGTTGTTCCTAATCCAACTGATACTCCCACCGCAGGCACTGACTTTGCCAACTGCATGTTTAAGGCACAGGAAGAGCAGAGCATGTAGATAGCTTGGGATATTTTCCTAGAAGTCTAGAAGCAACAACTTTCATTTTAGAAGAAAATCCACTGGATAAAATATAAGCCTGGCCACGACAATACTCCATATTTAGTCCCCACTTCTCAGTTATTGTGTGAAATTTCACAGCCAAACTTTCCACATCAGCTTCATAAGGCAGGAAGCTCACAAACCCTCTCTCAGGTTGAGATTCATCAACAAACCTCACCAAGACAGGTAAGTGCTCTTCCCCTGCTATGTCCACCACATCAACAGTGATGATGGAAAAGAAGTGTGAGTCTCTCACTTCCCTGAGGAGTTCTTCCTGAGTACAGCTCTCACAGATCTCTAGCATCTGCTTCTGCTCTGCTTTTGAGCAGAACAATGTGTTAATGGCTGTGGTCTCCAGGTGCTTTCTCAGAACCGCTTTGCCAGAATTTATCCTGCACTCCAACAAAGCTTGAAAGCTACCAGGCATAAAGAAACCTTCTGGGATTTCGTGGGTCTCATGCCCATCCAGAGGTATGTCTTGTTTTCCCATAAGAATCAAAATTTCAAATAGAGACTTTCAGGATTCTTTGTTTTCCTTTGCTTCAAGGGTCAAAGGTAAATGTCTTCATCCTGCTCATGCCCCTGCACTTCGGCACTGGGATTCTGAGCATTGCTATTGTTTGTTTCTTTATGTTTCTGTTCCTGTTCAGAAGTTTCATCAATTTTTTTCTGTTTCAGTGTCCTGATTTCATTTTCATTCAATTCTTTTATTCGTTTTCTGTGTCTACTATGTGGATTGTTCAAATGCCTGGTAAGATTAAATATTGTTGGTATTGCATTGTCTCCAAGAACAGTCCTGTAAGGCCTCACCCAATGACTCCACAAGTATCTGCTTCAATTAATTTTGAGAAATAAAATAACCCAAATCATTCTTTAGTTTTCTGATGCCTCTGCAAAATGTATAGTTCTACAGATTGTAGAGGTCTCAAAGTGTTTGGCATGCAGCCGATAATGTTTATTTAGCTGATCAGGTGTTTTAGCTTCGAAGTCTGCTCTCCTACAATTCTCCACCCACTTCCAGCGTCTGGCCAGATCCTGCGGAAAACTGACTAAGGCAAGGTCCAGCTGCATGCTCTTCCATGTGCAGTTGGGGCCACGCAGAAGTTCGGCATTGTTATCTGGGCCAGAGAGGGGAGCCGGGCCGGAGAGGGGAGCCAGGCCGGTGCGTGGGGAAGAAAATGTTTTCTTAGAACCCTATCAAACCCAGTTTGATTGAGTTCCTGATTCAAACTTGGAAAATGAGCCAACTCCCTAGGGTTTTTGCCCTTGGCACCAGAAATAACATTTGGATCGGCCTCCTTATGGGGTAAAATCAAGAACACATGAAACCAGGGCTCTACCAGTGGTGTACTGGGCTTTGTGGAGAAAGCTCCAACACAAGAGGAGGACATCTTTTTTTTTTCCCATTAAGTTTATTGGTACATTTTCAGTATAAAATACAGTTACACACATCATTGGGATTGTGTACATTTACATGATGTATCTTGGTTCTTATTTTTTCCCCTTCCCCTGGCCTCCCTTCACCCCCTCTACCCTTCCCTATTTGCAAAGACCTGGTTTCCATTTTTTGTCTTTTCTGATATTTTTTATTTTCCCTTTTGTCCTTTCCCCTACCACTCCCACTTCCCCTGCTCCTTTAGACCTTTTCTTCCTATTACACAATATCAATTATACATTTTTTAAAATTACAATATCAAGAGCTAGGAGACATTACCACAGATTTTGCAGAATTTAGAAGGATATAGAAAGCATATTACAAAAATCTGTTTTGAAATAAATTTGACAACTTCTAAGAAGTACCTTGGAAGACAAATTAATGAAACTAACTCTGGAGGAAATTTAAAATTTGAATAGCGCCTATTAAAGAAAGTATATTCCTAGCTTGAAAACCTATCTATATGACAACAGCAGGCTCATATACATTTTAACTGATAAATTATATCAAACATTTAAAGCAGAAAAAAGAAGGAACACTTCTCCTCTCATGTTAGGAAATCAACATTGTGCTAATCCTAAAACTGGATAAAGATAATAGAAGAAAAAATATGAACATAGAAAGAAATTTGTTTAACAAAACAAACTCTTAGAAGTCAGATCTGGCAGTATGTAGAAAGCGGTTTTGTTATAGGGATGGCAGTGTTGGTTCAGCATTGGAAGATCCACCCCCAAAAGTCACCATTTTAACAGAGAAAAGGAAAAAGCCATATGATCCTGTCACTAGTTAGAGAAAAAGTATTGGACTAAATTCTACAGCTGTTCATGGTAAAAGCTATCAGGAAGCTAGAAGTAGAACAGAACCTTCTCAACAGATTAAAGACATGTACTCCATACTTCCAGCAAAAATGCCTTATATGAATGGAGAAGATACAATGCTTTCTCCTTAAGGTGGGGAACAAGGACAGACATGCTTACTCTTTATCTGTCCATTAAACTTTGAAACCTAGGCCCCACCAAAATAGTCTGGCAATAAAATGACACAATTAGGATAGGATCGTCAAGGTAGGAGCAAAATCTTTATATGTAGATGATCATCTACAGATAAAATACTAAGAAATCTCTAGGAGCCCCTAGAACTTGTATTTGAATTTAGCAGGATTAGAAAGCACAAGGTATATATAAAAATTCAGGTCTGTGTATACTTGCTATAAATGAAGAATTGGATATTGAAATTTAAAAGTTATGTAGGAGTACAAAGGACCTAGAAAAGTTAAAAACAAAAACAAAAACAGTGTTGGAAGATGTTTAGTACCTAATTTTAAGACTTCTTCTAAAGCTACAGTAATCAAGGCAGTGTTGGTGTGAGGGAAGACATATAGATCATTTGACTAAAACAGAGAATCTAGAAATAGAATCATACATATATGCTCCACTTAGTTTTGAAAGATTATTTAACATTAGCATTTTATAGAATATAAACTCAATTCAAGAGCCAAGGAAGAGATAGTGTTTTCAGCAAATGGCACTAGAACACCTGGTATCTGTGTATAAATTAAACCTCAACCCTTTATTTCCATACATGAAAATAACTTGAAGGGATCTATGAACCCTAAATATGAAAGCCTAAAAGTATAAAACTTTAAGAAGAAATTATAAGGGAAAATGTTTATAAATTCAGAGTAGGTGAGAACTACCTAGGATACAAAAGACATGATGTATAAAAGGAAAAAATTGATAAATGAGATTCCATCAAAATTTAGAACTTTAAATGACATCATTAAAATGAAAAGTAGTCCTTAAACAGACCATATTTACAATGCATATAACCTATGACCAGAATATATAAAGAATTCTTAGACTTATTAATAGACAACCCAATTAAAAAGTAGACATAAGAACATGATAAATAGCAAGTATAGCACAAAGAAAGGTATGCAACTCTAGGATCAGACAAGTTCTAATCAGTACAATAACAAGGTTGAATTATACACTCACTAGGGAGATGAATTTAAAAGTTTTAAAAGCCTTGTCATGACTTTTTCTTTTTGTTGGATTCTCCCCCATTGCGTTTAATTTGTCACACCCAATGGATTCATTCTGCTGGGTTTCCTGGGGTTGGGATCCTCATTGTCTTTTCCTAGGGTATTGTCTAAAATTTTTTGGAGTGCCGGTTTGATATTCATGAAGTTCCTGAGGTGCTCTTTAATCATGAAAGTATCTTATTTCTCCATCAATTTTGAAAGATAGTTTTGCAGGGTACATCAATCTGGGTTGGAGGCTGTTTTCTTTTAGGACTTGAAATACATCACTCCAAGCTCTTCTTGCCTTGAGGGTTTGAATTGAGAAGTCTGCTGTGATTCTGATGGACTTTCCTTTGTATGTGATTTATTTCTTTTCTCTCCTGCTTGTAGAATTTTGTTCTTCTGTTGGATTTCTGGAATCCTAACTATTATATGCCTATGTGTAGATTTTTTTTGATCAAGGCTAGCTGGAATCTCATATGCCTCACTTAACTGTATGTCAAATTCTTTTCCCCTCCTTGGGAAGTTTTCTGCCATCACTTCTGTGAACAGTTTTTTTTATGTCATCTGCACTCTCTCCTCTTTCTTCATTGACTCCAATCAGTCTTATGTAATTCTTCTTTGCATCATCTAGCAGCTGCTGGATTGTTTTCTCATGTTCCTTTACAATTTTAAAGCAATTTTTCTTTTCCTGGTCATTAATTGCAATCTTTTCTTCTATATGTGAAATTCCATCCTCACATTGGTTCATTCTGCTACACAGACTTTTGATGGAGTTTTTAATCTCCTGGAAATCTGTTTGTATCTGTTTTATGGATTCCATTTGTTTCCTATGTTGGTATTCCATAATTTTCCTTAGATCCTCTATTTTTAATCTGTGTCCTCTCTAGATTTATTAATCATGTCTTGCACCATGAGCACAATATTTGCTGTTATGTGAGTAATTATTTCTGATTTCATTTTTCCCAGATCCTCTTTTATTTCCAGTTCAGAGAGTCCCGGTGGTTGAGTATCAGATTGTTCCATCTCCTTTCCCTTTGGGGTTGCTGTAGGTGATCCAGAAATCTGTTTTTGAGGCTTGTTTACATGTTTTCTCATTTCCATGGGTGGAGGATGCTTCTGGCACCCACGTGGCTCACCTTCTCTTCCCTAGGAGCTTGGGATAGTGGCTCAGAGGAGGACATCTTGATGGTCGTCTGATTTCAAAAGTCCACCTTAAAAAAATAACTGTTTTCAAGTTCTTTCATTTTTTCTAGTACAGGGGATTTAAAGCAATCCTTCACATCGAACTACACTGCCAGCCCCTTTTGGTTTTATTCTGAGATGGAATCTTCCTAAATCACTAAGTTGCACAGGGCAGGCATGAACTTGTAATCCTTCTGCCTCAACCTCCCATATGCTGAGATTATAGTCAAGGGCCACCACACCAGAGCTGTTCTACTGTTCTCTTAGCCTGCTCTCTTTCTGAGTTATTAAGCTCAAGTTTTTGTGTTTGTTTTCTGTATCCATTTTTAACCAAAAATTGTTCTGATAGGCTTCAAGTTAATGATTGCATCAAATTTGACACAAGATTCCGGCCCTTGAATAATCTTCACAGTACCATGCAGTAACTTGGTTTAAATCAGAGAAATGCATCCCCTGTGGGCAGATGCAGCCCAGTGAGGGCTATGAGGACCTGCGCATCACAAGCTGGATTCTACTCTCTGCCAGCCTCAAAGCCAGCACACAACCTTAGGCAAGCACACTTAGCATGGATGGTAAGCACCACTACATTTTAAATTTTCTCTCCATTTCCCAGTTCTATTTGGGTCTATAGGAAGCATTTTTGGATGGTCACAGAGAAAATCTGTTGATGATGACCTCCATAATAACTAACAAATAGCAGAACTTTGAGAGAGAGCAAAGGATAGTACAAAAATAAGTGTGTGAATGAGTGGGTGAAAGGACTTACTAGCCTTTTGACATTTGAATCTTACAAGTAGAAAACATGTAAGAGATGATTCCTAACTCATTAACACCCTTTTACATTTACATTAGGTTGAAGTACCAACTAACGTTCCCAGGGAAAGTGCTAATTGGTGTGTACAAATAGTGCTACGGAGATAAACGAAGCTCTGTTGAAAAGAAAGAGCTCACAGTAGGGAAAGCTGGGCTTGAACAGATTTGGTTTTGCTTTACGGACTACATGCTCATGACACTACCTGTAGAGGGCGCTGTAGCACTCAGTGAAAATTTTCCCCAAATTTTCCAAATCAGAGAACTGATTTCCTGTGTGTTTTAAGAAGCTGGGCTGTTCACCTTGAGGCATAAATATATAAACATTTTTGTGCAAGTTTTCTTACAGAAGAATGTAATTTAGGTTATTTACTAAGAGAAGGAGAATGTGTTTCTCCATTCAGGATTGCCCAGGGCCGAGGATTGCCAGTAGGAGGAAATTTCAGGGCTGAAATGGGTAAATCTAAGGTGAATGAGGAGGAGCTGGTCAGCCCACCCATGGCGTCTGGCAGTCTTCCTGAAGACAGAGCTAAGATGAGAGGGTGAACTTCCTCTGGATGTCAACATTCTTCAGGCCACAGATTTAATAGCTCCACTGCTCAGATGCAGAGTTATACAAACAATCTCTAAGGGATGGAGGTGGCTTATAACTTGGGCTATTAATCAATCAATGACACAATGCTTACCACCTAACGCAGCTAAAGACACACCCCTGCCCCGTGATTGTGGAGTGTCAGACCATGCCCAAAGCCTCTTTCTGATCTTCTTTGTCTTTTTCCAAATAAAGACAAGACATGGAAGGTATCCTAACATTCACGGCAGAGCTCGACTTCTAAAGTGAGCTAGAGTCTGTGTTCGAATCTCGGCTGAATAGTTTTCCAGCAGTATGATCTCTGTGAAGTTACTTAACCTCTCTGTGTTTTGGTCTTCTCATCTTTGAAGTGAGAATATCAGTTATTAATTTCCAGGACTTTAGTAAGGCCAACATGACAGGGATAAGTAAGAATGAGAGAACTCAGTATCTGTTAGCTATCACTGCGAAGTCACACCCGGGATAAGTGCCCCAGTGTCTTCCAATTGCCTTTCAAACCACACCAGTTTTCCCTCAGCCCTCAAAGCCCTCCTTGCCCTTAGTCCCTGCCTCTTCCCCATCCTCCACTCTTTTCCTGACCTTAATTCTAGACATGCAGAACTCCAGCCCACTCCGTCAGACGTCATAATTTTTGAATTTTCCTGGAACACACACACTGTGCTCTCTTGGCAGGTATCTTTCTTACTCCTGAGTTCACAAACTCTGATGAGCCCAGAAGTTAGGAGCTTCAGGATTAGAAGTCAGTTTTAAGCATGACAACCGGTCTCTCAGTGGGGATTCTGGGAGAATTATGTTTATTTTCTATTCCTCAGTTTTTTAACTTACAAATGGGCTTTTAAAAGAATCACAAGATAGTTATAGGATTTAAAAATGACACGCATGCATGCTTAGCAACAGAACCTATTAACAGCCTCAGTAAGCAAAACTTTGTATTATTACCTGACAATTTTATTTTCCTTGTGAAGTCTTCAATAGTGCTTCAGGGCAGAGCTGGTCACCTTGCTCTCTAAGATTCTATGCATAGAATTCTATTCTATTATATACCATTGTAATAGCACTTATTAAACCATATGCTAATTGAATGATTACAGGCTGTTTCTTTGTTGGACTGGAAGCTGAATGATGCAAGCGACCTTGACTGATTAATCCCTGTTGTCTTGGTACATAACACAGTTATTAAAAAGATAATTGCTTAATGTGTATTCAGTGAAAGAATAAATGGACAAGGAAAGAAAGTAGATGCACTCTGAATCATTTAATGATAGTGTGGTAGATTCTTATCACATTAACTTGGCTGGGTTTAAACTTCATTTTCCATAATCTTTTCCTAATATATTTCTTGTACCTCAAACTACAGGAAATCTTCTGCCCTAGGTGTGCAATGCAGAAGCAATCCCTGTTGGTTATATTCAGAGGCTTGGGAGCATCTCCTATGTGTTTTCACCCTCTGGCCACCTAGCTGGGTTGGGCTGCTTACCCATATCTTCTCTGGTACCAACTGCTGCATCTCCACATTCGAATTTTCACTTTCTGGGACAAAAGAATATGTACTTCCGTGATGTGAGGCATCACCCTCTCCTCCTGTCTCTCAAGGTTGAGGCAAGCACAATAACAGCCTGGCATTGTTCCAGTTCCCCATGGACTCCGCATCAGCCCTGTGGCTTCCTGTTTGCTCTTTTCAAGTTCTGCCTGCTTTGCCCCTTTCTAATTCTGACTCAGAAATAGTCATCTCATGAAGAGTGTTTAGCTAGCTCAAACGGTTATGTTCAATAACCAACGGTAAACCATGCTTGTATATGTGTGTATGAGCGCACACACACTGTGTGTGTGTGTGTGTGTGTGTGTGTGTGTGATCCATGTCTCTCAGTGGCTGGGCTTTTCTGTTCTAACTGTGACACGATATGAATATCAATGGGAATGTAACTTAAGGGCTATAATACAGGGTTCTACAGAAGGAGAAAATTCTGTGGATCAGCACTGGAGAAGGCTTCCTGAATGAGAAAAATCATACAATGGGACTTGAAGTATGAGGATGAATTAACTGGGTACAGAGAACAGCCAAGGACCCATTCTTATAGGGATGCAGGGATATATTGAAGTAATCCATATTAATACTAATTTTTATATGCTAAATGCCCCCCCAAAATGAAAAGTTGAAGTCCTAAGTCCCAGTACTTCAGAATATGAACTTTGGAACAAAAGGAACATCACAGAAATAATGAAGTAAGATGATCTTATACTGAAGCAGTGACCCCTAATCCAATATGACATATCTTGATTATACAATGACCGTGTGAAAACAGAGACATGTATATGTCTACCCATAACATCATGTGACAGTAAACATACAGATTGGATTTACGATGCTTCAAGGCAAAGGATACCAAAGATCGCCAATAAATTCTCACAGTCTTGGAAGCAGCAACTTCAGGGAATGTTCAGCAGTTTTTATAGAGTATCACCCTGTCAAAAGCTTGATTTAAGACTCTTACCTTCCAGAATAAAAAAAAAAATTGTTATAACCACAGTATGTGGCACATTGATACAGCAGCCCTAGGAAGTAGTAGACTAGTAGAGAGTCTGCTCTTAATTATGTAAAAAGTGCAAGTCACTATCAGACCAATGTGGTTAGACCTGTACAAAATGTGTTAAGTATAAATGTTTTAGTTAAGATTACACCCAATGTTTAGCATGCAGTATTTTATTTCCAAGACGCTCTCTGCTTTTGCCACAGTGTACTGGGTTTTTGCAAATGGTCAACCCAACACTGGAATGCTTAATGTAAAGCAGACCAATGATACCATCTAGGACTCCTCACTTTGGAAAGTGACAAACATAATCATAGAAGATTATGCTTTTGCTGAGGTAAATGTCCAAGACACGTCTTTCTGTTATGTGATGGCTTTTGCACCTGTGAAGATTCAGAATGGGATTTCCTTGTGTGATCTTCCTATCCTTTGGAGTCTAACTTTCATATATGCATGGAGAATGAATGATCCAAACCATGGAGAGAATTGTGGCAAGCATTCTATCATTCCAGCCTAAGCGAGAGACGAGTGTTTTCTGCTCGTGTCCACTAACTAGAACGCACACACATGTTCACATTTCATTCAAAGAAGTCTGGGAAATGCTGTCTAACTTTATACTTGGAGAAATGACAAAACAATGAGGAAAGAATGGGCTCTGCTGGAATCTTGTTTAATCTGCAGTTATTTCTTCATTCTGCCATTGTTTTCCTTCCGTCCATTCACACAAAGTTGTCATCAGTATCCAAGGTCTAGATGCTTATGGTTTATGTGACACAATTGAAACATTAAATATGCTGGATTTATGGGCACATTTTTTTCTAAAAATAGCACTGGGCACATGAGCCTAAATAATTCTCCACTGATCTTTGGCTGAATGTTATAGTATTTCAAAAAAGAGTTGTCACCTAAACCAGAAAATGTTTAATTTACAAAATGGTACTTTTTCTGAAAATGCAATACTTATTTTAATAGCAGTATGTTGTGTTTGAAGTACTATTAAATAGCCCTTGAATAATCATGACTTTGATGTAATTTGGTTATTTATTAATTACAGACTATGTAGATTCCTTGTACTATATATATATATATATATATATATATCTTAAAACAAATAAAAATGGATGTGCTATTATTGAGCTATTTCAATGACCCAGTGTCTCAGAGACAGAGAGGTTAAACAATTTGCTGTAGAGATTTGAATTTGTATATTTTTGGCTTTAAAGCTGGCACTGTTTGTTATAGACCGTAATTTATTCTTTTCACACCTTGGTCAAGAGTTTGAATATCGCATTGTAATTGGGAGTCTTCGTGGGTCACCATGGACATGCAATTGCATATTTTTGCCTAGCAACGCAGGCTCTGAAGTGAGGGTCAGGATTTATGTCTGCCAATATCATAGAGGACAAAGCGATATTACGATTGTGTCTTCTGAATGTGAAAAGCACATGCTGTTGTGATTATTAGGCCCGCTGTAGTGCTGTAGTCATGACAGACTCGTGACTTAGTTGGCAGAGGCTATCCGTACCCAGATAAGAAAGGGGTGAGGCTGACGATTAACCTGAGTAAACAGAGTTTAGATTTCACTGTTGAGGTGCGGAGATCACTCAGGTTGTTCTCTTTGAATTTATCAATTTTTCAAAGAATTAGAAAATATAGCATTTCTTAATAAAATATTAAACTTGTTAATTCCCAATAAAGAAGTTCTCCTGCAAGATTATTTTGAGGACAGTAATTTCAGGCTTTCTAAAATGAATCTTGCACCTTAATTGTTATTCATTTGTTGCCTTTCAGCTGAATCCTCCTTGGAACTCCTCAGAGGGGAGAATTCAGGACTTTGTACAGACATAAATTCTTCTCCTGGGCCCTGTTGAGAGTTGAGCCTACTAAAGACTATTCAGGCCCATTAGTACATAGAAGAGATTTTCTCAAGTAATCAGCCATCAAAAATCAGGAAAATTTCACAAACCATCAGTGTCACAGTTGGGAAAGAGGAGCAGGGTTCTAGGAGCTAATACCTGCTCTATAATAATCAAGGTCACTGCTACCTTTCAATCCTTCTTTGGATTTTTGTCAGGGAGTGGTTTTCATTGCAGGCAAAGGCAACATGTGGATCTGTGTTTATGACTCACTGTTTTTTGTGTGTCCAGGATGTTGCCATTGCTTTATGTTCCTTACTTACATCCCTCTTACAGTGGTCACACAAGCTACCTAATGCTATTCTTTTTTTGAAAAATATACAATTGAAGCTCCATGTGGTGAAGTTACTTCTTTTATTTAAATGACACAGTCAGGATGTAAAGCAAAACTGAGGCCCAGATGACCATGTCTTTCCTTTCACTCAGTTATGATCGTTGATTGTCCTCTTCATGTGAAAATCTAGATTCAGAATAGGATAAAGAAATAGACCTGAGACAGAGGGGAAATACATGACTGAGGAAGAAATAAAATAGCATGACTAGGCGGAGACTGTGGGCAGGGTGGAGAGGAGCTGAGAAAAGAGAAGTGGACACTATGATCGTCGGCGAGGCAGAGCCTGCTTTCCTTATTTGCTGCGAGATGCCATGGCCAGACTCTGAGGAAGGAAGCTTACACACCCGACGCCTCCTGGTTCATTGCAGACACACTCGGTGCACATTGGCTTGGCCTCTCTTTCTCTGTGCTGATTATGGCTGAATGTGTCACAAAAAGTGAAGATGAACGTTGTCAAAGGAAAAGATGCAGCACATACAGGTAAACAGGCAGGGAAGAATTTATTTTTATTTGACAAATATATTTAAGGATGCCCAATATAAGTTTCATGACTACTACAAAAGAGAGAGAAATTTGAACTCAACTGTACTGAATCAAGTGGAAAAAACAGTGCTGAGTGCTGAGATGAACTAGTGAAAAGGACCAAGGACATTAGAGGAAAATTAGTCAAAATAATTTGACCATCTGTGTGCGCTAATTGGTGTTTAACAAAAGATAAGCGTCTACCCTCTTACAGAGAATGGGAAATAGGGCCCCATTTTGCCTGATGATTACATTTCCAAACAATGGCAATCAGGTCCTTGAGAAAGATCGCTGTGAGTTAAAACTGGGTAGAAGGTGGGAGAAGATTTAAAATCTCAAGGGCTGGTAAAAACCTGGCAATCATGTTTTCTAAGAACACGAAGAAGGAGGAGCAGAGGTATATAGTTAGGAAGAAACCTGTCTGAAATTTCAGCAGGCTGAGCAGAATATTAGGACAGTCCTGGGCTGCGTCTCCCAATACGGATCTTCTTATTTTGAAGATTGGAAGGCTAGACGATAGCAAAGACAAACTCTGTTTTAAGTAGTTACACGGCAAAACAGCTTCCTGAGTCACAAGTAGCTGGAATGGAGAGGGGTGGAGGAGAAAGTGGCTGAATTTTTTATTGTTGTGGTTAATGAGTAACAATTTGTCATCTGAAGTGTTTGAAATAATCTGATGAAATAAAAGTAGAAATAATTTAAAAAACTGCCAGAAAATTAAAAATGGATGCAGAACTAAAAGGAAAAAGACAGCTGGTAGCTGCTCCTGCCTGCAGTGATTTGGCCTGGGTGATGAACAAAGTCCCCATGTGTGCTGACCCCAGTGAGACGTGGCCTCAACCAGTGCTCAGCGTGGCAGGAAGTGTGCTCAGAAGCAGTGGCTCCCGGATTGGCCTTGCTCCACTATAACAATGTGTGACCTCAGGGTCACTCCCCCAGCCACCCAGGGTACTTTTTTTCAAATCACAACCATTTCAGATACCTGTGGATGCGTGGGAAGAAGGATTGATTTCACATTAGCCAAAGTGAAATTTAACTAAGCAAATCTTCTACAAATAAAGTAGCTCAACAATCAAATAAAAAGAAGGTCCCTGATAGTTTCAGCTTCTGTCAAACAAACGTGGACTTCACCATCCTTCCTGACTGAGTTGGTAGCAGAAGTCAGAAACGCCTTGATGGAACAAAAACGTGATGTAAATGTAAGCATTGATAAGGGTGAATTATGTAAAATAATACATGAACTTGAAGTAAGTTGCATGATTTTAGCATCTACTCCTGAGTTGGGTTACCCAAAAGCATCCCTAGACAAGAACTTCAGCACATGGGGCCCCAACATGAGCTGCGGCTTCTGAGCTGTGGGTGTAGTAGAAGAGAGAAGGTATCAAAGAAGAATTACATCTCAGTATGATGTTTCACATCAGTGCAGGAAGCTCAACTTAAAATTGCTCCTGAAAACAGCTCAGTAAAGCTCCACAGAGGGGACCAGGACACCATGTCTGCACCACACTAGCCCACTGCAGTTTCCCACCAGGGTGAAAATAAGGGTGGCTGCTTTGCTTTTGGGGTTGCTGCATGCTTGGATTTGTGTTTATGTGTCACAATGAATAGGTGTTTAACATTTTCAAATGCTAATGAGAAATCCAAAGCAGCAACATGCTCATAATAAGAGGAACATTGGTGAAGTGTGCTATGCACATGGACAGCAGACTCTGGTCTCATTTCCAGAGTCAGAGACATCAATAATTATCAGAGCTTTCACCACTGAAATGTTTAGTAGTGCTCTCTAACATTTCTCTCTCTCTCCCTTCCTCCCTTTCTCCCTTCCTGCCTCTGTCTCCATCTCTTTTTCCACAGTTATCATCATAATAAATTTCGTTGGAAATGCCCACAGGCACAGCATGTCCTCCACATGCACCTAACAGTTAAAAGTTAAATCAACTGCATTTGAATTCAGGGTCCTGTATCTTCTTGTGCTGCCTCCTTAGACAAGCTCCTTGGTCTCTCTAAGTCTCCCTTTCCTCTACCAGTAGAGACACTGAGTTACAGAGCAATTACATTGCATCTAACATAGTGCAGCCAGCTTTGTAAGTGTTCAGCAAACATCTGCTGCTTCCAGAACCATTCTCTGGTCCATTGGTAAAAGTCTTGTGCTGTTGAAGTCTCAAATCCAACAGCCTCCCCCAGTCTTGCATCTCCTTAAACTGTGTTTCCATGAACCCCCGTGCCTGCCAAGATTTAGCAAAGTCTGTCCAAAGAATGGAGACCTTTCAGTTAAGTGCTAGTGTATTTTGCTGTTTGCTCACAGAGTTGGATTTTGGGAAAATCATTTGTAGTCTTTTCTGAGACCACATATTTTCTTGTGGTCTGTATGTTGATTTTCAAGGTATTTCTCTGCCCCTGGCCGGGCTTGTTGTGGAAATGCAAAGTTTTAAAGAAAAAACTGAGGTCTTTCATAATGTCAACTGATTGGATTTTTCTTAATATTTCTATTTTTATCCCTTTTCGTGTGCTCAGCATTTGCCAAGAAGGCAGTGTGACCCTTGGGACAAGCTGTAAAGCTGGAGAAGACTGAACTGAGCATGTGGAGTAGCTCAGATGTTCCCCGGGGACTGAACTAATGCCGCTGGTAAATGCCGTTACCTTGAAAATATTACATTGGAAGATAAGATTTTGAAAAATGAGGACACAATATGAATATGAACAGTGACATTGAGCTTTAGGTATTAGAGAAAAATTAGAGAAGAGAGCAAACATTCCACCAGCTGGAAGCCTATACTGGGCCTGTCCAGAGGCAGTGTGATCCATCTTAGTATATTAAGCAGAAATGTAAATACTGAAACATTAATGAAGGCAAACGAAGGCAGGGAAGTAGAATTACAAGCTCAGGCTCTGGTTTGCATGTGTACTGTGTGGATAGAGTACAGAGAGAAGTAGAAAAGGGTAAACACGAGGACAATTTCCATGCTGAACTTGTTTTTCTCTTCCTATGTTTGTCAAACCTCACTTATAACATGAGAATACTAGAAAATAGTCATATGTTTTTGTATGGTCCAGTTGGGAACTTTTGAGAAGAGGCATGGGCTTATGTGGGTCTCCCTGGATTTCTGTCTCTCGAGACCACAGCTACACCACGTTTATGTGCAGAGGGAAGAGGGGTCCTTTGGGTGCTGAGTGTGGTGGAGAGGGAGTAGAGTGGCTGACAGGCTGGTGGTTGGGTTTCAGTAAACCCCACGGCTTGATGAATTGAATCCTCTCTTGCAAGCTTAAAAGCTAGCATGGAGTTAGAATTACAGTTAGACAGCACTGTCTGGGTTGGAATGAAGGCAGATGAGACCCTTTGCTCACAAAAGAGGGAGGAAAGCTGGAGTAGGGCCCAGTACACAGGGCTCTTGAGAAGGAGGATTTCTGCTTGTCCAGACCTCTGCAGCTCTCACTGTGCTTCTGCTAATGTTAGACCGAAGTGATTGGCTCGGTTATCTGAAAAGAAATACCCTTGTACAAAGAGCCTGAACGTGACAGGGCCTGTGTGTAAGGCATGAAGCCATCGATTAAATTAGCCAGGGTGGCTGTGGAGATTATGCCCCTGAACATGTACAAAGAAAAGTTAAAAATTGAGCTCAGGTAGGAAATTGCTTGGAGCGTGAACAATCCGAACAGCATTTGCTTCTCAATAATGCAGAAGAGGTACAGGCTGGTTTGTACCAATCTACTTTACTTTTTCATTCTATCATTGAAAAATTCCATTTGCTTTCATCAACGTTGGTTTAAGGAGTTCACCATTAAATTAGGGGTCAAAAATATTGTTAAGCTGGTACTTCGGCTGATATCTATGGGAGTGAACGTTTAATGGCTCAATCAATTAAGGATATAAAGGACATAAGCAGATTGCCCTGTGGGGCCGTTTCCACTTGCACTGTGAAAAACAACTCACGGAAATTATGTTTCAAGTTACCTGAGTGAGGTGGCACAGGCCTGTAACCCTAGCACTATGGAATGCTGAGGCAGGAAGATGGGAAATTTGAGATGACGGCCTGGACAATTTAGCAAGCTAGCAAGATGACCCAGTCTCAAACTTAAAAATGTGCAAAGGGCTGTGGGTATCTCTCAGTGCAAATATTCTGGGATCAACCCCCAATATTGCACATACGTACAAAAATTATAATACACCTACGTACATACCTATTTGTATAAATAGAGCTAAACATGACAAAATAGCCTAAGTATATTATTCTTGGGCAAGAAAACAATAAATTATGTGATTTTAAAGGAGAAGTTTGGGAATAGAAAGTCATTTTACTTTACTCGTGGCACTAATGTCCTCAATTAAAGCTGACCGTCTCCCTAAAGTGGCGTGACTGGACGTGGGTGATGAACATATGGCTGCTGAACTTGCGTGTCCCTTTTCGTTGCTCCAGATTTGAGCTGGGCCTCTGGTTGTGGCCCACATCCACATCCGAGAGTCCCATGCTCATGCTCTGCCTCTGAGGACGTGCTGCTGGCTGTCACGTGGCAGGTGCAGCGTCCCGTTGATGTTCTCCTGCTCCTCCTGTGCTGTCCTCACCTGCTATGCTCCAGCACGTGGTCATAAGTGCCACCGGGGAGACTGGATGTGTAGAAAACCTGCACACCGTCTGACTCAGCCTGGTGTTCAGCCTCCACACAGCTCAGCTCTTCACCTCGCAGCATCCAGCTTTCGTCACCAGGGCACCTTCCCCATTGTCCTCAGCTGAGTGCCACCTCGGCACGGGGCAGTCAGGACACCTGCTGCTGATGTACAAAGCCCGGAGGAGCAGTTCTCTCTCCAGACCTCTAACACTGAGGCGGAGCTGAAGGGGATGAAGAGAAAATGTGAGGCAAGGGGAAGAGTTAGCTGCCTCAGGCATAAATTTTGTGTGTAAATTTTGAATGCCCTGGGTATTAAGTTGAGTTCTTTGATGACAAGCAATACTACGGACTGATTAAGGCTGACAAAGAGCAGTGGTGAAGAGGACTGAGTGCAAAAGGAAGGGCACAGAGCCCTGTTGAAATAGGCAGGACAGACAGGTGGAGCCAACCACACCTCTTCCAGGACTCCTGGATGACACATTACCAGTGAGGCTTTAAAGGTGGCACCATGCCTTCTGCCTTCTCCTGATATGAGAGGGACCCTTAGCTCCCAACATGCCCCAGTCCTGTAGTGCCTTCCCTAAACAGCTGTGGCTCCATCGTTGCTAATGTGTTTTAACTCATATTTTAACTGAACAAAATCACCACTTATTTCATCAAAAGTACCACATCAGCCAAGTCCTATGATTACAATTCACAGATAGATAAACACGATGTTCAGTGATGATAAGTGATTTGTCTCACATACTCTACCTAATAAGTGGTCAGCCTAGGATTCAAGTGGATATTAGTCTGATTTCAAATTTGTATTTTCAATATAAAACAATTCAGAGAGCTTAGAAGTCTCTTTTTTGGAATCTATTATTTTAGTAATGGCACTTTTGAGACCTGAAGAAATTACTGGGACATCTTTGTAATTCAGATGCATAATTTTAATTTTCATTTTTAAAAGTATTTTGAGTAGTGTAAAATTATTTTGGAAAATGAAAGAACACAGGCAAATAAGGAGTTGACAAAAAAAAGGAGGAGAGAGAGAAGCTAACTGACAAAACACATCAGCAGTAGCCACTCTGTATGTAATTATGTATTCAAAGTCATGCATTGATTACTACAATAAATATTTATTGCACAGCACATGTGTATCAGACAATATTCTGGGGTGTAAGACTGAACAACAGCCTGATCCCTGGTGCTCATTTCACATTTGCTGCTTCACTTGGAAGTTAGAAAACCACTCGTCTGTGTGCACAAATTGGTAAATGGTAAAGGAGAAACCAGAGAGAACAGTCGGATGAAGGCAATAATTCGAAGAATAAACTCTTTGTGTTTAATCATTGATAAGCGTCATGAAAGCAAATAAAGTCATACTAGGGGGAGAAAGTGATGTGGGTAAAGAAGGATGCTATTTTTCATAGGTAAGTGGGGGAAAGTCCCACTGTGTAGGGATCTTGTAAACTCAAAAACGGAGACAGGGCATCTCTTGGGAAACGTGCGAAGACAGTGGAAGTAATGAAGACAAGTCTCAGAGTCAAAGGTCAAGATCAGTCTGAGCGACCTCACTTTGTAGTTGTTATAAGTTTCACTTTATCGAGGCCACATATGTGCTAAGACAAGTAAAGAAGTGTTCCCCAGATCTTAAAACAAATGGAATTCTCCAAACAGCATTTGGCATTCAAAATGAAAAATCAGAGCAAACAAAACTATAAGGGATGAAAAGAAACATTGCTGTATTTCTGAGAAATATATTACTTTAGTCTCCCTTCCTACTTCTATTTCATGTTCCCTAAGGAAGATTAATTAAGGAACAACTACCCCTCCCTAGTTAGGAGGACTTCTGTAATCCCTAGAAATAGTTAACCTTATAAAATTACACTACATAGTAAATGGTTTAACATGAAAATGTTGGAAGAAAAAGACAAACATATAGTTCAACGTCTGCATTTTTAAAATGAACAAACAAGATCCATAGACAAGTAGTTATTTTTGCAAGACTGTATGTTTCATCACCAGAGACACAAGTTTTTCTTAGTTTCTTAACTACTAGCCACTTCCTAATTTTTCTTCATTTGAAAAGAACACTTAACTAATATCAATACTTTCAAAAATCATAAAAATCTTGAAATATATTCCAAAGGCCAGCATGAGGATAAGTTCAACAACAAAAAGAAACATGATATTAAATTAAAATTGAAAGAATAAAATAAATATTATTGAAACCATACTATATAAACAAATGGACAGCAGAGAAGGAACAAATTATTTTTGAAGAAAAATAAATTAATTCCTGTGGAATAAATGAAGAAAGCAGACAAATCATTATTAGAAAAACACAGTCATATTTGGTTTAGTAGAGGCATCATCAGGGGTGCAAAAATTTAGTTTAAAAAGTTTAAGGAGAGACAAAGTATTTTCATACATCTCAATTTGTCCTTAAGATAAATATTCATTAATTACGAAGGAAAATATATTAACTTGGTAGTGAATGCCATCCAACCAGGCAATCTAGAATGATGTGTCTAGTTCTAAGACTTATTGAAATCCCATTCTCTCTGAGGCAATGCACTAATCATGAGGAAATATCACAAAACCTCACCTGAAAGGACATTCTAGAAAATATCTGACTTTAATCCTTTAGAGAATGCTAATGCACAAATACCAATATCCTTGTGTTGATATTTGTGCTAAACTTACTCAAGATGGTGTAATGGGAGAATGTCGGCGAGGGTGTAGAGGAAATCTATGAGCTATGTTTCACCTCTTTTATAACTCCAAAGTGATTTAAAATTAAAAATTTAAAAATACATTATTAAGAGTGAAGCTCAGCCAGTCCCAGCACCCGGAAGGAAGCTCCCCCGCTGCCATCCCAGGCTCCAAGGGCCAAGAAGGTGAGCCGGTCCCAGCACCCGGAAGGAAGCTCCCTTGCCTCCATCCCAAGCTCCTAGGGCAGAGAAGCTGAGCTGGTCCCAGCACCTGGAAGGAAGCTCCCCCGCTGCCATCCCAAGCTCCTAGGGCAGAGAAGGTGAGCCGCGTGGGAACCAGAAGCACACGCCGCTCCCGTGGAAATGAGAAGACACTTAAACAAGCCTCAAAAACAGACTTCCAGATCACTTACAGCAACCCTAAAGGGAAACGAGATGGAACACTCTGATACTCAACCACCTGGACTCTCTGAACTGGCAACAAAAGAGGATCTGGGAAAAATAAAATCAGAAATGATTACTCAGATAACAGCAAAGATTTTGCTCATGGTGCAAGACATGATTAATAAATCTAGAGAGGAAACAGATAAAAAAATAGAAGATCTGAGGAACATGATGGAATCCCAACATAGGAAACAAATGGAATCCATAAAACAGATACAAACATTTCCAAGAGATTAAAAACTCCATGGAAAATCTGCGCAGCAGAATGAACCAATGTGAGGATAGAATTTCACATATAGAAGATAAGATTGCAATTAGTGAGGAGGAAAAGAAAAATTGCTTTAAAATTGTAAGGGAACATGAGAAATCAATCCAGCAGCTGCTAGATGATGCAAAGAAGAATTACATAAGACTGATTGGAGTCAATGAAGAAAGAGGAGAGAGTGCAGATGACATAAAAAAAAAACTCTTCACAGAAGTGATGGCAGAAAACTTCCCAAGGAGGGGAAAAGAACTTGACATACAGGTAAGTGAGGCATATAGGACTCCAGCTAGCCTTAAACAAAAAATCTACACATAGGAATATAATAGTTTGGATTCCAGAAATCCAACAGAAGAATAAAATTCTACAAGCAGTGAGAGAAAAGAAACAAATCACATACAAAGGAAAGCCCTTCAGAATCACAGCAGACTTCTCAATGCAAACCCTCAAGGCAAGAAGAGCTTGGACTGATGTATTTCAAGCCCTCAAGGAAAATAGCCTCCAACCCAGACTGATGTACCCTGCAAAACTATCTTTCAAAATTGATGGAGAAATAAGATGCTTTCATGATAAAGAGCACCTCGGGAACTTCATGAATATCAAACTGGCACTCCAAAAAATTTTAGACAATACCCTAGGAAAAGACAATGAGGATCACAACCCCAGGAAACCCAACAGAATGAATCCATTGGGCGTGACAAATTAAACGCCAAGGGGGAGAATCCGACAAAAAGAAAGAGTCATGACAAGGCTTTTAAAACTTTTGACTTCATCTCCCTAATGAGTGTATAATTCAATCTTATTATTGTACTGATTAGCATTTTTCTGATTTTAGAGTTGCACACCATTCCTTGTGCTGTACTTGCTATTTATCATCTTCTTATGTCTGCATTTTAATTGGGTTGTCTATTAATGAGCTCTAAGAATTCTTTATATATTCTGGTCATAGGTTATATGCATTGTAAATATGGTCTGTTTAAAGACTACTTTTCATTTTAATGATGTCATTTAAAGTTCTAAATTTTGATAGAATGTCATTTATCATTTTTTTTTCTTTTATACACCATGGTTTTTTATCCTATATGTAGTTCTTGCCTACCCTGAGTTCATAATTATTTTCCCTTATAATTTCTTCTTAAAGTTTTATACTTTTAGACTTTCTTATTTAGGCTCATAGATCCCTTCAAGTTATTTTCATGTATAAAAAAAGGGTTGAGGTTAATTTTTTATATAAGGATACCAGGTGTTCTAGTGCCATTTGCTGAAAACACTATCTCTTCCTCGGCTCTTGAATCAAGTTTATATTCTATAGAATGCTAATGTTAAATAATCTTTCAAAACTCAGTGGACCATGTATGAGTGGTTCTATTTCTAGATTCTCTGTTTTATTCAAATGATCTATGTGTCTTTCCTTATACCAACACTGCCTTGATTACTGTAGCTTTAGAAGAAGTCTTAAGATTAGGTACTAAACATCTTGCAGCACTGTTTTTGTTTTTGTTTTTGGCTTTTCTGGGTCATTTGTACTCCTACATAACTTTTAAATTTCAATATCCAGTTCTTCATTTATAGCAAGTATACATAGACCTGAATTTTTATATATACCTTATGTTTTCTGATCCTGCTAAATTCAAGTACAAGTTCTAGGGGCTCCTAGAGATTTCTTAGTATTTTCTCTGTAGATGATCATTTCATCTACATATAAAGATTTTGCTTCTGCCATGCCAATCCTTTCCTAGTTGTGTCATTTTATTGCCAGACTATTTTGGTTTAGACATATGTTTCAAAGTCTAATGGACAGATGAAGAGTAGGCATATCTGTCCTTGTTCCCCACTTTAGGGAGAAAGCATTGTATCGTCTCCATTCATAGAAGGAGTTTTTGTTGGAAGTATGGAGTACATGTCTTTGATCTGTTGAGAAGTTTCTGTTCTACTTCTAGTCTCCTGATACCTTTTACCATGAACAGCTGTAGAATTTAGTCCAATACTCTTTCTCCAACTAGTGACAGGATCATATGGTTTTCTCCTTTCCTCTGTTAAAATGATGACTTTTGGGGGTGGATCTTCCAATGCTGAACCAAAACTTCCATCCCTATAATAAAACCACTTTCTGCATACTGCCAGATCTGACTTCTAAGAGTTTGTTTTGTTAAACAAATTTCTATCTATGTTCATACTTTTTTCTTCTATTATCTTTATCCAATTTTAGGATTAGCACAATGTTGATTTCCTAACATGAGAGGAGAAGTGTTCCTTCTTTTTTCTGCTTTAAATGTTTGATAGAATTTATCAGTTAAAATGTTTATGAGCCTGCTGTTGTCATATAGGTAGGTTTTCAAGCTAGGAATATACTTTCTTTAATAGGTGCTATTCAAATTTTAAATTTCCTCCAGAGTTAGTTTCATTAATTTGTCTTCTAAGTTACTTCTTAGAAGTTGTCAAATTTATTTCAAAACAGATTTTTGTAATATGCTTTCTATATCCTTTTAAATTCTGTAAAATCTGTGGTAACATCTCCTAGATCCTAATATTGTAATTTAAAAAATGTATACCTGATGTTGTGTAACAGAAAGAAATGGTCTAAAATAGCAGGGGAATTGGGAGGGGTAGGGAAAGGGAAAAAAGGGAAAGGAGAAAATATGAGAAGAGGCAAAAAATGGAAACAAGGTCTTTGCAAATAGGGAAGGGTGGAGGGGGTGAAGGGAGGGCAAGCGAAGGGGGAAAAAATAAGAATCAAAATGCTCATGTAAAGGTACAAGATCCCAATGATGAATGTAACTGTATTGTATACCTAAAATGTACCAATAAACTTAATGGGGAAAAAAGTACATTATTAAATATGTGAACTAAAGAAAATTTTCGAGGGACAAGTTCTACTTTCCTTACATTAGAATTAAGAGGACAGCTCATGAGGAACAAAGAGCATGATAAGGAAAATGAGAAACGACAGAAGAGAAAGTAACAAGAAAGAAGACCAGTCCCACCCTGAGTTGGACGTTGAGGTGTTGCTCCTCCAGATGGCCTTACTCTGGGGTTGGGACCTCTCCCCTGCACCTGTACCCCAGCTCCTCGTGTGTGTGGGAGAGGACAGAAGGTAGCATCATGCATGATCTTGATCAGTCCATTGGGGGCTTAACGTTTCGCTCCTGATTTACTAACCACTCCAATTAGGCAAATATCAATTTTCTCAGATATAAAATGGGAAAATGAGGATCAGGTGAGGGTTAAATATTCCTAGGATTGTGTTACAGACAACAAACAAAATCTGTGGCAGCTTTGGTCCTAATTACCTCTTTGGGCCCAAGAACAGCCCCCTGCAGGAGATAATTAGAAGTCAAAATAGCTCTTCGTGTAGAAGAAAGTGATTCTTTGTGCAGTAAAACACTAGTGTAGCAATGTGCCCTGACCTCAAGGAAAGTCCAGAGGCTCCCAAATACGCTCGCTAACAGTTCAAGTTTTTGTGTTTGTTTTTGCTTTCCCATTGAAGTCCTATGGCAGCCTTGACATTCTGAAAACGGGCAGTGTCCTTACATACCAAGCCATTATGTACCAAGGGAAAGATACAGTGCAACTCAGTGGCTTTCGGTGTATAGCCTCTATCTGATCCTAATCGATAGTTTGCTCAGTGCCACCTGGGTAGCAGACTGGAGGAAGAGATGGAGGTGAGAGACACGACAGTGGGGTGTGTGGTGGACTGTGGTTCTCACTGTCATGTGAGCCTGAACACTAAGTGTGCACAGAGGCTATGCAGGGACATGGCTTGCTCTCCTGATGAAAATCTAGTGATTTTATTCTAAAGGTCACTTGTGAGATTATACTCACTCAAGGGTGGTTTTCTCAATTTATTCCCTGTAAATGCTTGACAGGTCTACATGTGCAAAAACCATTCAGCAAAATACCAATGCAGGCATCAGAGTTTGTAATTTATAGCTGCAATAACAAAGATCTGCTGCAACTTGTAAAATATTCAACAAGGGGTTTTGAATAAGATTTTAAAAATTCAAGGAAAATCTAGGTTTCCAGTAGACAAAATATTACTGACAAAGAATAATATATCTGGGTAGAGCAAAACACAAGTACATTTTGCACGTCAAAGGCTTCTTTACAACAAATTTGTTCAGATTACTTTGTTAAATTTTGTGTCTTGCAGCAAGTTCAAGGTTAAGAAAGTAAAATAAAATCTAAATGACCATGGGGAGGATAACAAGATTCTGAACAATGAGACATCTTTACGTAAGAAATAACTTCACTTTTATATTACAAATGAAGCTTTTTCCCACTTTGAGGATGAAAAGGAAATCAAAACATCTGCCAATTTGCCTTCATAAACTATATTCTCCTGCCTACACATAAATATAAAAATATAGTCTCCATTTCTCATTTACCCATTGAGGTTTTCCTATTTGTCACGTTTTTCAACTTTCCCTAGGGAAAGCACAGTTAAAGTTCCCTAAAATGTAAATATATGGAACTTTATTATCACATGATTTAATCCTTCTGTGGAAAGAAGTGAGAAGCTCTGATCCCTAGATCAGAGATTATAGTTAAAAAAACACAGAAAAATAAGGTCTAACTTGGTGTAAAATAATGCAACTGAAAATTATTTTTTAAACAAGGTATAATAAAATATTAATGTTCATATATTTACAACTAGCTTAAATTATAAGTGAAGCACCTTTTAATGTCAAGAAAGAAAAGCATTCTGTTGACATTCATCTTCCAATTAATTTCAAAGTATTTTTTATTTAAGGAATGTCTTTCAGAGAATGTGATTGATGCTTAGAGCATTGTCTTTACCTAACACAAAAGCAACAGTACTCTGGGAAAACAATTGAATTGGTGATCACCTGAACATGAAATAAAGGTTTAAAGAGCCTGTATCTTACTGACAGCTACGCTCCCATCTTGGCCTGGGTATCCATGGAGATCGCTATGCTGGTCCCCAGGCTGGACATCACTGACTCAGCCTGATTTGTGGTGTATGCAAGACTACTAGCTCCACGACTCGGAGCCCACTTCGTATTTACACAAAGAGAAGTAGTACGTCAATGTGTCTTTCCATTGATTGGTGACTGAATTAGTTTAACATGGGTATTTAAGGGTCAATTTCTTTGCTGGGAATTTAGCTGAGATTTCTTTTCCTTCTTTGTGGACAGTCAAGATTCTTGTTTCTTCCCTTCTACAGCTCACATGCTCCTCCGGTGGGCATTTTCTATTTCTCGTCTCCTTTCCCACCTGAATTCTGGTTGCAGCTTTGTTCTTCAGCTGTCGTCTCAGGAAAATTACCTAATCTTCCTCCTGACATAAGGGTAAAAATCCCTGCCCTCAGGTTTGTAAGATTTAAATAAAATATGCATGCCTAGAGCTTAGTATAAACCCTTTCCATAGAAATCTTTCAAATCGTGTTAGGGCCTATCAGTGTTGCTATTGTTAACAAATACGAACATTCTCTCAAATCTTTGCTACCCAAAGTGGAACTGTGGGTAAGCAGGAAAACTGATCTGAGCAGTGAGTTACTGTCTTCAAGAGATGAAATGTTACATGAGGAATGTCCATCTCTTCTTTGTTTCTTTTATATTTGGGGTAGCAACAAATAATCATTGTACATACTTTTATATATTTATGAGATCATTTTAAATAACGCCTTTTAAAAGATATTTTGTAGTGTTTTGGTTTTGTTGAGTGTAATAAGATTGTTCTAGAATATTGTGATATAGAAAAGCAATTTGTGTTGCTATGTGTTATACAACCTTAAAAAGTCTAAAAGTGTTACATGCGATATAAGAAAAACTTGCTAAATAATTTCCATGAGGTGGAGAGGGGAAGGGAGAAAAAACAGAAAAATTATAAATTTCAAAACATCCTTCACCTCTCTCAATTACAGGAAACTTGCATTCAAATTATCTTAGTTTTGGTGAAATAATTTATTAGAATTGCTGTCAAAATAATGCTTGATAGTTAGGTTAAATTTCAGTAATTATCAGTTTTGGTCCCACGACTCTTAATTATTAAAGAAATACATATATACAATTTGAAGGCACTGAGAAAATGATTAGAAATTAAAGAGAGAATTTCCTCTGAATTATGAAAGTAAGGGATGATACCATGGTTTAAATATTCTCTACCTAACCTCTCATGATACCCCCATATATCTAATATATACATACTTAAGTGTTAGGAATGATACAGTAACACAGATTCCCAAACTTTGTATTTTGAGAAAGAAAATACCATCAACTGAGAGGCAGCTAAATATAGTAAGTGATTAGGATAAATGATTACTTTTGATTATTTTCAGAGAAAATGACAAGTTTAAATACAAGTGAACTTTGAGCATGAGGACTTTGCCTAGAAAGATTAACTTATAAGCCATTTTAATGAAAGAATTTTCTTGGTTTAATGTACCTAAGGGATTAAAAACTACAATTATTCACCAAATAATTCTCTGGCTGCTGTACCTGGTGGGAATGCCTTGGGAAATGCAATCAGCAAGGCAGAGCTCCCCTTTGGGCAGGGGCGAGGGAGCAGGTGGGAGCTGGGGACACAGACAAACAAACAAGGAAAGAACTAAATCTGAATGCTCATTTGCAGTAGTGAAGCCAGTGATGTGGCAAATAAAACAAAAATCACATGAGAAGCAGTGAGGCAGATACTATTTTAGTCCAGATGCTCAGGAAAGGACTCTGAAAAGGTGGCAGAATGTATGGTGTTGGATTCAAACAGGTGTCTGATGTTCTGTCATTGAACTTCACCCTGCCTGGCCAGGCTGAGGATTCACTATCAGAAAACTCAGGAGAAAACAATCACATCAAAGCATGGAGTCACTTACTACCCAGACAGAGAAAGGATCGGAGTGCTGCATGGATGGACAGCCCTGAAGCAGACAGAATCTAAGCCAGAGATTCATTTCCAGAAAGAAAAGCAAACATAACTGTTGATGGAGGGAAGGAGAGGAGAGGACAATAGAAATTTCTCTGCTTCCGTGGGATTGTTGGAGGGGTCTGTGCATATTCACTGTGCTGGGCAGGGGCAGGTAGCTTCATGTGGCACCCCATGGTGCCCCATGCAAGGAGCCACACTAGCCCAGAGTCACCAACATAGGGATTTCACTGAGTCTACTTTCTTGGCAGTTTCTGACTTTGACACCTGTATGGGGGTCCCAAGGACACTGGGAGGCCTCACATAGTGAAGAGGACAAAGAGGGTCTCAGAAAGCAGCCCGGGCCACACAGTGGGTTTTTCATATCTCATGAGAACTTTCGGTGGCATCAACATCAGATTCTATTGAATCTTAAATTTTGATAAATGCTAAACATTGCATTGTGTGGTGATCAAGTCTTCAATCAAACTGAAGGTGCAGGTTTTCTTGGTCTTTTAAAACTTTCTCCCTGCAGAGATACATAGATTAATGAAATGTTTCCCCTGAATGATGTCAAGTTATAAAGTTTCTTTGAGGAGTTAATCTGAGAGTCCTGTAGGTCATCAGTAGGACTAGCGTTATTATATGCTCTGCAAGGGTAGCTTTTAGATATCATAAAAATGTAAATGTCGCTCTGATACATACATGTGCTAGATGTCTTGCCTACTCAGCTGAGACAGAAACTGACCATGCTTTACTGCCTGCTGGGTCCCAGAAGAGCTTCTTATTTGGAATATCACACCATGCTATGAGTAATTTCAATGTGCAGAAATATTTCAATGTTTCGCATTTGGGAGACATCTCCAGGGTGGCATCGTAGCATCAATGCTGTCAGTACAGGAGCCAGTCTGATTTAGAAATACCTCCCTGAGAGGTTGCTTAATCTGCTCAGAAGCCAATATTTCCTTATTTACTTCACTTATGTGGAAATGTAATATTTATTGGTTTCATATATTCTTAATTTAATTTTTTTTTAGTTTGGGAGCAAATAGAAGTAAATATTTTCAGGAAACAATCCAGAGAGAATACTAAAATATCAAAAAGAAAGGGGAAATATATAAGGCATTCAAGTAGCTTAAAATAACCCAAAATAAAGTTGCACCCCAAAGAATCCTTGGAATATAGTATATTAAAATTTCCCACTTTTCACCAAGGGGATACAGAGTAAAGAAACAGCATCACCTCTTCTTTATATGATATTCACCACACTTAACCTTCACCTCTCTGAAGGTGAATCAAGTGGTTATGGTAAAAAAAAAAATTCATCTGAAGGCCAGAGATTTAGCTCCATGGTTCTGGCACCTGCCTTGCAAGGGCAAGGTCCCAGGTTCGATACCGGGTACTAAAACAAACAAACAAACAAACACCCATCTGAGAGGTTAGTCAATTTGGAGCTCAGTTAGTGACTGAGCCTACATAGTAAATATATATGTACTACATTTAAGATAGAGAGATACTAAGTATGTGGTTTTATTGTAACTATGATCCACAATAATTTCTCACCACTCTTGAAGGCTAAATAATTTTGTTTGGGCAAAGAAAAAGATTCATTTGGAAAGCTAGCAAACCAAGATGGAGGCTATTACCAGCAGTGCACATCTTTCTAAAAATACATACGGGTAGTTGTAGGGGACAGTTAGATTATGGGGGCAGCAAGGTAGTGCCAAATTTCAGGGTAGTTATGAACTTGCTCGGTTCTGCCTTTCTACCTCACAGTCTGTTGATATCTGTAGGTTGCTGTATGTTTAGGGTCGTATAAAACTGAAGAAAAATTGCTGGTTAGAATGTCTTATGACTCATGTTCTTTCACTTCCCTTGCCTAGAAATTGCTAATCCTGCAGTTAGTTACTGGGACATTGAAAGTGCCTTTTCCCCAGAGAACAAAAGATGATACCAAAAGCCTAGTTCTTCCCAGGTGATAGAGGAGGTACAGAAAAGTAACTTTCCCCAAGGACAGGAGGAGATAACATTTGCTTGAGGACAGTTTTTAAGCCAGTAAACGGCTTCAGACAGAGGTATCATCTACAGCAAAGCTAGTGGGATACTAATACTGCCTGGCCGTGGAACTCCCAAAGTTAGAGACTTTCTAAAAAAAAAAAAGTGAACTAAGCAAGTGAAGCTAGAGGGTTTTCATAGGTTTTTCCTCGGCAACATGGAGTAACAAATGTATAAGCTTATGTACACAGCATTTCAACACACATAAAAACCATTTCTATCAGCTCACAACATTTTTTATGCCTATTCAATGCTAATCCTCGTGCAACTAAAGGCAGCTGCTCTTATGATACCTATAGATATGCAGTAGCTTGGTCTATTCTTCAATTTTACAAATGATGCTCAGTCATACAATATGAACACTCTGTGTCTGGTTCTTTTAATTTAACATAATGATTTAAAATACATGATGTTACTAAATTTGTTAATAGCATATCCTTTTTTTGCAGGATAATATCTTTAAAGGGATATGAAAAATATGTTTACTTATTTTCTGGTTGTTAGAACTTTGGTTATTCCAGTCTATGGCTAGTTTAAATAAAAAACTTTAAAATCCTTGTATAATTTCATAAGAAACCACACATTTTCATTTCTCTTTGGTACATTCATAGCAGTGGGTCACAGAGTAGGGATATGTTTTGTGTTATAAGAAAAAGCAAAGCACTTTTCTAACAGCACTATATTTCACAACTTGTACACTAGTAACATGGTTATCAAAGTTTGAGTTGCTCTGCATTATTATCAAAATAGGCCATTTTAAAAAAAATCCATATTTTGTGTAATCTCTGTTCATCCATTCTGGGCATAATATTCATGGAGCTTTTTGTCATTTTCTTGTAGATCTTTAGATTTTTATGTATTCCAGTTAGCACAAACTTTGCCAGATTGTATATTGTGAGAATTTTCTTTTTTATGGGTCATAGTTTTTTGATGAGTAAAGTTTTTAATTAAATAGAGCCCAGGGCCGGGGATTTAGCTCAATGGTTCCAGTCCCTGCCTTGCAAGTGCAAGGTCCCGAGTTTGATATCCAGTACCAAAAAAAAAAAAAAAGAAAAGAGACCAATTTACTTTTTATTTCCAATTTGTCTTTTTTATTGACAACATTTCTGTATTTTGTTGTGTATAACAATGTTTCAAAATATTGTGGAAGACAAAATTGAGCTAATAAACATACCCATTTATTCACATAGTTTTTTAAAAGGGTCATAGCTTTTAATACCTAATCTGTTAGCTATTTTCAAAGAATACAATGCATTGTTATTAATGCTGTATTTAGGTTGTATAATACATCCTTTGAAACTATTTATTCTGTCAAGTGAAACTTTGTATATTTGACAAATATTACCCTGACCTCCCTTGGCTCTTTGACTCCTGGTAGCCAACATTGTATTTTCTACTTCTTTAGGAGTTCAACTCTTTTTTTTTTTTTTGGTACCAGGGATCGAACTCAGATCCTCCTGCTTGCAAGGCGGGTGGTGGAACCACTGAGCTAAATCCCTGGCCCCTAGGAGTTCAACTCTTATATTCCACATTTAAGTAAGAATGTGTGGTAATTATCTTTCTATGCTTATTCATTTAATTGACTATTCTCCAGATTTTTCTAGTTTGTCTTCTTAAAAATTATGCTCTTATCTTTTATGTCTTCTCAATAAATTTTTCTTCCAATGATGGTAAAGGAACCTAGGGCTTTGTGCACATTAATCCAAAGCTCTACCACGGAACTAATCCCCAGCCAATAACTCTGTATGTCTCATATTTGGGAAGTGTTCTCCCATATTCCTTCCTAAGCATTTTACATGTTTAGGTTTCACATTCACATTTTGGATCCATCTCATTTACTACAATTAATAACTACAGAACTTCAGAAATATATCCACACATATGAAATCTCAGCTTCTGGCTGGATGCAAGACTTTCTGATTATTTTTTTTTTCAGATTGAAAATTGTGCATGTAGCATTATTTCTTTATCCTACTAGTGGTTCATTGGATTTTTGAATGTGGGCTGAAATTGGTAACAATGAACCCTAAGAGGCTGGTTAAGCAAGTTTTCTTTTATAGATTCTATATTTTGCTCTGTCAAGTATTCACACTTCTGTTGGAATCTGTTGGCTTCTATGAGATTTGATTTTATTCTTGGAGTGAGTCTATTTTTGTTTTGGATTTAGTTTTCCATGTTGATCCTTAATCTAGGATGTTGTCCTTAACCAAAGTTAGGACATTTCCAGGACCTTAACTGAGTGCTTAATTTGTTTATCTTGGTCTCCCCAGGACAGTCGGTTGAGGATTCCAATCTCCCCAGCCACCATGGGAATCTATCACCAGTCAGCTTTTCCTTGCTTATCCAGACATCTCCACTAAATCTCATGCACCTCTCAGAGCAGCTGGTGGTTGCTCAGAGATCCAGAAAAGTGAATGCAAAAGAGAACCAAGTATTGAACATTGAGAGAAAGATATATACTCTTTGATGCCACTTTTATAATGTCGACATTCAGCTATTGCCATTAAGCATTTCTTTTTTTGTGCTAGCTTTTTAAATTTCTGAAATTTTCCACATAGCCGCCAATAGGGAAATGCCTTTCCATAGCTTGCTTTTCATGAAGGATTTTAACTGTTCTCTTTTTAAAAAATGTCCTCTAGGAAAATAAACTGATGAGACCTGGTAAGTTGAGTATTCATCTATCTGATTACTAAGGACTAGCACTTAATGTTAACTCATTTTTAGACTTCTCTCGAGAAGAAAAGATCCAGCTACAAAATATGTTAATTTGGAATGGGCAGCTATCATACTGTTAAATTCCAGTGTAGCTTATCTCTCTGGCCTTGTGCTTCTCAATGTATTGTATGACAAGCAATATAAATTTGGCATAATACAGAAAAAAATTATATATTTAGAGCTGCAGATTGCAACATCTGGGCTCTTCATCATATTCATTTTCTACCCTGAAATATGACTCTAGGGGGCACATTTTCATGTGGAAAGTAGTATGACTGCAACAACAACAACGAAAAGATGACCGGCAGCATTCATTACAATGCCTGTCACATGCGCCTGGAGTAATTCAGCACAAATGGAAGCCATAGACTATTCCTTTGGATGGATGTTGCCAAAGGCAAGTGGACGTCAAAGGCTACGGTTTAGCCGATTTGGTCTTACATTTTGTCATTTATAAGCTTTACTGCTTAAATGAGCTCCTACCTTTGAGTTGCAACTGCTGCATGGGGGTAAATAAACAAATAACAACTAAATCAATGGGGATTTAGGTGGATAGACAAAAAAAATAATAGGTACAGGAGTCTGCTAGCAAAACTTCTTACTTTAAGCCAAACCTATAGACCTATTCTTGTCATTGATTGGTGTAAGACTCTTTAGATAATTGAGCAATGAGATGATAAAGGCTTTAGGTGAGCTATCAGAAATAAATTAACATGAAATAAATGCCAAAATTGCCAAAGTGTCACCAACATGATCCAGTTTAAATAATTAATGATAATTATTATATTATATTATATAAAAATATTATATATACTTGCTGAAATGAGAAACAAATTTTATTACATAATTCCATTTTAAAATCTATAATATGTATAAACACCAACAAAAAGTATTATCAGTTTTACTTTATGTGATGAGTATGTAGTAATCTGTTATACAAAATAAATAAATATGCATTCTCTTGGACCCTTCCCATTCACATGAGCTGCATCCTTTTGTCCCCTGCTATCCCTCATTTACTGCACTCTGTTTGTATTTTGCCTAGCTCAAATGATAGATACTATACGGTATTTAAGCTTTTGTGTCTGATTTGTCTTACAATATTATATTAAAAATTAATAAATATAAAGAAAATTTGGATGACTCATCCTCCTTTCTCCAAAGCATTTTTTCTGGATAAGTTACTGAAGAAAAGGAAAAGTTTCTTGAATGGAGAAGTTTAAAATAAAATGTTTGATATATGGAAACTAATCATTACTACTTTTCTTTGCAATGCCATATGTTGTCTCAATGTGAGATAATTATAACAAGTCATGGGGGAAATTTTGTACAATTATGTTTAATTAGTTCTAAAGGCGATTGTCTACCTCATTCTTCATCTCTGAATAATATTTGCAAGGAGATTTCTTTTTTCTAGAGATGTACCTGTGTAAATTTTCCCACCTCACTGGGCATTGCCACAACATAATGGATCGGATCATTGTTCTACCTCTTATATAATGAACTATTTTAACAATGTCTGTCAAATAATAATAAAGCTAAATATCAGTAGTGTGGGCAAGAGAAAATGAAAACTATTAATAGGGTTCATCATCACCATGTGACTAATGTGGATTCGGTATAGCTTTACAAGATTATATTACAAGACCAATCATTTTTCCTATCACCTCTAGCATTTTTTCTATGAAAAATTTTTTAAGGAGAAAACAGTATTTTTTAAATGTCTACAATTCTTAATTCATGCATAGCAATGAAAATACAGGAAATAATGGGAAACTAAAACTTGTTCAATGTATTTATCAATTGCAGGTGACACTTGTACAGAAAATCACTTACATTGACATTTTGATAATTATTGTCTAGGAAATGAGTAGACTAATTTGAGAAACATTTTATAGCAAATAACAACACCAAAAGACCCCCTGCACTTACAATGTAGGGAGACAAAGCCAAAGAGCCAAAGTGACCCAACTGTGTAGAGCTGAATAAGCTGTGGACAGCAAGACACAGTCAGAGCAAAGATGGACATGGGCTGTCATTAATCTTTGGGAATGCTTCCCTCTCAGATGAGCTTATAATAATAGAGACATATTTGGAATCCCCTGTGTGTGTTTCCCAGCAACACTTGTGTACTGAAATCATCATCTGATATGCAAAAGTATAATAGATACATGTATAATAAAGCTTATTACAGTATCTCCATTTCAAACTCTTTAGGTAAAGAGTAGTGTCTTAGAAGTTTATATATAGTACCAACCTCTGGCACTGTACATAAAATTTTATGTTCAACTCATTGAATGAAAAGTGAATTTTATTCTCAAGCAAACAGCTGGTATATTCTGTGTTCTGACAACTTTCCCATTTGAGTGGTAAGTCCTCATGTCATTTCAAAGCTATGGTGAATACGTTTTTTTTTTTTTGAACTTCAACTGGGTCTTATGCAGGAAAACGAATGGCTATTGAGTCCTTCTCTCTGCATCCATGTGAGCCTCTTTATTCAATAACATTGCCTCTCAAATATCCAAGAAGAAGGAAAATAGCCAATTGTAACAATGTATTATTTCATATATATATATATATATATACACACATATATACATATACACACATATGTGTGACTTTGGGGTTGCAAATTATCTAGAGCCAAGCTTTTCTCCTACTAGTGTGCCACAAGGCAGCGGGTCCTGCATGGCCTTCCAGTGGCAATCCCCACTTCAGCCAGAAGATGCCAAGTGGGACATGGGAAATTATCACAGGAGGAGAGCCTCCTGTCAGTACCTCTGTATCAGCGAAGCTGTAACATGCAGGGGAAACCACTACGTTAACAAAGAACCACAATTCCAGTTAAAGGATATGTGCATGGGGAAAAGACACCATGGTGAGTTTGGTGTCAGAATATGGGACTCGATCATGTGCGTATCAGTATGGTGCAAAGAGCCTGTGACTTCAAAGTGGGCCTCTCTGGAAAAGCGAGAAAAAAGTAGTTCATGAGACAGAACAATCAGAGAAGAGAAAGAACAGAGAAGAGGGCTTGTGAGGGCGAGGGACCTGAGAAAGGCTTAATAAAGCAGCCCGAATCTCCTGGAGATTTAAAAAAATCAACATATTGAGTATGGTATTCGTAATGTCCCATGAATTCAAACATAATGCATACACAGTGATATCCACGTTACATGTACATTTTACGAGCTTAACAACTGCATGTTCTTTATAACCTAAATCCCAGTCAGAACATATAACGTTTGCATCCTATGCCCCTAACAGACGGCATCGTTCCCTCTGCACCTGTGAGGAGGACCCGGAGCGCGGCTGTTGCTCACAGACACTCCATTCGCATTCCCAGGGCTCCACAGAGCCGGGATCTCGCAGGAGCATGCGTTTGCGCCTGGCTTCTTCAACTCGGAGTAATGTCTCTGAGATGGCAGGTGGCCTGGTACTCATTATGTCACCTGCTTTCATTGGGAAGTATTCTATTAAGTAGCATTTATTTTTCACCTATTGACATTTGTCGTTTTTAGTTTTGGCTTTTTTCTTATAGGAATACTTGCACTACTTTCTTGGACCTGTTATCCATGAGAGTCGTTTATTTATTTAAAAATAAAAATAAATAAATTTATGAGGTATAAAATTTGTGTCAAAAGTTGTGCTATTTTACATACCAGCATTGTACAGACATTCCAGTTGTTTTACATCCTTGATAATTTTTGGTAACTTTTAAATTAAGACATTATAGTGAGCATGTATTTTATATAAATTTGATTTTAATTTTAATTTTCCTAAGAACTCATAATCGGAAAAATTTTCCATATATTTTAGGCATTTGAACTTTATATTTAAGTACCTATCAAATTTTGGAAACGTTTTATTGGTTTTGTATGCCTTATTATAGAGTGATAAAATTATTAAAATACCCCAAGAACAAGAATATATAGTGTAGTATGTTTTCCCCGGTCTATTTATTTTCAATATTGTTTTTAAGGTGTTTTCTCAATTACTATCAGGAATTCATTTTCATTTTCAGTGCGTATATTGTTAAATATGTTTCTGAATTTTTTAATATTCTATGTGAAATAAATTGTTTCTGCAGTGTTTACCTTGTGAGTTTTTGTAGCAGATATATTTATATATGCACACCTATGTACATGTATGTTACAAATTTATATACACCTAACAAATGCATATAACTCTATGATATTTTACATCATTTTGATAATTTTCATCTTTCAAATAATTTGCCTATTTAAACTTACTTTTTAAAGATTTGCACAAAACTGTTTGTATTTCATGTCTTATTTTCTTGCAATCTCTAGTTATAATGTTCCCTATTTCATTACAGATATTTCTAACTTAATTGATTTTATTTTTCTATTTTCTGTTTTAATTTTGCTCAGATATTTATCACTTCATTTCTTACGTTTTCATCAAGTTTAATTTTCTCTTCCTCTAGTTTCTTTCAATGAAAGCTTGGATTTTAGATTTTCTTTTCCATAAAAAGCATTAATGCAGTAAGTTTTTTTCCGAGAGCTAATTGAGACAATTGTTACAAATTTCTTCTATTCTTATTCTTTGTGTTTTATGGATTTTTTTTCAGCTACTGGTTTTCAACTTTTAACATTATGATCAGATGACAAACTGTATGAATTCAGTCTTCAAAATGCATACTTTTTATGTCGCAGCATATGGCATCTGTTGGTAAGCATTCCATGTATATTTGAAAATGATACGTTGCAGAGGAAAGGTGGTTGATTATGATTTTCTGTCTTATTGTATTAATTCTTGAGAAGGAAATCTTGAAATATCCGATTTCAGTGATTTATTTATCTTTTCACCCGGATCATTTTTGTCTCATTTATTCTGTAGCCCTTCTAGTTACAGATGATTTTGTTATGATTACTACATTTTCCTGCTTTTCTTACAAATTTATGATTAAGAAATACCCTGTGTAATATTCCCCGAGTCACTCTGTTTTGCCCTATCTCAGTTGGCCCATGACAACTTTCCTGTGCAAACCATTTGCAGTTGGTATTTCCTTATTCTCTTCTTCAATTTCAGTATATTTGACTTGAGTTTTAAAATGTTTCTATTATGTTATATTTATTCATTAATTCTCTGCAGTGTCAATATATTTACCTTTAAGGTCCATTTCTTGGTTATAGAGCTTATGAATGGGTAAATCTTAACTTCATCCATTCAGAAAATTTCTGTCTTTGAATGACTCAGTCCTTTCATTTTAATGTGATGATTTTAATTGTTGAATTTACATCTTTTTTCTATGTATTTCAACTTAACTCATAGCTCAAGTTTTCTCTCCATTCCTACTTTAGTGTCTTTGTTTATGTTAGGCAATTATTTCTTATAAGACATTTTAGTTCTTCTACTGACTTTCTAGCTATAATATAATATAATTTTTCTTGTTGTTGATGCTGCTTTAAGGTTTATCATCTGTTCCCCTAATTCTTGCAATCACCCTCAATTTACTTCTGATTTATCATTCATTCCAATATAATATGGAAACATGTCTATATTTTTATGTATCCATGTGCCTATTTCCATTCTGAAGTTTTTAATCTACTTGCATTTCACACAATAATATGGTTAACATTATAAGCTCAAGGATATACCATTATAATTGTTGTTTATTTTCAAATACAGAAGAAAAAGGGAAAATATATAAATACAAATACTACATTCATGCATTTTCTACTCTTACAGTTTCTTGAAGTCATTCTGTAGATCTGAATTATCATCTGATTTAATTGCCTTTAATATTTCTCATCATGCACATCTAGCAATAATGCCTATTAGATTTATTCTGGTTTTATTTTTGAAGGAACTTATATTAAATATAAAGTTACTATGTGACAATTTTTAAGGAGCCAGGCAAGCTGTAATAAAGAATATTTTTGGCTACAGTTAGTATAAAACCCAGTAAAAGTTCTTCTAAGATTTTCCTTTTTCCCTCTGGCATGTATTCACAACTGAATGAGTGGAATTATAATATTACATCGTTCTGAGAATTTTTTTATATTCCAGACTTTGATAAAGCATTCTAGAAGTAGACATTCCTTACTTCATTAGAAAACTCCCTAGAAAAGTTAGCAGAGCTGGCCATTCCTTGTGCCTGGAATGCTTACTTAGAAATTTCTCACCTTTTGCCAAGGTATCATGAAAGAACATTTTACTTCAAATTAGATATACAAGGTGAAATATTACATCGTTTCTCTTACATGAGAAGCACAAGTATAAATAACTTAAAGAGTAAAATAAAAGGAAGATGATAAAGATAGAGACAGTTTTTAGAGACAAGAAGGAGATCTAGGGATGGAGGAAGATGGGAGGAAGAGATGGGGTCAGGAAGTAAAAAGGATGAAGATGTTACAGGTATATAACAAATACACCACGATGAGATGAATGCATTCATTGTGTGTCACAAACATATACTAATGTTTCTTTTAAAATTTAATTCAAGACTTCTCAGAAGCATACTTATTAAATAGTCTGGGCTCTCAGCTCCTAGAATTACCATTTTGGGGAGGTTTAACCTTGTTTTGCAAGTTAAAAAGTCTCTGATTATGCTCAGTATGTACTTTGTGTGAATAATAATAGTGGCAGTAGCAGGCACACATACAGGCATCACTGGACTAGAAGAAAGTTGGGAGGTAAGAGTTGTCGGTGATGTTTTATTGGACAGTAAAGTACTGTATAATTTTCTCCTTCTATACTACTAACTCTTCGAATCTTACAAGGCAAAATTTGTGGTGAAAAAAATAGAGCCAAAAGAGTTTTGATGCCAGATATTGGTTATAATTAAAGCTTTATGGATGACAAACTAGTGCAGGGAGCTTCCTTCTGTGGTGAAACTATATTCCTGGGACAAACTGAGGCATAAGATGACTAAACTCAGCCGCAAATAAACAGATCAAATCAGGAATTTTAATCACATTTTCCTCCTCTTCTCTATCATAGTACTTCCCAGTCTTAAAATATATTCCAGTTGTATGATTATTTTGTGTCTGTTCTTCCCATGAGTTTTCCAAGTTCCCTGAAGAGATTTCTCAGCAGTTTCCATGCCTACATATCTCAGTATTATCCTTAGTGCTACCTTTCATTCGGAAGTATTTTCCTAATGAGTTAAATGAGAAAAGTCCTGGAGCTGATGAATCAAATAGAAATTGTAGAATAATTTTACTTTAGTGGAAACTACGTTTTATACCTGCACACCATTGTGGGATTTAGAAAGTGCATGACTAGGTCCTCACAACCAACTGTGAAGTAGAAAGAGCTGATTGCTATTTATTTCTAAGGTAAACATGAGCATCTTAAAGCTCCGGGAGGTCAAATTATCTGTTATTCATTATAAATTTGAGACTAAAATAGACAACTTCTAGCTTTGTAATGTTCATTTTGGTGTCAATAGCTATAACTCAAGTAGAGATGGGGTTGGATGTGGATTTTCAACCTGTTGTTGAAAAGCATATTCTTGCTGATATTTGAATTGCTTGTTACCATAGCAAATAAACATTTTGTAGTTTATTACTTATCTTTAAACAAAATAACCACTCATTTCCTACAACACATTCTGCAAACTTTGTCATTTTTCTCTGGCAAATGTCTTCTGCATGCTTAGAAGTATTAAAGAATTTTAGTTTGAGAGCCAAATCAGAATATGTCCTTTTTACTACTCTAATTCTACACTTATTCTTTTACCCTTCTTTTAAGAAGCTATGCAGAGAAATCATGTTTAAAATTTATATTAAAATCTAATTGTATATTTCATTGTGTGTTACAAAAAAGATCATAATAGCTCCAGTAAATGATTTTACACATGAAATTATGATATTCTTGGTAAGTATTTTCCTACTGGTACAACTGCTGTGTACACCAGAGTCCCACTGACTTTACAACTTTTATTCTTCACTATTCTTAGAATGCAAATTTTATTCTAGAACTTGTGAGATGCCTTTCCTGCAAAGGACACATCAAAGAGAAAGTAAGGCATGCTGCCATAAGGAAAGTAAAAAATCTTTCTAGAAATATCCACCTGACTTCATCTTATAAACCATTAATCTTTACTATGTCAATGACCTGTTGGATTTGCAAGGAAAACTGAGAAATGTATTATTTTTGTTTGCACGTTTTGAAGTTTAGTCATTGCTGCCCAAATAAACTTGGATGTGGTTTGGCAGGAAATAAAGAAAAATGGATAATTTTAATGGTAATTAACTTTGTCTAGCAAGCTATAAACTGCCTCACGTACAATTTTCATGCTAACTGACTCTGCTAGTGAAGAAACATGATTCACAGAGTCTTTCATTTTTTCACTTACTCTTCCAACAAGCCTGAGTTGGATGTTGGAATGGAGCGAAAGACACACTGTTAGCATGCAATACACCTATGGCCAGATACACTACACACAGAGATGTTCAGCAAAGGATAAGTACCGAGAGAGGGATAAGCACAGAAGGAAGTCAGCAATCAGCAAAGTCCTCCCAATAGACATGAAAGCCCAGAGGACTGTGGATTTAAACATCATGACCGTGAAGTTTATGCCAGAATATTGCACAGCAATGGGGCATCTTGGACTATTCATTCACTCTGTACTAACACTCAACTTGCTTAATCTCTCCAAGCCTCAGTTGTTCTCATGTGTAAATTGGGTAGTAGATTAACAGTGGGGTTATGGGATTCAACGGTTAATGTAAATAAGATCCTTGAACAATGGGTGGTGTTTGAAAGAATTCTTGGATGTAGATTACAGATATTACTGTCTTTGTTTTACAGATGAGAAAACTGAGACTCAAAAGTTTAAGAAATTCACCAGTGATCTCATAGCCAGAAGGACAGAACTTAGGTTTCTTACCAAGGCCAGTGGGTTCTGAGGCCCACAGCATGAGCCCTTTTGTTCCTGCTGTGGGGTTAGACAATCCTAATGGGACAGCAGAATATCTCTGTACCATTCCTCTGACAAGGAAGACTCCTTTCGCTCCTTCCTCATGTCTCAAAGCATTGTATGAGCAGAACAACTTCCCTTTTTAGTTAAACAATTGGGCAGCCTCTATGTGAAGGACCTTCTAAAAGGTAATATTAATTATACAAAACACTATTTTCCAGTACTTATGGGTGTGTTCTGTGTGTATATGTGTAATTTTCTTTCTATGGATGAATGGGCATTTAGTAACACTATTTTGCATCAGTTTTCACAAAGGACCCAAGGGAAACAGAATGTAGAGATAACAAAGCAATATAATACCTCCACAAATGAATAATCAAAGATTCTCCAGCTAACCAAGAGTGAAAATCAAAGCAAAAATAGCAAGAGCTACCTAAAATGATTGAGAGGACTGACTCAAATTGATAACACAAAATCCAGACCTGTGTGAGGATTTCTCTTGAGTCATAAATCTGAGCTGGGAACAGCATGAAAACCACTTCAGAAACTAACACAAGGATGCCGTAGCAAGGTCTCCAGTTGTGAGGAACATGCCTCATCAGCCCGCTGCAGACAGGCAGGTCTGCAGACACCGTAGCAACATCACCAGTCGCACGGAATGGGCCAGATCAGCCCATGCCCCAGCAGCAATCCACTAGACACCCCCTCCCAGTCCTCTGTACAGCCACCTGGTTCCACACTACAAAGACGCAGAGTACACCGGACCACCAGACCACTGTATTGGGTAAGTTGGAGTCATCTTCACCTCCCATCAGGACCGGGACTATCTTCAGGAGAAGGGCAGCTGGAACCTGCAATACAACTCTGCAGAGTTCAACCCTACGGGAGGACAGGGAGCTCAACTTGGGACTTGCAGACAGAAATCTGCCTGAATCTCATGGGTCTGCGACTAGCTTGCTGAGACTCATTGACTTATATCTGCACACTGCAACCCACATTGTCTATTGTGACAACAGAGACATAACCTGAAAGAGGCCCTTCATCTTCATGGTTATTTTTTATCCCCAAAATTAGTATTATTAGTTTTTTTCTCTTTTCTTTTCTTTTCTTCCTTTTATCTTTAATTTTTTTCCTACTCTTTGCAAATATTTGTTTTTCTCTCCTTTTTTTCTTTTCTTTTCTTCTTCCTTTTCTCTTTCCTTTCTCTCTCTCTTACACTCACTCTCTTGCTCTCCCACATTGCTCATCTTCCCTTTTTGTCCCTGTTTTGATCCTCATTCAGAGTTCTTTATTTTCCTAGTATTCTCTTTTTCCTTCTCACCTGTGTCTTCTGGCCACACTGCTAACCTTCCCCTATCCTTCTTCCCATCTATCCCTCCCTCCCCAACCCCTTCTAACTCCCCATCCCAAAGGGTAAAGTTGTTATATTGAAGAGTTTATTCACTATATATTGGGTTGGTCCTCAATCTTTATTTAAGTCACACAGTTAAAGGTGATGGATTAATAACTACCACAAATTATCATTCTTTAAGAGGTATTTGATGCTATGGTGGTGCTGATTGTATGACTTGGGATAAAGTGTTGTGACTGATCTAAACAGTTTTCCTTCCTGGTATAATGAAAATGAGATAGCCTCAGAGTCATTATAGACTTAAAACCTAAAGAACAGTTATATGTGGTAGACACTTCTGAGAAGCAATCATTCCATAAGGGTTTTAAATAGATCAACAAAGATACATACAATAAACAACTTCATAATATCAACCCAGGAAATAAACCAGGGACAGCACCAAAAAAGAAAAATGAGAAGGCATTTAAGCAAGTCACAAACCCAGACTTCCACCCCACAAAAGGCAATTTCTGAGGGAAATGAGGTGAAAAAGTCTGATAATCAACCACCTGGACACCCTGAACTGATAGCACAGGAAGTAACAAAACAGATAAATGAGGCTCTAGAAAAATTCAAAGCAGAAATAATCTCCTGGATATCAGCAGAGATGGTGAGTAGAGTGAAAGACATGATTAGAGGATCTAGAACAGAAACAGATAAAAAAATAGATGAGCTCAGGAACATGCTGGAAGCCATGAATACCCAGCATAAGAAAGAAATGGAAACCATGATCGCCCAACATAAAAAAGAAATGGAATCCATGAAACAGATTCAAACAGATATTCAGGAGATCAAAAACTCCACTGAAAGTATCTACAGCAGATTAAGGGAATCTGAAGATAGAATATCAGATATAGAAGACAGGATCGCAGATAGAGACCATGAAAATAGAGATTTCTTAAAAATAGTAAGGGTCCATGAGAAATCAATCCAACAACTGCTAGACGATGCAAAGAAGAATAGCATAAGACTGATAGGAGTCCATGAACAAACAGGAGAAAGCAAAATTGACATAAAAAAACTGTTCACAGAAGTAATAGTGGAAAACTTCTCAGACAGAGGTAGAGAATTGGACATACAGATAAGTGAGGCATATAGAACTCCAACTAGCCATGACCAAAAAAAAAAAAAAATCTACATCTAGACATATAGTAGTCAAGATCCCAGAAACTCAACAGAAAAACAAAATTCTACAAGCAGTTAGAGAAAAGAAACAAATCACCCACAAAGGAAAGCCCATCAGAATCACAGTAGACTTCTCAACACAAACCCTCAAATCAAGGAGAGCCTGGAGTGAAGTATTTCAAGCCCTAAAAGAAAATAACTTCCAACCTAGACTGTTATATCCTGCAAAATTATCTTTCAAAATTGATGGGGAAATTAGATATTTCCATGAAAAAGAACACCTGAGAAATTTCATGAACACCAAACTAGCACTACAAGCAATTCTAAACAATATCCTAGAAAAAAGCAATGAAGTTCACAACTCCATGAGGCCCAACAGAGTAAAGCCACCGGGAAAGGTAAGACACTAAAAGGAAAGGGGGAAAAATAAAAAATAAAAGAGCCAACAAAAGTAAATCATGACAAGAATAAATCAATATTTATCAATTATAACCCTCAATGTTAATGGCCTCAATTCATCAATCAAAAGAAATAGACTGGCAGAATGGATTAAAAAGGAAAATGAAACAATATGCTGTATAGAAAAAACACACGTAACTTAAAGAGAAACTCATAGGCTGAAAGTAAAAGGATGGAAAAACGTTCTCCATGCCACAGGAACTCAGAAGAAAGCAGGGTAGCAATTTTATTTGCAGACAAAGTAGATTTCAAACCAAAACTAATTAAGAGAGACAAAGATGGTCACTACATCCTTGTGAAGGGAACAATCCAAGAGGAAGAGATGGCAAGCCTAAATATATATGCACCAAATACGAATGCCCCCAACTATGCAAAATAAATATTAATGGACATGAAAAACCAAATAAACACTAACACAATTGCAGTGGGGGACCTCAATACCCCACTATCACAAATAGACAGATCATCTAGACAAAAAGTTAACAAGGAAATTCTAGAACTGAACCAAGCTATTGAACAAATGGACTTAATAGATGTTTACAGAGTGTTCCACCCCACAAAATTAGAATACACATTTCTTTTTGGCTGCACACGGGTCATTCTCCAGAATAGACCACATGCTAACTCATAGGACAAGTCTAAGTAAATGTAAAAGAATTGAAGTTACCCCCTGTATATTATCAGACCATAGTGCAATAAAATTGGAGATCAATAATATAACATAAGAAACCGCAAAACCCAAAAAAACACATGGAAACTGAATAACACCCTCTTGAACAACCAATGGGTCACAGAAGTAATTAAAGAAGAAATTAAACAGTTTCTACAAGTAAATGAAAATGCCAGTACAACATACAGAAATCGATGGGACACAATGAAAACAGCTCTATGTGGGAAATTCATAGCAGTGAATGCCCATATTAGGAAAACAGAGAAAACTCAGATAAATAAGCTAATGTAGAACCTCAAGCTCATAGAAAAAGAAGAGCATAACAAATCCAAACCTCATACAAGAGAAGAAATTATAAAGATTAGGGCAGAAATTTATGCAACAGAGACTAAGAGCACAATACAAAAAATCAATGAATCAAAGAGTTGGTTTTTTGAAAAAATAAATAAAATTGATAAACCTTTAGCCAACCTTATCAAAAAAAGGAAAGAAAAGGCACAAATACATGCAATTAAGAATGAAAAAGGGGAAGTCACAACAGATCCAACAGAAATCCAGAGGATCATCAATACCTACTTTGAGAACCTCTATTCCAATAAAATGGAAAACACAGAAGAAATTGGCAGATTCCTAGACACATATGAATTGCCAGAGTTAAATACAGAAGACATAGAAATTCTAAACACCCCAATTACAATGAGTGAAATTGAAAATGTCATAAAATATTTACCAACATGCAAAGCCCAGGCCCCAATGGCTGCACTGCTGAATTTTACAAGACATTTAGAGAAGAATTAATGCCATTACTCTTTAAACTCATCAAGGAAATTGAAAGGGAAGCAAAACTTCCAAATTCATTCCTGGAAGCAAATGTTACTTTGATTCCAAAACCAGAGAAAGACCCAACCCAAAAAGAGAACTACAGACCAATCTCCTTAATGAACATAGATGCAAAAATCCTCAACAAGATACTGGCAAACAGAATACAGAGGGTCACCAAGAAGTTCATACACCCTGACCAAGTCGGATTTATCCCAGGGATGCAGGGATGGTTCAACATATGTAAACCAATAAATGTAATACACCATATTAACAGAGTCAAGGACAAAAACCGTATGATCATCTCAATAGATGCAGAAAAAGCATTCAACAAAATCTAGCACCCATTCATGATAAAACCCTACAGATAATTGGAATAGAAGATCTTTATCTTAACTTGATTAAGGCTATCTATGAATAACCAACAGCCAACATCATACTAAATGGTCAAAAACTGAAAACTTTCAGGCTAAAATCAGGAACAAGACAAGGATGCCCACTATCATCACTCCTGTTCAATATTGTTCTGGAAACATTAGCCACAGCAATTAGAAAAGAGAAAGAAATAAAAGGAATAAAGGTAGGAAAGGAAGAAGTTAAACTGTCATTATTTGCTGACTATACGATACTTTACATAGAAGATCCAAAAAACTCTGCCGAAAGACTTCTAGACTCAATTGACAGATTCAGTAGAGTAGCCGGATACAAGGTCAACACTCAAAAAACAATAGCCTTCTTGTACACATATAAGAGACTCACTGAGAGAGAAATTAGGGAAACAATTCCTTTTACAATAGCATCCAAAAAAATGAAATATCTAGGAATCAATCTAACAAAGGAAGCAAAAGACCTCTACACTGAAAACTACAGCACTCTGAAAAAGGAGATTGAGGAGGATATAAGAAAATGGAAAGACATCCCTTGCTCCTGAGTAGGAAGAACCAATATAGTGAAAATGGCCATAGTTCCAAAACTACTACATAGATTCAATGCAATGCCAATTGAAATTCCAAAAATATACTTCATAGAAATAGAGAAAACAATCCAAAAATTCATTTGGAACCAGAAGAGACCTAAAATAGCTAAAGCAATTCTAAGCAAAAGAGACATGGCTGGTAGTATCACAATCCCCAACTTGAAACTATACTACAAAGCTACTGTGATAAAATCAGCATGGTACTGGCAAAGGAACAGATCTAAGGATCAGTGGAATAGATTAGAAGATCCAGAAACAACTCCAGACATGCTCAGCCACCTCATCTTTGACAAAGAAGCCAACCACCATCATTGGAGGAAAGATAGCCTATTTAATAAATGGTGTTGGAAAAACTGGATTTCAACCTGCCAAAGATTGAAACTAGACCCATACCTATCACCATGCACTAAACTAAGATGGAAATGGATTAAAGATATAAATATTAAGACAGAAATACTAAACTTGCTAGAAGATAAATTAGGTAGAACTCTTGAAGACATTGGCATAGGAAAAGACTTCATGAACAAAACCACAGCAGCATAGGAACTAGCAGAAAGAATCAACAACTGGGATATTGTCTTATTAAAAAGCTTCTGCACTGCAAAAGAAACCACCAACTGAGCTAACAGACAATCTACAATATGGGAAAAAATTTTTAGCAGCTGTACCTCAGACAAAGGACTACTATCTAGAATATATAAAGAATTGAAAAAAATCAGGACCCCCAAATTCAAAGACCCAATTCAAAAATGGGCATCTGAAATGAATAGACATTTCTCAGACAAGGAAGTAAAAGCAGCAAACAAATATATGAAAAAATGTTCAACATCACTGGTTATTCGAGAGATGCAGATGAAAACAACATTGAGATTCCACCTCACCCTAGGAAGAATGGCTGCTATCAAGAAATCAACCAATCACAAATGCTGACAGGGGTGTGGGGAGAAAGGAACCCTTCTCCATTGCTGGGGGAATGCAGACTGGTGCAACCACTGTGGAAATCAGTATGAAGATACCTCAAAGAACTAGAACTAGAGGTCCCATTTGACCCAGCTATTCCCCTACTGGATATCTTCCCCAAAGAATTAAAAGAATCATATCACAGCGATATATGTGCACCTATGTTTATAGCGGCACAGTTTGTAATAGCTAAGGTTTGGAAACAGCCTAAGTGCCCATCAACTGGAAATTGGATAAAGGAAATGTGGGTTTTTTAAAATAAAATGAAGTACTACTCAGCCTTAAAGAAAGAAAAACTAGAGTCATTTATAGCTAAATGGATGCATATCGAGGCCATACTCTTAAGTGAAATAAATACTACACACAAGGGTAAACACCGAATAGTTTCACTAGTGTGAGAAACTGATAGTGTAAAGAAGGGTTAAAATGAATAATTGATAATTTGAAATAAGAAAAAATGTCCAAAGACAAAGGAGTGAAGGGAGGGGAAGGGGAAAGGAAAAGAGGGAAAGGAAAAACTACGAGAAAAGAAAAAAAATGGAAATGAAATCTATGTAAATAGGGAAGGTTGGAGGGGGTGAAGGGTGCACAGGTAATGGAGAAAAAAAACTAAGCACCAAGATATATCATGTACAGGTACAAACATCCAATGATAAATGTAAACGAATTGTATACCTAAAATGTACCAATAAAAGAACTAAAAGAATAAAAAAAAAAAAAAAGAAGCTTCTTCACGGAAAGAGAAACCACCAACAGTGTGAAGAGACAACCCACAATGGGGGAAAAAATTTTCACCTGCTGTTCCTCAGACAAAGGTCTACTATCTACAATTGATAAAGAACTTGAAAAGATCAGACCCCTCAAATTAAAAGACCCAATCCAAAAATGGTCCTCTGAGATGAACAGACATTTCTCAAAGAATTAGAAATAGAAAATAAACATATGAAAAGATGTTCAACATCACTGGTCATTTAAGAGATGCAAATGAAAACAACGCTGAGATTCCACCTCACTCCAGAAAGTATGGCTGCTATCATGAAATCAACCAATAACAAATGCTGGCAGGGCTTTGGAGAAAGAGGAACCCTGCTCCACTGCTGGTGGGAGTGTAGACTGGTGCAACCACTGTGGAAATCAGTATGGAGATACCTCAAAGAACTAGGACTGGAAGTCCCATTTGACCCAGCTATACCCTTACTGGGTGTCTTCCCCAAACAATTAAAAGAATCATACCACAGTGATATATGTTCACCCATGTTCATAACAGCACAGTTTTTATTAGCTAAAACTTGGAAGCAGACCAATTGCCCATCAACTGGAAACTGGATACAGAAAATGTGGGTTTTTTAAAAAAATGGAGTACTATTCAGCCATAGAAAATGAGAAATTAGAGACATTTATAGCGAAATGAATGCACATTGAGGCAATACTCTTAAGTGAAAGAAATGGGACACACATGTAAATACTGAATAGTTTCTCTGGTGTGAGAAACTGAAAGTGTAAATAAGGACTAAAAGGTATAATAGATAATGTGAAATAGGAAGAAAAGGTGCAAAGGGGAAGAGGAAGTGGGAGGGGTAGCGGAAAGGAAAGAAGGAAATGGGATTAATATGAGAAAATGAAAAAATAGGAACAAAGTCTTTGTGAATAGGGAGGGATGGAGGGCTTGAAGGGAGGGCAGGGGAAGGGGAAAAATAAGAATCAAGAGATTACGTAAAGGTGCAAATTTCCAATGATCAATGTCATTATATTGTATACCTAAAATGCACAATAAAATTAATTTAAAAAAAAAAGAAACTAACACAAGACATAGTACATAGTTTTCATCACTGAAGTAAGTCTGAGTTCTAACTATTTTCATTATGTTTCTTAAAGGTCACTAGACAGCTGAGATATAATATTTTATAGCATAGTCTTATTCACAATTCAAATATTAAACAGGTCTTTAAATCTCTTTCATAGTAACTGCTTATTTATGCAAACCCAGGACTCATATACAGCAGAGTGAGCATACACAGAAGTTAAAGCCTTTTGGAAGTTGACCCACGGAAGCAGCAGAAGGGAAGGTAGAGTGCTGAGCAGGGAAATGCTGTTTCTGCATTGAAAGTTTTCAGTCTGGCAGAAAATACAGGCATTGCAGAGAAGATTAGCAATGCTTTGCCTCCATATTGAACCTGATGGTGTCTAATTGAGAAACATCTTGTGAGGAGTGAAAACCACACTGCCACCCCAGGTGTCAACAGCTCTCTTACAGCCAGCAAAGCTTGATTTGACCTATTCCGAAATATTGGTCAGCCAGACGGCGCTTTGACTAAGACTACTGGACTAGTCATACTTCTGCTCCCCTTGTCCATATGATCTGGGATCTTTGAAGGCAAGGCTGAGAACTTGCGTCCCCTGGTCTTGCTGGCATAGCTACAATGATTCAGGTTCCTTTTGTGCCTTCACTTCTGCTCATCTTTCTCATCAGCATCTTGGGGCAGGTGGCAGAAGCTAAGCCACTGGGACTCCAAGAGCTCAAAAACCCAGCACACAGAATTAAATAGGAATTGACTACACAAGTATATGGATTCTTGTTGTGTAACAGTTTGAAGAGAAACTCAAAATAAATTAAAACAAAAAAATGAGGACATGTCCACTGATGGGAAACCACAAGGGATCTCCAAGCCATTTGCAAAAGCCCAGTGTGTTTGTAAGTAAAGACTGAGAAGGAAATTAGACTGGGGAAATGAGCAGGGCCATTATCAAGTCAAAAGGAACTAATAACTGGCTGAAGAGTATGTAACAAGTGTAGGAAATGTCCAGCCATGTTAATAATTGCAATATCTCAATGATTACTCATCCTACTGGAGATTTAACTTTTGTATCTCCTTCATGACAGACACAAGGTAAAACAACTTCCTCTAAACTGGTCTGATAAGAAGTAGAAGTTTCCATGCTATGACAGAGAAGCCCTCTCAATGGGACATATTTTTGTAGCTCTGAATTAGCCCAAACACCCTATTTTATTATATAGGTGACATGTGATATAACAACATATAATACAAATTATATTTTATATAATCTAACATTATCAGAATTCAAAGAACTGCTGTAATTTTCCAGGCAGTTCTGTACAAGGAAGAAAATACATCTCCTTTCGGTCAGGATTTTACCTATTTGAAAAATATTAAATACTATTTCCAAATATCCTTATCTAATGTCCCTAGTTCTTCGAGAAAGTTTGTTTTATGTCAATCCATTTGATTGAGGCAAGACAATAAGCACATGTATCTGTGATATATAGTCAGAACCATTTGTAAATGGTGCTTTCTGACCATGTCTTTTGTAGGCAACAGTGTTTTTTACAGTACGGGTTGATTCATTTTTTTCAGGTCCCAGATAGGTGATTACGAAGCACAGTACCTCCTTAGGAAAGAACAACACTGCGAATTAAAGAAAAGTCTTAGGCATTTGGATGAATTTGTTAGATATACTAGATCGCATGTTTCTACACAATGATTTGGGAAACCATGTCAATAATATAGCATGTCCCAAGCAGTTTTCATGCCTGTAATTGGAGGGGTGAATCGGAGAAATTTGGAAGCCATCTTATTTGTAGATCAGCGATTAGGTAGAGAGTTAGTGAAAATGTGTGTATTTCCTAATACACAGTAAAAAATCTCATTTAGCTGCTACACACACACTCTGGCTCCTGCTTTATTTATTTATTGAGGTTAGTGGTGGAATCTCACTGCAGTCCTCGGCTTACTGTGGCAGCTTGGCTCGGATCTGCATGGACTGGCCAGGTGGTCCGGGAGATCCCTGGCATGCAGGCTTGGTAGAAGCAGTCCTCAGGGAAACCTGGGGCCGAATTCCTCACCTGCACCCAGGGCGAGTATGTCAGGAGAGTCGGAAACCGCATTTAGACACAAGAGAGAGCAGAGGGGTGAGTGGACTTCACTGCAAGCTTGGGATCCAGGCGGCCCCGCTGCATACAGGCCGCCTTTGCTCCAGCCTCTGCTGTGAGATTTTCCTCTCCTCTGCCAGATCTCACGCTCAACCTCACGGCCCACTTCCTAGTGACATCAAGCAACTCTTGTTTCCTGGGAGCTATTTAGTAAAGTACAGGAATTTGAAGTTCATATTGAAGTTCACAAATGCATGTGATTGAATAAATAAATGTGGGTATAAACTGTTTAATAATAAGCATTGTGAATTGCTTGGGTTCTAAAAGATTTCTTAAAAAAGAACCCACATTTCTCCTGCCTCTAAAATGTTTTAGTCTGTTGGAATCATACAAATACAGAGACTGTAACATAACATGTGACATAACACACCACATAAATTGGTATGATATGTTAAATAAATTTATAAAATATAAAACAAATTATAGTGAGTACCTGAGGGTAGGCATTAACTCTCTTTATGGGGTTCTGGGGTCTGGGGTCCAGGGTATGAGGGTACAACTGAAAAGGGATCACATTTTCAGACTATTATGACATGAGTTACAGTTTGCCAGGTAAACCAACAGGAATAGACACTGCATATCAAAAATAGCAAGTTCAGAGAGACATGGAGTTATTAAAAGGTAATGTTACACTCTCTGAGAAAGGGAAAATTATAGCCTGCCTAAAGCCTCGAGGCCAGTGGGAAATTACAATATAAGGAAATGAGGCTGGAGTAGCAGTTTTAGGCCAAGTGGTATAAAGATTTATGTATCAGATAAGGCAGCTGATCTTGTAAAAGTCCATTTTGAAACCTACTTCTGTTGCCAGGGGAGCCACATGGCCCGTTTTTGGAGGGAGGAGAAGACAGACTGCCGGTCCTTGAGCACTGTTTCAATCCCTTGGGCTTTTCTGAAGAGGCTTCCCAATTGTAACCTCCTAAAATTAATACTCCAGAACAAACTGGGAAGTAGAGAGCATGAATCTCATTGTACGGCTGATCAACCGAAGTGCAAGAAAAGCCTGGGAACTTTCACCTAGTCACGAGTCTGTAAGCACTGAATTTCTCTAGGTAGAACTAGGTGGGGAAGTTTGTCTTCCCCTGAGTCTGTTGGCAGTGGGGAGTCCTCTCCCCTCTCCCGCAAGAGTGACATTGAAGACATCAGGGAAATGTGCTCCTAAGCGAGGATGTAGCCAAGCAAACATACACAATGCAAATTGCATTCCGGGTAACAAAAATGTCCTAATGCGAGCCTAGTAGAAATCTAAACCCCTTTGTTCTCTAGTAGCAATAGTTCAGAGTTTGTGATTAAGTGTTTGTGGTGGCTTCCTAGGATATAATTAACGTGAGTGACAGGAAATGATTGTATGTTCTTCAATTGCACTTTGACCTCCATCATTTCTGCTAAGGATTCAGCTTTTGACTATTGTAAATTATAAGCCCCTTTTCACTCATTCCTTTTACATTTTTCGTCTTGATTTTAATTTTTATCATTTTTGCCATGATACGTGATAGATTTTTCTTATATTTTTATTGGAGTTTGTTAGCTTCCCCTAAATGTAGATAATTTTTTTGTCATACATTATAGTCATTTGTTGCCATTATCACACACACACACACACACACACACACACACACACACAGAGTTTTCCTGTTTTCCTTTCCTTTTATGTCTTTCTCATATTTTATTATAGATGTATTGTTTCTCAGTATTGTCTCATATTCTTGTATGATCTGTATTAATATATTATAAACTTTAAAAATTCTAGTTTAAATCTAATCTTATATTGTATAGTGATTGTTTACATTTCAGAAATTTTTTTAAATTCCACAATTTCCAAATGGATCTATAGAGATATATATGGAGTTACATATGATGTTTAGGGGATGTATATGTCTCCTATAAATCCATATATACTCTTATGTATATAAATAATCATTTGTATTATATATTTATGCATAGCAACATATCCTTAGGTAGGTATATATTCATATATATCTTTTGTCACTTTATCAATATTTCCTATTGATGCAACACTGCCCTGTTTATAATGGCTATTTTGAATTCATTTTGCACTTATTTTGATGTGAAATCTGAGCATTTTGCAGGCAGCTTGTGTTGGTTATTTACTTTCCAACGTAAATTGTATTTCCTGTCTCTTTAGGGACCTCATAATGTGTTGTTGGAAACTAGTCTTTTAAAATAATGTATGGTAGCAACTCTGCATCCTGTTATCCCAGTCTCCGCACCAACCTTTGGGTTCAAGACTCGTTATTGTTGTTGATATTATTTTCTTGCTTATTTTCAGGGACTGGCTGAATTATTTTAGGGAATCTGCCTTCCTCTTCCTCCTCAACAGTATTGTGTCATTCTGTCCCTAATGAAGCACAGTTTTGGGTATTCACAGAGTCATCCTGGGATGGCCATGGCTGCTTGGAGCTCTCGCTTTCTTTCCTAAATGCAAAAGCTTTTAAATTCTCCTGATTCACAGTTGATTGCTCTGCTGTTTTAACAATGCTCTGTCACGTATTGCTCTCCAAATTAATCTAATCAAATTGCAGCCTCTTTCAATGATAGCTTCTGAAATCACGTTAGCATTTTATTCTAATTGCAGAGGGACTCCACCAAGTTGTCCCTTTTCTGAGTTCACTCTGCCCACCGCTGACCAACTCTCTACACTGTGTATTCATCAAATCCGTACCTGTCTTCCTAGTTCCCTTCTTTTCAAACACCCCATTCCTGATAGCCTTCTTAGGTTTTCCTGGAATAATGCCAGGTGCAGCTTGGAGCAAGGCCCCAGGCATGCAGAAACTTCCACCAGGCAGACCACTCACATGCTCCCATCTCAGTCGCTGAGAAAAAGCCAAGGACAGGTCCTGAAAAGCACTTTTTGCTGGGAATGTGCAGAACTTTCAAACATTACCTGAATTAACCATCCCCTCTGCATTCTCTATTTGTACATTCATGCACGTCCTTAATTTCCTTGTACCCTTGAACTAGGGTCATGGTAAACCCTGACTACCCTTTTCTGGATCTAGAGGGGAGAAAAAATAGAACTCTGTTTCATGGTTACTGCTCCTCCAACTCCATTTACCCTATGGTCTTCCCAGTGCTATTCTATAAGGAATAGGATTCTTTGGCTAACATTTATTGATGACTTATTTACTATGTTTTGTTTTAAGAGCTTTGTTTTATTATGATAACTAATCCTTAAGACAATCTTTGGTGGCAAATGCTATTGCTATTTCTGTTTTACAGGTCATGAAATTGAGGAACAGAATTCTCAATCAAATTTCTAATAGCACACATTCATTAGAAGAGGAGGTAAAGATGGGTTATAAACCCAGAGAGTCATACTCCAGGGACTAAATATTTCATCAATATGTGAGCTATAAAAAAGCATAATGTTTGCTTGGCTAATATTGACTTAGACTATCTCCAGTGCTGTTGTTTGAAAAGGTCTGTGCTTATTTCTCCATGTTGTTTAGCATTACTACATGCTACCTAAAGTTATGCTAGAGATCGTTTGTACGTTAAGACCATTATTTGTTATTTATTTGTGTGCTTTCTGTTGAGATGTAAGGTGCAATTGGGGTGTAGAGGGAAAAATTTATTATTCTTTCATATTCCTAAAATTATATTGAAAAGCATGTTTGAGCTTTTTTATTTGAAGATATGATAGAAATCTATTTAAAATTTTTCAGATAGAAATTTTAATTAAATATGAACAAATTTTTTTTTGTTTTCTTTTTTGACATAGCCCAACCTAGTCCTGAGTTCAAGATCCTCTTGCCTCAGCCTGCTAAATGCTGACACTTACAGATATGTACAAACATGCCCAGCAAAGATATACTTTTTAAAACAAGATTCAACCATAAGGAAAAAGTGGCTTGCAACCTAGTGAGGTTTCTCACAACCAGGAGTATTTAATCAGAAACTGGGGCAGAAATGGATTCTTTTCAGCGGGTAGGAGACAAGAACAGATAATTCCTAAGTTTTCCTTTATTTGAACAACATTCTATTTAGTAGGCACAAAATATTTTATGTTTCTGTAGTATCCAACTAAATAATGATTTACATAGGGTTTCTCCTCTCTTTGCTGCCTTTTGGCCTAATTAATACTTTTGAAAGTCCGTAACTGCTAAGGCTTAAATAGAAGAGAAAATGGATATTGATTTTGTAAATTCAAAAGTTAACATGTTTAGCAGGAGGGGACCCAGGTTTGGTTTCTTTGTTTCCCAGCAGATATTAACTATGCAAACACGAAAGACTTGTAAATTTATTGTCTATACATTTTCTTCTTCCTTTTGAAACTTTTTAAAAGTTGATCTTTTAGATATTTCAGGTTTAACTCTGGATTTGCATTAACCAACAAATATTGAATGTTTCTTCTCTACATAAAACAGACAGAGTTAGGCACGGAAAGAGTCCATAAAGATTGGTTCTTCCCCTCCTGTCCTGACAACAGTGAATGATTTCAGGCCTACAGCATTGGTACCAAAGGAAGCATTCAGAAGTAAGTGCTCCGAGCATTAGGTAGTAAGTTTATTCCATTATTAAGATAACAAACATCCACTAATTATTCACACTGCACTGGGCCCTCTGCTAGTGCAGCAGATGATGCAAAACCCACACCAGGGCCCTGACTTTCAAAAGTTCCAGTGAAGAGGAGCAGTAAACATAAAACAAAAATATGTGCAAGGAAGAATTATGTAAATGTAACAAACTGAAAGTGTCAGCTCCTAGCAAGAAACACTACAAAAATGCAATCTATGTTAGACTCATGGATATTCCCTCAGAGGTAGAGAAGTTTAATGGACAGAATATAAAAATATCCATTTGGTGAAAAAGGTAAAGGTGTGGTTTTAAAATGAAATGGGAGAAAAGTCTTATAGGAAGAAGGAATATCTACAGCATAAAAACCAGGGTGAAATATGCTTGGTTCATTGAAATAACAGAAGGAAGAGTGAGATGGCTAGGGAAAGTGGTGGGAGAAAGGCAGCAGAAGCAGCATAGGGCTGGGTGGTATGGAAGGGTTTTGTGGGAGAAACAGCACTTGACATTGGGTGGCATATTAAATGTTCCCCAACCTCTGGAGGAAGGGGAAGCTTGCCTTGGGGTGAAGGCATTAAATTGTTTTCTCCTAAAAAACTCAGAGTTCAACAGGAGCCTATGAGCCAGGTAGATTTTATTCATGAGTTTTATTCCATCTAGCCTGAGAAACTTTCAAAGGAGGCTCTTGAGAAAGCAGAATATGAAAAAAGATTAAATCAAAATATTTCTCTGAGAAGGTCAGGTATGTACTCGTAAATCCTCCTGAGCTTCCCCACATGAAAGAATATTTTAAACCATTTTCTTTAACATCATCGTGTTCAAGGCAATATTGTTCTTGGTGTGAAAAAAAAAGCCTGGTGGGGCATACAGGAGTTGGCTTTTGCAATACCCAGTTTTTGGAGCCCTTGTAAAACTGTCAGTGAGTTGATTCAAACTTACTATTTCCAGGTATCAGTACTCACAAGGTAGAAGAGGACTTTGCATGAGCTGATTAGTTACAGTCCAGCAGGGATGAAATATATCGAGAGAGGTTTCTTCCTAGTTTTCTTGGCACAAAAAAAAAAAAAAAAGAAGAAGAAGAAGCTCTTACTGTTTGGGAAATCTAGAGCACCTCAACTGCCCTTGCCTGCCAAGAAATGATATGTTCCATCCCCAGGTCTTGAGTTGGCCTTAGTCTTTTCTTCCACTACATTTCACGGGTTCTGCATTAGGAGTCTTTTTGCTTTGGAAGGACACTTACCATTACCCTGCATGGGGTTGCTCTCACTGAGGCATTGATGATGCCCTTTTTGAGTCATAAATGAGAATTTAAATTTACCATTACTCTCATTACCCATGCAAATTGACTACTTGTAGTTGAATTGAAATGGTGCTTCTCTGACCACAGGTGAAGAAAGCCCTGAGCTGTTAACCTATCAAGAATCTGGGGAAGGTGTGTTCATGAATTTACCATTGCTCCATTCGAGCCCAAGTGAAGTGTGACCCTTGAAGGGAAGAGAAAGGAAGGCTCACTTTGCCATGGTGAGGATGTTCCAGGGCAATCAAGCCTTCCAGGTTTTGGCTTTTCCCATCCTAGGAAATAAGAACAGAGTTACAATCATGGCAGTGCAGGTCCTGCTGGTGGCGTTTCTCTGCAGCAGTTATGCCTTTAACTCCCCAAGGCCAACTCAGTCATTTCTCCCAATTTCTAGGAGTCAAGGTTAATATAGTATATTTTGCGGTTTTAAAGAATCTTCTTCCCAAAAAGAACAATAACATTTATTTGTTGAGTATTTACTTTGTAGGAGACACTGTACTAACTCCCTTGCATCCGTTATGTATTACATATCACAGCAATCCTGTAACATGGGTGTGATCTTTATTTATACATACATTAGATTTTGAAGGCTTATAGCAAATAGTTAACCTTCACATATTCCCCCAGATACTGTTTGGTAGAAGCAGTATCTGAATCAAGTGCATTGTTTCCAAGATACCTAGGCTTTTTTAGGGAAGGTGTGAGACTGGTGAGTAATATTTGTGGACCTGGGGTTGGGACGAATGAATGCCAACCCCAGTTCTCATACTTGACCATATATATATGTGGAAAGGAGGAAGTTATTCTCTTGTGAGAGTACAATGAATGTATGAGAGTAAGTGATCTATGAAGAAGCTGTGTGACTGTAGACATTTAGAAGGCTCAACGACAGGCTATGCTTTTAGCTCGCATAGCACCATTTTGCATTGATAGAAAGGATTTTTGTGAATGACTAAAATGCTTTTAAAGCAACTGAATAATTCCATTAAACTCTGTGAAAGTCAGTTAATTTCCAAGTGGGAATATCTGTACATTAAATCACACATAGTATCAGAAAGGAGTTCTCCATAAACTTGACTAGTAATCCTAATTTTTTCTGGTAGTGAGGCAGGTATACACATGACTGTTAGATTGCTCTTTGTGCACCTTTACACACTTGAATATTTTTAGTTTCTGAAAGAAATGAAGCAGAATGATATTTTATTTAGTTTGATCTGAGTGGGTCTTCCTCGAGGAAGCCCACCTAGAGGTAGATGCCTTGCAGTTACCAGGAGCCCTTCCTGAATTACCATCTGGAACATATGAGAAGTCCTCCTTATGTCAGAGCACCAGGAGACTGAAGTGCCCATATACGTAGGGGCTGTTTGGATTTTAATGCTGGGTTCCCAATGCCTAGGAAACATCTGCATATAGAAATGATTTCTCAATCTGTGGGCCACTCTTTTACCCAGTAGAAAGTGTAAGAATTTCAAGTCTTGTAGGGCTTTAGGGCTTGAGAATTTCTCAAGTTTCCTGGTTAAATGTTGGGGATGAGATTGCATAAACTGTGGATATACAGCCTGATTAGAGACTGCAAAATGAATCCAACATCGACATCAACAACGAACATATTTACACCAACTTAGTGTCTATATTGTGTCATACACTGTTAGGTGATATGGTAGGTGGTTGTTACAAATTATAATTGAGAAAATAAGGTGCCAGGATTTAGCTCAGTGTTTCTAGCACCTGCCTTGGAAGCACAAGGTCCCCAGTTTGATCCCCAGTACCAAAAAAGGAAAAGAAAAGAAAAGAAAAGAAAGTAAAAGAGAAGAAAGGAGAAGAAAAGAGAAGAAAACAAAAGAGAAGAAGATAAATATAATTTAAATAAGTTTCTCAAGACAAAGATGCCAAAACATGACTTTCTCCTCAGAAGTCTATAATCATATTCCTCACTCTGAGCTAAGCAGTGTCTACAATTGATTATCCAATTACAGAAGGCGTGATCTCAAAGAGAACTAGTGGTGAGCTCCCTTTCCTCCAATGCTTATTTTCATATTACTATGACCCACTTATGGATTCCCCACCTTGTCTTTGGCCAGCTGGTCCAGGGATGGACAGGATCCTTAAACAGAGATCCAGAGTGAACATTAGGAGGCCCTCGGGTTATTCTTATTAGCTGAATTAATTTGAGCAAGACATCTGTCTTCTTTAAATTGGTTCCTTGACCTTTACAGTGGCATCAACAATACTCACCTCCAAAGTCTGTTAGAAGATTGCTTCACAGAATGTATACAATGTGCTCAGTGTCTCAGACTGCACATGTTTTTAATGATCTTAACAGTTCAAAGAATTACTGGTCAGTTATTTCATAAAATGTCCCTCAGTTGGGATTTGTCTGATTTTTTTTCATAACTAGACAGGGGTGATAGATCTGAAAGGAAGACCACACAGGGAAAGTACTGACTGCGCCCCATCCTTTCAAGAGCACATGGTGGGACACCGTGGATCACTGATGACATCAGACTGGCCACCTGGAGAAGGCAGTGGCTGCCAGTTTTCTCCATTGCAGTCACTGCACCTCATCCTGGCCAAATCTCCTCTCTAGAGGGAAGTTGTTATACACACTCACTAAGAGTGGGTGCTAGGTTCCACTCTGTCATTGATAAGTATCTGCACAAATTATTTGGGATATTTTTCTCCAAGAAACATTTGTATATTGTCCCTCATTTATTTTTTTAGTCATCCATTTTTATTAGCACAAACATTCATTTTGTGTTGCAATGCAATATTGTTTACTTACACATATTTTAATGTTCCAACTTTTTCACTTTGGCCCCTGTGAATCCTGCATGTTGACTCCTGGACTCTTATGTTACCATCTGATCCACTAGCTTTACCATGCATGTGTGTATGTGGACTTCTCCATGTGCCCCATGGTAGTCCTAACCTTCTCCCTTGCTTATTTACAAACTCTTGTTCCAGCAGAGAAGAAACTAGCTTTTAACTGTTAAATTCCACTCACTGCGTGTGTGTGTGTGTGTGTGTGTGTGTGTGTGTGCATAATGGCTTTAGAATTGTTGATCAGAATTCTTGCAAAGAGGGCCTTTTTTAGTTGCCATAGAATATTTATATGCAGTTAATTTGAATTTTTGTTTTGAGATATCAATCACTTTAAAATTATTTGGGTCAATACTCTTTTTTTTTTCTTACACTCTTCCTGAGGTTGTTTTATACATTTCTTTTACAGTGCAATTTTTTTTTTAATATCCTGTAGTCCTGCAAGTCCTCCAACCTAAATTGTTTTTTTTTTTAACTTTGAAGTCGTCAAGTGTTTATTTTTTTATATAAAAATCATTCATTCCAGCAATTATTTTCTTTATGTAGATACAAGCGTTGGACATGTTAATTTTTTTAGTGTGAAGGAATTCACCACCAGCAGACTGCCTTACAGATGCCTTCTAATTAAATATTTCTGTTTCACTTTTGAAGGAAGATGTCACTGGGGAAAGGATTCTAGGCCAGAATGTTTGATCTTCTAACACTTTAAATATTTCACTCCTGTCTCCTAAGATGTTTTTCCTTTCATCTGGAGTTCTTCAAGTTTTTTTCTATTTTCCTTTGGTTTTCTGCAGTTTAAATATGATCTGTCCGTTATGTCCGTGTGTACATTGGATTTGCTTCCTTGCCCTTTTCATGTCCTCCTCCTCTTCCCTGCATCACTGTATTTATCCTTCTTCATGTGCTCTAAACTTCTGGCATTTGTGAGTTGGTATCTGTTAGTAATTTTGGGATTTTCTCAGTCATTATTACTTCCAATGTTCCTCTACTGTATTCTTTTTCTCTTTCCCATATTCTAAATACACCTTTGTTTTATCATTTGAAATTATCCCGTAGTCCTTGAAGGTCTCATTGTATTTTTTTCTTCTATTTTCTCCTTGAATTTCAGGTTGAGAAGTTTTTATATAACTATCTCAGGCTCTGTCTCCTCAGCTCTATCCTGTCTACTGCTGAGCCTATATTAATAGCATATTTCATTTCTGTTTTGGTGTTGTATTTTTTCTTTCTTAGAATCTTTCTTTGCTTATCAAATGCACATATTTTTGTGTGATGTCTATTTTTCAATGACAGCCGATGTTGGTTTGAATAGTGTCCCCAAAAATTTACATCTTGAAATGTGAATGTAATCTTGTCTCTACATAGGGTCTCTGCAGAGAGAACCAAGTGAACATAAGGTCATACTGGTGGGTGGGGTCCTTCACTCCAGTGCTCTTGGTGTCTACAGTGGGGAAAAATGAACACACAGACTCAAGTCCACTTGATAATGGATGCCCAAATTTGAGTCATGCTGACAGAAGGCAAGAAAAATCAAAGACTGCCCAAATCCACTAGAAGCTAGGGGAGAGAGAGGCATGGATCAAATTATATAGATTTCTTCCTCCAGAAAAGAAGGAATATATTTCTAATCATTTAAACCACTCAGAATGCTTTAATTTGTTCCAGTGGCACTTGGAAACTAATACAGAGCCTTTAATATATTAATCACAATTATTTATTTACTGTTTTTTCTCTTTTTTTTGAGACAGGGTCCTGTTATACAGTTCAGGGTGGCCTTAAACTCACTATGTAGCCCTGCCTGGACTTGAACTTGCAGAGTTCCTCCTGCCTCTGTCTCTTGAGTGCTGGGATTACAGGTGCCTACCACTGCATTCAGCTAATCACAATTATTTTAAAGTCTTGTGAGAAAACTCTGACACGTTTGTCATATCTGAATCTGGTTCTTCCTTACGCTCTGTCTCTAGACTGTATTTTCTATTAGCTTTTGTCTTGCTTTGTAATTTTGTTGTTTTTGGATCTCAAACATCTTAGATTTGGTAACAGGATCTGAAATATGCAGATTTTTCTATAAGGATGTAATCTGACTAGGACTTTGATCATGGTTACTATCTGCAATAGCTCCTGGTGACAGAGACTTGAAAATTATCTGCTGAAATTGTTTTGTATTTACTCTGGACTTTGAGCTTCCCTAAACATTCCTACTCAGAGAGAGTCTAGGTCATATATTCACAGTTACTCTCTAAATGCCGTGGTGTGGTATAGAATAGGGAAAGACATCTGGAATCTTATGATTAAGTATCAGCTTTATTACTATATTGGTGTTCCTGGTTTGTGGCACATGTGATTATATTCTGTTTTGCCTTTTGCAGTGATAAAACTTTTCTTCCCTGGGCCGGGGATTTAGTTCATGGTGTCTCTGCCTGCCTTGCAAGTGCAAGGACGCAAGTTTGATCCTTGGTACCAAAAAACAAAAAAACAAAACAAAACAAAAAACCTAAACTTTTCTTCCCTTGGAGAGGCAGGAAAGCTAAGAGTAGTCGGCGATGGGAGGAAGGCATTTCCTGTGGGGAGAGAGCATGCTAAACACCTTTATCCTACAGAATGGGTCTTTAGAATGCATCATTTTCTGAGCATGCTTCACAATGATTATTGTTCTTTTCCTCCTGTCAGATCTCTCTTGGAATATTCACTGTGATTTGTGGGAGGTTGTGCTATTCATTGAGATTGAATATGTACCCACAGATCATGTATTAGAGACAATCTGCAGCGAAACGAAGTTGGGCAGAAGAGGCATTTGGTTTAAGAGAGCTCCACCCTCCTGAATGGATGCAGTTGTCATGGGGTTGAGTTTCTTATTTAAACAAATTTGACCTCTTGTTCACTGTAGCATTTTTTAATTAAAAAATTTATTACAGTAAAAGAACATTGCCATAATATCCCTCTTTGCAAACACACTTATCCCATGATTCTTGCAACTTTTTTTTTTTCTTTCTCTTTTAGTAAAGTTTATATTAATCTTAGGGAATAGCCACGTCTTCTTAACATATTTTTATTCTTTTTATTCTACTTCTCCTCCTTTCCCACCTCCCCCTCTCCATCTCTACATCTTCTTTCTCTATTTTCATTATATTATCTCTATTATTTAGTTCATGCTTGCAACATACAATGTTTACATTCATTGCAAGTATTTGGTACTTGTACATGATGCATATTAAATCTTTTTACACCCCTTTCCTTTCCCCACCCCTTCACCTTTGGTCTCTTAGACCTTCTCCTTTGTGAAAGATCTGTCTCCTGATTTCTCATATCAATCTTTTACTTTGCTCTTTATTTGTACTTTTTCACTACTCAAATGAGAGAAACCATATGGTATTTAAGCTTGTGTGTCTGATTTGTTACATTATGTCTTCCAGGTTTATCCATCCTGTAGGTTTTCTCTTCATTTTTATCAACTTATGATGCCTTCTGCGGTTATGATGACACAGCAAGAAACCCCTCCCTGGGAGCAGTCCCTGGATCTGGGCCTTTCCTACCTCTAGAACTCTGACTGAAACAAATTTATGTTCATTCTAAATTACCAGTCTCCAATATTCTATGACAAATACAAAACAAACTAAGGTTCCTAGAGTAGCATCCAGGAGAGGCAGTGAGCTCTTCTAAATTTGCAGCAACCAGAGAATTCTCAGTTTCAATCGAATTCACACCTAGCCTACAGGATTTTCAGTACTTGTCCAACTTCCTGTCCAATTTCTCCGTGTCCATTAAAAATGAAATCTGGGGACTGGCTGCATTCTGCTTGTCCTGAATGAATTGCATGGCATGGCTGATGTGTAGATCCTTTTGGAGACTGGTACCTGTCCTAGGAGAGCCTGTTGGCTGTTCCACTCGGAAGGCTCCAAATACCAAAGAGTTGTTCACAGGTTGCATCTACAGCAATTACAAAGCCACCAAATATTGGCTTTATCCCCTTAGCCAGCCTCTGTTACAACCACTCAAATTTTGGCAAGATGTGGACATGACAAAACACTTACATGAAGTCCTGAAATGGGAGACAAAAATGAACCTTTCTCAAAACCTCCCATTTGTATTTAAGATATCAATCACCATGTAGTCACCTTACAGTCCATATTTCTAGACAAACTGCAGGATAGGCCCTAGTATAAAAATTAAAATATTGGGAAAATCACTGGCCTAAGACACACAATGAAACTTCAGTGTTAATTTCAGATCTTGCCTTGCCCTATGACTCCTTTCATGAAATAGTTGAATAACAACATCATTATTTAACATTCCTTTAATTAGTCTAAGGAATAATTCTGTCATTTCAGAAGTTCATTGGCATAGATAAAAAATCAATATCAACATTTTGAGATTTTATTTAAGCATATTATTTGTTAATTAATATCTGTTAAGGATGCACTGAAAGTATTCTTACATTTGTGAATGTTGGGTAAAACACCTCTTTTCACCAATTAATACTGATGTTATTCTGAATTGAACCACAGTAGAAATAAATATTAGTATCTATACCCCAAGGAGAATTTGTTACAGGGCTGAGTACTGTTTCTTTCTACTTATATTCCTTTTCAGAATATTTAGTTTCTAAAAACTTATAGAACATGTTCCAAAAATGAATGGATTTTTAGGAGCTTGAAGCTTTCTAACAGAATCATAAATTGAATTTTACAAGGCAGTAAGATTTTATTAACACAAATTTGAAGAAGCAAAGGAGGAGGAGATGCTTGACAGTGATCTAGAATCAATCTTATTTCAGTAGCTACTTCTCAGTAGTTTACGTGAAATAGAATTAGACTCGTTTCAAAACAACAGGAAATAGATAATGGAAAATAAAATTAAAGCTGATTTTAAAATAAAACAGCATTGTTGTCTCACTGATAAAATTGTGGAAGAAAATGTCTCACTTCTTTTTATAAATTATTAATATAGTTCCTTCTTATAATATTATTTATGTATTGGGAAGAAATAGTGATGGGCATCTAAGTCAGACTTCTATAGTCAGAAGCTTGGTCGAAGAATGAAATTATTCGGACCCAGAGTACAATGTTTTTGTTAGGGGATCTTATAATACAAATGCAATTTTAAAATTCATTTTAAAACTCTAGATCTTCAGATTTTCAAGGGATTTGTGTGTGTAAAAGTCTTTTGGAAGCCAGCATTGCTACGGATAATTTATAAATCTCTAATCATCAGTCTGCTTGCTGGTTGAATCAAAAAGTATTAGAAATTTGTTTAACTGATTTCCAAACTTTAATGAGAATCTATTAAATAAGGAGCATATGCAATTGTGGGATACATAAAATTATGGAGATACATAAAAACATAAGAGATCATATGGGACTTTTAATACTGGAAGAAAAAGTGAAGAAAAGGGGAACGATCATCTCACAGAGTATAGACTAAGACTCAAAGGAAAATGTGTTTGTGCTCCAGGACCTAGGTAAGAAAGCCCCCAGCTGTGCTATGGAGAAGTAAAATTTGTCTACTACTGTGGAGCCAGGCCCTCTCTGGTCCCTTCCCCCATCATTCCTCTTGTATTTTGGTATCCTTGGTTTTCCCACAATAATCAAGATTTTGAATATATGTATACCTCCAAAATCCATATATATACATATATATATATATTTATATATATGTATATAATGTTAGCAATTCATACAGTTTACAATCATCTTGGGGTGGTCACACATACATATTACAGCTTGTTTCATTGTTGTTTAATCCCCTTCCCTTCTTTCCTGGTGCCCACCCTTCCTCCAGTTCCCCACCTCCTTTTCTGTACTTGTTGATATTATTTGTCTGAGCTCATGTTATGCCATATAGTGTTCACATTAACTGAGGTTACCAGATTCCTATCTATGGCACCTCTTTATTCTCCTCATTTCTGCTTATCCTTCTCCTCACCCATCATCCTTGTTGCCTTGGACCACTTCCCTATTGCAAAGATCTGTTTCCTTGTCCCTTTCTATCCATCCTTCATCATTTTCTTTGTCAGTATTTTGCCTCACTAAAATGAGAGCTACCATATGGTATCTAAGCTTTTGTGCCTGATTTATTTCAGTCAACATTATATTTTCCAGGTACATCTATTTTACTACAAATGTCTCATGTGCGTCATTCTTTACAGCTGAATAGTATTCCATTACATGTAGACACCACATTTTCTTTATCTAATCGCCTGCTGATGGGTATATAGACTGCTTCCAGGACCTAGCTATTATGTATTGTGCTGCTCTAAACATTGCTATGCATGTATCACTGTAGTATGATGACTTAAGCTCTTTGGGAAAGATACTTAACAGGGGGGATAGCGAGGTCATATGGAATTTCTAATTTTAGTTCTTTGAGAAATCTCCATGCTTATTTCCATAATGGTTGTGGTTGTTCTAGTTTGCAATCCCCACCAGCAATGTAGAAGGATTCTTTTTCACCCACCCTTGCCACCATTTGTCATTGCTTGATTTCCTAATGACTGCCATTATTTCTGGAGTAAGATGGAACTTTAGTATTGCTTTAATTTGCATTTCTCTAATGGCCAGAGATGTTGAGAATTTTTTCATATATTTGTTGGCCATTTGTATTTCTTTCTCTGTGAAGTATCTGCTCATTTATCTAGCCCATTTCTTTAGCCCAGGTCTTTAATTTTAAGTAGTTTGATATTTTTTAGTTCTTTCTATACTCTAGATATTAGTCCATTAGTCCTCTGACTGAGGAGTAACGGGGAAAATGCTTCCCTTTTCTCTAGGTTGTCTCGTCATGTTACTGATTGATTCTTTTGCTGTGCAGAAGATTTTCAGTCTGATATAATTCCATTTGTTGATTCTTGCTGTTATTTCTTGCTGCACCCCAATTTTGCCTTAAAACCCAGAGAGAATTGTTTGGTTTCTGAAATTGACCAAAGATGAATATAGCTAATTATAACTGAGGCAATAAGGATATGTGTGTGTGTATATACATATATATAGAGATAGATACATACATATATATATAGATAGATACATATATATATAGAGAGAGATACATACATATATATAGATACATACATATATATAGATACATATATATATATACATATACATATATATATATATATATACAGTTAAATATAAAACCAAAGTCCATTCCAGGAGCAAAGCACAAATATTATTAAGCAATTTAAGTCACATAAGACAAATGATCAAAAGGATTCAGTGTGCCAACAACTGTACTTTATATAAGACAAGTAAACTCGATCAGCCTCCCTCTTACTCCAGGATTCATATGAGCCCATTTATCTCTCTATTAAATCAGCTATTGATCCTCTGGGTTAGTAATGAGGGAAAATATAAGGTGAAAGCAACTAGTTAGACACTATAATTGAATTCATGCCTCCTAAACTTGAGCTATCCCAGCCCTACCACTTTTGCTATGTGAAGATTCTCTCCAATTTACAAACTTTGGAGGTATTAAAAGACAGGAGAGGACTAACACCTTTTGTCATTCCTTAGAAGTGAAGGAAATGCTGAACAGTTCTTTTCTGACAAAGTGTAAAAAATAGCCTAGAATCAGAGCTTGAAGATAACAGAAAACTCTTTCATCAGTAGTGAACTGTTTCAAATAAAGGATTTAAGCAAATGGAAAGCAACATGACCTCAGAGATTTAACTTAAACACCTGAGGGCTCAGAGGTTGTATTATCCTGAAATGTCTTTGGCTGCAGATAATAAAATACCTAACTGCAGGGGAGTAAGCTTTCAGGATATTGTTGTCTACACAAAGTGCAGACTTGAGAGCAACTATCTGAAGTTTGCACAACTTCTTAGTGATTTTTAATCACACAAATGGGAAAGAAGTGTAGAGTTTGATCATCCAGCGTGCCCTTCCCTAAACTGTCCAAAGCATCTTCTAAACAAGTAAAGAAAGTTGTCACTGAAGAATTAATACTTACTGAAATGCCATTTAATTGCCAAACACCACCCAGACACTTAGCCATGGCATTGCTATGTAGAGGAGTTATGCCCTAGTTAGGCCTTAGTCATGCCTCTGTCCCCTGTTGTTGTATCTGTCTTTATGGATCTGGACTCCAAGTACATTTCAGCTCAACAAAAATATTTACCACTGACTCCTTGCAGTTTTATGGGTTTTTTACCCAGGACCCCGATTGACTACCATCCCAATGTCTGTCTTTGCTTTCTAGTTTCCAGTTGGATATTCCCAGTTGCCTAGGATTGCTACATGTTCCCATAAGGTACAGGAAAGATATCTATTGAACTGATTTGACTGAGAAGCCTGAATCAGTAAAGAGGGGAATTTTCTAGTGAAGGCTGAATTCCCTTCCCAAGGCAGCTGTCTCTCAACTCTGATGACATGGAGTGTTTGTGCTCACCAGCCAACCTGCTCTATCAGAAATGCAGTTCTTGACTTGACTGTAGTTTTCTTCTATTCTCCTTGGTATAATTAAAACCCGTCTCATTGCTTTGCCTTCTCCCCAAACCCTCAAGGCTTCTTTGCTTCTTTCTTCTTGCTTCTCTGCTAGTTTTCTCTGTGTGTGGACTTTGGTTTAGGGAGGAGCCCCTACTGCCTCTCTCCTCCCGGATTTGATTATGGTTGGTCATCTAAGGGCACTGAGGAAAGGGGAGCTGCAGGATTTCTTCTGCTGTCTTAGCCTTTTATTGTTTTATGCTTCCCTGATGAGTAAGATTAAAAGAGAGACGGGTTTTGTTCTTTACAAAAACAAATAAACTTAAGGACTATAAAAATAAATCTATGAACGTCCACAAAAGGTCCTTTGTGGATTTAAATAAACAGCTAAGAACTTTTGGCAAGTGTGGAATTGATGGAGGAAAATTTTTGTTCTCCAGTAATGAGGATGGAAACAGGAAAGGAGAACACCACGGACAAAAAGACAGCCTTAAAATTCACCTCAGTTTTCCTAAACTTTAAAAAAGATTCTTCCTGAATGTAGGTACCTAACCTCCCTTTTCTTAGAGTATTTAATTTGGAAAAGTTGCAATTGCAAATTCTGTCCCTTGCCCTTCGAAGCTGTATATAAATATCCAGCAAGGCCTCTTCCCAGGAGGATGTCTTTGTCAATAACCTGAGAGTCCTTCCCTGGTAATAGGATCACCAAGGATGACAGCGCTCCTCTCTTCAGGTTCCCGCAGGTCTGAAGGAGTCTGACTCTGGGAGTGCTCCATTCAAAGAAGGAACACAGCTTCCATCACAAGGATCTGAGTCCATGTACTTTGCCTTTCCGTTAGGCCAATTAGTAAGCACAGGTGGCTTCAGCCTCCCAATCTCAGCTCTTAAATCCCTCCAGATATTTATTTCACCAGAATGGCACTCAGTTTCTTCTCCCAGTGCAATACTCTTTGATACAGTCTTTCTTGACTGTTTAACTTTTTGCCGAGCAATTTGACACTTTTTTTTTCACATAATTCATCCTCAGAGATGTATGCAGCTTATGACTGTGAATGCCATAAGAAACACGTTAGCTTATGCAGTGTTAAGGCTGTGCCTTGAAGTCCCCCCAAAGCCTCATGTGGTCCTAGGTGGAGCTTTTTCAGAGGTTGCTGGATCTAGAGTGTGTGACGCTGGGACTGATTCATGGTGCAGTGCTAGGATCCAGGGCACTAGGATTCAGGGTGTGAGTGCTGCCCGCCCTCAGTAGCCTGGATAAAACACAAGGGGCAGAAGGAGCTATGGTTCCCTTGTTGCTTTGCTACTTCCTGCCTGCCATGGACTGTTTCTCCTCTGTCATGCCATCCCACCATGGAGCCAGCCGATTATGGACTGAAACCTCTACAAACTGTGAGCCAAATAAACCTTTCCCTTTTAACTTTGAGGGTTGGGTATTTTTTCTCAGCAACAAGAAAAGTAAACAAGACCTGAAGGTATAGGCAAACTCAACTAGTCCCTGTGTTCAGAGGTGGATTTCTCAAACATCCAAATCCTCCACATCCACCCTGCCCTCCTCCCCCAGCACTTCCCCTGCAAGACATAGCAAAATCGGAATCCAGCTTGAGATTTCCTCTGTAGCCATAGACATTTAAATGTGGCTAGTTCTGAGTGTGCTATAAGTGTAAAACACCATCTGTATTTTAGTAATTTACATGTTGAAATGATCATACTGAGATTAAAATTGTGTTATTAAAATATATTATGGAAATTCAAAGCACTTCTTTATTTTTACACTTTTCAAGGTGACCAGTGAGTGAAAAATTTAAAGTTGTGTAAGATGCTATTCCCACTATTTCTACTGAGCAGTGCTTATTTAGAGTCAACAATTTAACCTGGGTCATTGTGATGGTAATCTTGATTGTCAACCTGATCAGCTTGAAACAAGTCTAGACGACTGGTGAGGCACAGTGTCCTGTAAGCCTTGATGGATCCCTGGGTTGCGCCCTTGGAGACTATTCTGGTCCTGGCCCCTTCCTCTCCAGCTTTCTTCCCTTGTCCTTCCCTTCCCTTGCTCAAGGTTTCCACCGCGGCTTGAGTTGAGCAGCTTTCCTCTGCTGTGCCCCTCTGCCTTGGTAGTTTTTACCTTGCAGCCGGCCATGCATGGACTAAAATCATGAGAAAAAATACACCTCTCCTCCTTTGAGCTGTGGTGTCAGGAATTTGGTATCAGCAATGGGAAAGTGACCCAATTGAGGCAACTTCTATATTTCCTTTAAAGATTCTAGAAGGTGAGTCAGAGCTCTTATAATTCTGAAAGAACGTAACTATCCAGGATCAAGGAGATGGTAAGGGAAAGCGATTGTTTGCAGCAAAGTGAAGGAAGTTTTAACTTCTGATGTCACCACTTCCTGCTGTGGAAATATGGACAGTTCTCTTACATGGGTGGACTTCAACTTTTCATCTCTAATATATGAACATAATGCCTTTTATCATCTTCTTAAAGATATTAAGACAGTGTATCTGAAGCATTTATACAGTACTTATTTCATAAATGTTACTAATATGAAAAAAATTTGCACCAACAATTGGACCAGAATTCAGACATATTACACAACTATGAGTATTTCAAGACACAACAACAACGGATATGGAAGGCTTGTGCTTAGTAGCTGGCATCTAATTTTGCTTGCTAACTGTGAAAGGGAACAGTGTAGAGATTTTCTACCAAGACTAACATGTTTAGGAGGTAAATATTTTATTTATTTCTTGGCAACATTTTTATTGATAGAGTATACAATTTGGCTTTTTAAATAATCCTTTTGCTTGCAAAATTTATTTTGGGAATTTAATGATGATATTTTATAATTGTTAATATTAATAATTATAATTCATTAAAATTATTATTAAGATACTTATTGAGATATTAATTGATGTCATGCCGAGTTATTAACAACATTATTCATGAAGTCATTGACATGTACATGGCCAGGGCTTGCTGGCTGTAGCCATATGTTATGATTTTTAAAATATATTTGCATATATTTTTAAACATATTTAAATATCTCAGATGTCACAGTAATAATTCTAGCCACTACAAACATTCTATGTAATGTTTCTTTGGACACAGATTTATTTTCCATGAGAAAGAATTATTACTTCCTATTCATCACTCTTAAAGTTTATTGGAGCCACCATTATATAGTACCACAAATTTTGTGTCTTAAACAACATGAAGCTATTGTCTCACCGTTCTGATAACTTTTATGGTAATACAGAGCCCTAATGCTCTGTTATGATCTGTCTCCTGTCCCAGATTGTGTATATTTATGCTGGTTATCTGCTATTATAGAGCTTTACTTTAATCTGAATACCTCTTCATTTTCTGAGTCAGAAATCAGACTCTGCGTAGTAGAAAGACTATAAAACTGTGTCAGGGAGACTTAAATTTTACTTCTGTCTCTGATTTACTTTTGTGACTCAGAATCCTCATCTGTGCCTTTGATACTTGGTTTGTTCAGATATAAAATCAGATAGACTTGATGATTTTGAAAGTGCCTTATGACTCCATTTCTCCAGAATTTATTAAAATACAAGTTAATCTTAATTTACCTCTAGGCCTGAAAGTGTCTCTAATATTTTTGTATGAATTATAAAACAAATAGAAACCTCCCTTTTTTTCTGAGAAAGTGCCATAAATGCAAAAATTTATGTTGAGCGTAAATTTCAATGTTCTCCTCAGGCAATTTGTATGAAGAAGGTTCTGAGGAGTGAAGGTCAGGTAGAGAGAATAAGACTGAAGGGAAAGGAAAAATTATGAGAAAAGGAAAAAATGGAAACCAAGTCTGTTTAAATAGGGAAGGGCCCACAGGTAATGGGGAAAAAATAAGAACAAAGATACACCATGTACAGGTACAAGCACTCAACGATAAATGTAAACAAATTGTATACCTAAAGTGTACCAATAAAAGAATTTAAGCAAAAAAAAAAAAAAGAACGAGGGACAAGAAAGTGTCATATCTGATTGGTGCAATATGCTAACGTGAGTAACCTCAGGTTGGGGGAAAAGGTGTCTGGCTACTGGCTGGGTCCAGGAAGGGGCAGCTTGTGGAGAGTTGTGTACAAAGATGTTTTTGCTATGTCTGTAACCACATACATCCTGACGGCTCAGGGCCATCAGTGGTCAGTGCTTTGGCTGTCAGGACACTAAGGTGGTTGGTGGGCACCTCTGTCCCTGAAAAGCATTGCAGTAGAGTTAGGAGAGAAACATCTGTTGTTAACCCAAGCCTCTATTTTTATGGACTACAACCTAGAACCGCTGCATGGTTTCATGAGTTAGATTTGTCACCTAGGGTTACAGTACACGAAAGACAATGATACATCAAAACAACAGAACTTATACTGCCGTAGTTCTGGAGAACAGGAGACCCGAATGAAGGTGCTGAGAGACCATTTCCCCCCATGTCACCAAAGGGGGGTCCTCCACACCTTTACCAACTGATGGCAGCTTCAGGCCTCTGCTCAAGGCAGCACTCCTGTAAACTGTTGCACCTCTTCATCTCTCCTGTTTTCTCTTGGCTTTTTTCTCACATTCTTATAAACACAATTGTACTTGAATTTATAGTTAGCTTGCATAATCAAGAATTCATTCATTTTGAGATTCTAAAGCTAATTTTGTTAAGAGAAACACTTTCCTAAATAAAAACACATATATAGATATTAGGCGGTCAGATATTTTGAGAAGCCACCATTCAACAATTGCATAGGACTTCTGGGAAATAAAATCCTCAACTTACATTTTAACAGGGCAGACTCAATAGTTAACATTTTTTTCTGTTTTCATCTGTCTATGCTTTTGAATTCTTTTCTAAGCAATCTGAATACCAAAATCATGCTTTCATATAAAACAGCATAATTCTTCTTCTTTTTTTTTTCTCCATTAACTTTATTGGTACATTTTAGGTATAAAATACAGTTACATTCATCATTGGGATCTTGCACCATTACATGAGTCTCTTGGTTCATATTTTTTTCCCCTTCCCTTGCCCTCCATCCCCTCCACCCTACCTTATTTGCAAAGACTTTGTTTCCTTTTTTTCCTCTTCTCATATTTTCTTCCTTTCCCTTTTTTCCCTTCCTCTACCCCTCCCAAATCCACTGCTCTTTTAAACCTTTTCTTCCTGTACACAATACCAGTTATACATTTTTTAAATTACAATATTAAGATCTAGGAGACATTACCACAGATTTTACAGAATTTAAAAGGATATAGAAAGCATATTACAAAAATCTTTTTAGAAATAAATTTGACAACTTTTAAGAAGTAACTTAGAAGACTAATGAAACTAACTCTGGAGGAAATATAAAATTTGAATAGCACCTATTAAAGAAAATATATTCCTAGCTTGAAAACCTACCTATATGACAACAGCAGGCTCATAAACATTTTAACTGATAAATTATATCAAACAATTAAAGCAGAAAAAAGAAGGAACACTTCCCCCTCATTTGAGGAAATCAACATTGTGCTAATCCTAAAACTGGGTAAAGATAATAGAAGAAAAAAGTATGACCATAGATAGAAATTTGTTTAACAAAACAAACTCTTAGAAGTCAGATCTGGCAGTATGTAGAAAGTGGTTTTATTATACAGATGGCAGTGTTGGTTCAGCACTGGAAGATCCACACCCAAAAGTAATCATTTTAATAGAGGAAAGGAGAAAGCCATATGATCCTGTCACTAGTTGGAGAAAAAGTATTGGACTAAATTCTACAGCTGATCATGGTAAAAGCTATCAGGAGACTAGAAGTAGAACAGAAACTTCTCAACAGATCAAAGACATGTACTCCATACTTTCAGCAAAAATGCCTTATATGAATGGAAAAGCTACAATGCTTTCTCCTTGAGGTGGGGAACAAGGGCAGATATGCCTACTCTTCATCCGTCCATTAAATTTTGAAACATAGGCCTAAACCAAAATAGTCTGGCAATGAAGTGACACAACTAGGCTAGGATTGGCATGGCAGAAGCAAAATCTTTATATGTAGATGAAATGATCATCTACAGAGAAAATACTAAGAAATCTCTAGGAGCCCCTAGAACTTGTACTTGAATTTAGCAGGATTAGAAAACACAAGGTATATATAAAAATTCAGGTCTGTGTATACTTGCTATAAGTGAAGAGCTGGATATTGAAATTTAAAAGTTATGTAGAAGAACAAAGGACCCAGAAAAGCCAAAAACAAAAACAAAAACAGTGTTGGAAGACATTTAGTACCTAATTTTAAGACTTCTTCTAAAGCTACAGTAATGAAGGCAGTGTTGGTGTAAGGAAAGACATATAGATCATTGGAATAAAACAGAGAATCTAGAAATAGAACCACACATATATGGTCCACTGAGTTTTGAAAGATTATTTAACATTAGCATTTTATAAAATATAAACTTGATTCAAGAGCTGAGGAAGAGATAGTGTCTTCGGCAAATGGCACTAGAACACCTGGTATCCGTATATAAAAATTAACCTCAACCCTTTTTTTCCATACATGAAAATAACTTGAAGGGATCTATGAACCTAAATAAGAAAGCCTAAAAGTATAAAATTTTAAGAAGAAATTATAAGGGAAAATATTTATGAACTCAGGGTAGGCAAGAACTACATAAGATACAAAAAACATGATGTATAAAAGAAAAAAATTGATAAATGAGATTCCATCTAAATTTAGAACTTTAAATGACATCATTAATATGAAAAGTAGTCCTTAAACAGACCATATTTACAATGCATATAACCTATGAGCAGAATATATAAAGAATTCTTAGAGCTCATTAATAGACAGCCCAATTAAAATGTAGACATAAGAAGATGATAAATAGCAAGTATAGCACAAGGAATGGTGTGCAACTCTAGAATCAGAAAAATACTAATCAGTACAATAATAAGATTGAATTATACACTCATTAGGGAGATGAAGTCAAAAGTTTTAAAAGCCTTGTCATGACTTTTTCTTTTTGTTGGATTCTCCCCCTTTGCCTTTAATTTGTCACGCCCAATGGATCATTCTGCTGGGTTTCCTGGGGTTGTGAGCCTCATTGTCTTTTCCTAGGGTATTGTCTAAAATTTTTTGGAGTGCCGGTTTGATATTCATGAAGTTCCTGAGGTGCTCTTTATCAAGAAAGTATCTTATTTCTCCATCAATTTTGAAAGATAGTTTTGCAGGGTACATCAGTCTGGGTTGGAGGCTGTTTTCCTTTAGGGCTTAAAATACATCACTCCAAGCTCTTCTTGCCTTGAGGGTTTGCATTGAGAAGTCTGCTATGATTCTGATGGGCTTTCCTTTGTATGTGATTTGTTTCTTTTCTCTCACTGCTTGTAGAATTTTGTTCTTCTGTTGGATTTCTGGAATCCTAACTATTATATGCCTATGTGTAGATTTTTTTTGATTAAAGCTAGCTGGAGTCCTATATGCCTCATTTATCTGTATGTCAAGTTCTTTCCCCCTCCTTGGGAAGTTTTCTGCCATCACTTCTATGAACAGTTTTTTTATGTCATCTGCACTCTCTCCTCTTTCTTCATTGACTCCAATCAGTCTTATGTTATTCTTCTTTGCATCATCTAGCAGCTGCTGGATTGATTTGTCATGTTCCCTTACAATTTTAAAGCAATTTTTCTTTTCCTCCTCACTAATTGCAATCTTTTCTTCTATATGTGAAATTCCATCCTCACATTGGTTCATTCTGCTGCACAGACTTTCCATGGAGTTTTTAATCTCTTGGAAATGTTTGTATCTGTTTTATGGATTCCATTTGTTTCCTATGTTGGGATTCCATCACGTTCCTCAGATCCTCTATTTTTTTATCTGTGTCCTCTCTAGATTTATTAATCATGTCTTGCACCATGAGCAAAATCTTTGCTGTTATCTGAATAATTATTTCTGATTTCATTTTTCCCAGATCCTCTTTTATTGCCAGTTCAGAGAGTCCAGGTGTTTTAGTATCAAAGTGTTCCATCTCGTTTCCCTTTGGGGTTGCTTTAGGTGATCTGGAAGTCTGTTTTTGAGGCTTGTTTATGTGTCTTCTCATTTCCACGGGGGGACGAGGGTGCTGCTGGCACCCACGTGACTCACCTTCTCTGCCCTAGGAGCTTGGCATGGCAGTGGGGGGCTTCCTTCTGGGTCCTGGGACCAGCTGAGCTTCACTGCCCTAGGAGCCTGGGATGGAGGCGGGGGAGCTTCCTTCTGGGTGCTGGGACTGGCTCACCTTCTTGGTCCTAGGAGCCTGGGATGGCAGTGGGGCAGCTTCCTTCTGGGTGCTGGGACCGGCTGAGCTTCACTGCCCTAGGAGCCTGGGATGGAGGCGGGGAGCTCATTCATAATTCTTCTTTATTAAACTGAAAATGCACTAACCTTCCATCTAAAATAGACCCATGATGTACCATTTTCCATGTTTTTCATGTTTATTTATCATCCAGTATATTCATTGGTCATCTAGATGATTTCATGCTCCTCTTGTGATATTTTGAACCTACAGTACTGAAATTTCTGTTTAATCATTATAACTCATCCTTAACAGTATTTATTTTTCAGACGCTTAATAAAAAGAATAGAAAAATTAAATGAAATGAAATATCCATGCAAAAATATTCATGTCAAAACAAAGGAATATTACTAACTACTGAAGCTTTTATTTTTACAGTTGGTCACATGCATAATACCTTGTGTTCCAAATTTCTGTCGATCTCTATATGTTTTCCTTTCACAAAGCTCCCCAGCTGGCCATAATTCCATAGCCAAATTTTTATTTCTGAACTATCTGTGCCCCAGTTTAATGAATGAAATATATTGTTAACATTTTAAAAAAAGAAATAAGAATATGTAGCAGGATCCCATAGGATATCATATATCCCTGTTATGATAGTCCCTGACTCTTTTTCCTTTTAGAAAACAGTTTTTCCCTTGGTAATCTGGATTAATCACCCCCACATTGTACAGTTACATTTTCCTCTTTCTATTTGTTCCCTGCTATCAAATGCCCAAAAGTTGCCAAAAGCAGCCTTCCTGAGGAAAGTTAAAGAAAAGAGAGAGAGGAATGTGGGGATGAGGAAGGAGGTGGGAGAGAGAGATTCTGATGTTCTAATGTACAGTAGATGACTATGGATTACAACAGTTTATCATTCATTTTTTTTTTTTCTTTTGGTACTGGGGATCGAACTCGGGTTCTTGAGTTTGCGAGGCAGGCAGAGGAACCACTGAGTTAAATCCCTGGCCAGCTTATCATACATTTTATAAAGAACTAGAAGCAAGGAGTTGAGAGGCTTCTCAACAAATAAATTATTAATGTTTAAGAAGATGGAAATAGTAATTCATGTGATTTGATCTTTGTACATTGTATACATGAATTGTAGTGTACCTCATAAATATGTCCAAGTGTTATGTGTCAATTTAAGAAAAATATTTTTTTAAATGGTTCCTTTTTCTAGCCCCTGCTGGAAGCCCAGGGAAAATTTGCTCTGATATTTACCATGAGAACTTGGTTGGGCTCCCAGAGGTGAAATTCTTGAATGTATTTGCCCCCCAGTGGATTCCTTCAAAGTTTATAACTTCCAGCCTCATCCACCTTGAGCCTCTAGACTTTTGCCAATTGCAGTTCAGGTTTTGCTACCTCACCCTTAGCTCCTGTGGAGGATTCTGCTGCTGGGTTTGTACTCCGGTAAATTATGGCTTTGAGTCTGTCTGTCCATCTGTCCCTAACCTTTGAAGAAATGTTTTTTCCTGGAACCTCATTTCTCTTATTGATCTAAGAATCTAAGATTAGTTGATAATTTCACATCTGTTCAACTTTTAATTTGCTACTGAAATTGAGAGGCAATCTACCTCCCTCTCTGTGGGTTTAGAAACTAGAATAAAAATTTTTTCAAAGTATTTTCAATTTCAATGATCATCAACAATTTTATACCTCTTTAAAAATGTATTTACTTCACATACTCTCATTAAAAAATGGCATCTAAAATATTCTTGAATGTGGAGGCAAACATTCTTTGAGTAAGAACTAAATAATTTATTAGAAAGTTAAACTTTTACTTGCTCATGGTGACTGTAATACATATTTTGCTCCAGCCAGGCATGGTGGTACATGCCATACCAGAACTTGGGAGGCTGAAGTAGAAGAGTCACCAGGAGTTCAAGACCAGTTTGAGTTACATAGTGAGTTCAAGGCCAGCCTGAAGTATACAGTGAGCTCCCGCCTCAAAAAGACAAAGAACGAACAAACAAACAAGAAACTTCACTTTTTTTGCTCCAAGCAAAATAATCTTAAACCAGTGCGGCTGTTTTCATTGAGTTGCAAACTATATTATTGTTCCTTCAGTGTAATAGAGATGGCTTAAACTATGCCTAAATGTGTCTGGGATACTTATTTTTCTTACTTTTTTTTAAGCAGATGAAACTTTGTAACTGATTGTGTTTTACTTTATAATTATATTTAATTCAAATGTATTTTCAACATAGTTTCAAAAAATCCATCTCTTTCTTAACTGATCATAGTGCTTTAATTTCCAAAGTAATGATATAGTTTAAAATTCTGAATAAATTCTCCCAGGGCTTTTAAATATTCTACTTTTATTATTTTAAGCTTATTAATTGCATTATAATTTTATGGCATTTTAGAATTGGGGATCATAAGACATGTTTATAATTTATCCAGGCTTCATTTCCATGCATATTTTGAAGAGATTTTGTAAAAATAACTGATTTATTCTCAGAGAAAAGATGTCCCAAAGGCCACCTACTCAAAACTTCAGACAATAAAGGATAGAAGGGTAAATTTAATCACCATATATATGATGTGGGATTGTGGGTTGAGGACAATATGAGAAATTATAATTTATAAGCAATATATCTGAGAAAAATAAATCTACTGAAATTTATTTAATACAATATTCTTAATTTTCATATTCAAGATAAATGTCATTCCAATGAATTCCTTCAAAGGACTGAGTAGTGTGCTATTGAGGAGAGAAGAAAATTATTTTCTGGGTAAAAAATATATCAATGAACCATCAGATTTATTGACATATATTATCTCCAGGAAAGGAAAATCAATTAATTTCCCCAAATTCTGTGTTTAGCAATGTGGGACTAGTATACATGAGGAAGTAAATCTCTGACCTGTAGAACCTCCTGTGAGCATTAAAAATCAGAACCATGGAAAAATATTGTGCTACAAAAGGCAATAGGGATATTATCTCCACAAAGAAGCACAGGATAAATGATGAGAATTGAGAATTGGTGTAGCTTCCAGGTCAGGTCTCGAAAAGGAAGTGAGTAAAGTGAGTAAAAATCATGTTATGGTTTATATCTGGATCACCCTCCAAACTTTGTTTCATGTGATCACAGAGCTTTTGGGAGGTGACTGGATCCTTGAGGCACAGTACTTAGCACTGGATCTACCCACTGACCAATTCATAGCTAAACATACCTCTAGGGCCAAGGTGAAAGAGATGGGCCACTGGAGGCATGACTTTGGAGTTGTGCACCTGCCAGGCTCTTCCATTCTCTCTCCTTTCTGGCTGCTATAAGGTGAGCAGTTATCCTCCCCATGCCCTTCATATGATGTTTCTGCCTTGGGGGGTTTAACTGACCATGGACTGAACCACTGAAAACCTGAAGCCGAAATAAATACTTTGCCTTTAAATTTGTGGTGCCAGGTAATTTGTACCAGTAATGGGAAAGTGAATGATATATAAGATGAAATGATAATATCTTATGCTGAAGTAGCAGTAGCTAAGTGTCACTGACTATTGTATGTGTTTCCTACATGCTAGTATATTTAGTCCACATTATAAGTTCAATGAAGTAAGTACTTCTGTCATCTTTCTAAAAATGAGAAAATAAGAACATGGAGCTTTTCATTCAGTTATATTTGTGATGCAGAATAATTACATTATCTTGTGGGTTTGGCACAAATGCATATCACATCTTCATCATTTTCACTGTTTCTTTCCTATTATGCACAAATCTCCAACCCCTTTCCACAGTGTCTCCTATGTCCTGGTTTCCTACCATGTCTCTTTTATTTGTTCTTTGAATTACTTCAATTTTGGGTTTCTCATATTAGAGACACCATGAGATATTTAAGCTTCTGTGTCTCCTTCATTTCACTTTACTTTATGGTCTAAGGAGCCATCCATTTTACTGTATTTTAGTATATGTGCTGCCAAAGCAAGCACCATTTTACAATAAATGATTCAAACTTATCCTTCTTTATTTCAGAGTAATATCCCAGTATGTATCAATATCACATTTTCTTTACCCATTCTTCTCTTGATGGACATAATAGTTACTTCCCAGATTTAGCTATTATGAGTTGTGGTGCTATAAAGATGGTATACATGTGGCACTGTAATAAGATGTCTTTAAGTCTCTCAGGAAGATATCTAGAAGGAGAATACCTAGGTCAAAGGAAATTTGTACTTTTAGGCTTCTGAGGGATGTTTACATTGACTTCCATAGTGGTTGTACTACTTTACATTTCTACTAACAATATAGGATTTGCTTTTCCCTGCAGCCTTGACAGCGTTTGTTATTATTTGATTTCTTGATGATAGCTATTCTTTCTGGATTAAGATGGACTCTCTTACTTCAAAGTTTTTATTTGTGTTTATCTAAAAGCCAGAGGTGCTAAACATATTTTCGTGTATTTATTGGCCACTTGTTCATCTGAGAAGTGTCTATTCATTTCAGTTGCTCATTTTTGAATTTTTTTTATTTTTGAAAGCCTAATATTTTTGAGATCTTTATAGATTCTAGATATTAGTCCTCTGACTGAGGAGTTCTCTGTCTAGGAGAATTTTTTCCCATTCTGTAGGTTGTCTCTTCACTCTGTTGTTTGTTTCCTTGGCTGTACAGAAACTATTTCATTTGATATAATCTCATTTGCCAATTTCTGGTATTGTCTTTTCCAACTGATGTTCTGTTCAGGAAGTCCTTGACTATGCCTATGTCTTCAAGAGTTTATAGAATTCTTTCTTCCAATAGACCCAGTGTTTCTTTTTTATATCTACATATTTGAATGATTTTAATTTGGTTTTAGAGAAAGGTAAGAGATACAAATCCAGAATAATTCTTCTGCAAGTGGATAACCAGCTTCCCCAGCATTACTTGCTGAGAGACAATCTTCTCTCCAGCATTTCTTGTTGTCACCTTTGTCAAATTATAAGGCTGAAGGTACCAGGGGCTGTTTCTGTGTCCTCTGTTCCATTCCCTTGGTCAACATGTCTGTTTGGGGGTCAGTACCAAGTACCATGCTGTTTTTAACCTCTATAGTTTTGTAGTTCAACCTCAAATCCAGGATTGCAAGGCCTCCTGCTTTGCTCTTGTTTTTCCAGATTACCTTGGTGATTTGGGTAGCTTCTGGTTCCATATAAACATTATAAGTTTTTTTCCTATGTTGTGGAAAATGCTGTTGGTATTTTGATTGGAATTTTGTTAAACCTATATATCATTTTTGATAATAATGCCATCCTAGCAGTATATTGGTTCAGACTTTCGAACAAGTGACTCCACTGAGAAAGAAAATAAGAAACAATCCCATTCACAATAGCTTCAAAAATTAAATATTTAGGATCTCATCTAACCAAGAAATTGAAAGACTTCCATGAAGAAAACTAGTGCTCTGAAAGAAAGAGATTAAAGAGGACATCAGAAAAGCAACCTTGTTTTGACTAGGCAGAGCCAGTACTCCCAGCCGGAGTTTAAATGGCCTATTCATATTAAAGTGCCAATGAGCAATGAACAAGGGAAAATGGCCCCAACACATGGTCTGGCCCTCGGATTTTACCATAAACCATCTTAGACTGCTTTTCCGCCTGTGATGGGGTAGGTTGACATTCGGTCAAGTTTTACCAGGCATGTGTTGTACTATAATTTTGTTGTAGTGTTAGACATGTGCCTTTTGCCAGATATTTGTTTTTATAAATGTCTACTATTCTTTCTGACTTTCCATTTATTAAGCACTATATTTTGAAGAGCAAGTATTTTTCATTTTAATTAAGCCCCATTTTTTATTATGCCCTATTTTTATGTTTGACTTGAGAAAACTTTGATTAAGTTAAAGTCACTACGATTTTTCTCCCATGCTTATTAAAATAAATCTTATGGATCCTATGTTTAGGTAGTTTATCTATCTGTTGTTGTTATAAATGATATGAGGTGATGACCAGGGTTTGTACATTTGTGGGGTTTTTGTTTGTTTTTGGTTTTTTTTTTGGTACCAGGGATCGAACTCGGGACCTTAGGCTTGCAGGGCAGGAGCCAGAACCACTGAGCTAAATCCCCAGCATTTGTTTTTAATGCAGGTATCCACATGCTCCAGAAGCCATGTGTGGAGATGAAAATTATCAAATGCACATTGAATTAAAGATATCTTTTGTTCTGAAATATTTTCCTTATAAAAATGAAAGTATCAGTTCTGTCCTCCAAAATATCTTCACATAGAAATACGGATGAAATGGTGGCCTGGAAGTTGAAGTACAATTCAGTAGTTTTGAACACACAGCCTCTCTAAGACCAGTGACAGCAAACCGACCATGGCCTCCACATTTCTCTGACATGAAACCAAATAATGGCTGAGGAGGATGTGTTCTGGCAGTAACAAAATGCTCAAATAATTACACATGCAAATATCACATCCAGTCATGCAGGTAGTTAAAAGTGTATTCAAATATCCCATTTCAAGAAATAAACAATTCTCTGGAATATGAGAAGGGCGTTTTTTTCTTATAAAATAGAATTGTGTAATTTCTTTGCTTACTGAAACTTGAGGTATTAAGGGATATTATGTATGCAGGGACAGAATTTCTGGATTAAATAAAGCAGATTTTAGTTACAGTTGGGACTCCTATAAGATCTCAGGAAAACTAGAGAGATCTTTTTTTTAGCTACCTTCAAATAATTCTTGTATTGCTCTTGCTTGGGTGGGTCTTAGTGGTAATTTATAATTGAACTTCATTTCAGCTACAGGATGAAAAAAACATCTTGAGCTGATTTTAGGGGCTATGTTTATTTTTTGTGGTTTTATTTTTTGTTCATTGCATTATTTATCACTCTTAGTTTTACATCTTAGAATAGCAATAGTATTTCTTTGCTGTTCCTCATGTGATTGTTGCCAGGATAAAAAAGGTAAGTGAAATAATTGTATAAATTATAAATAGTATATGTGCACAGCAATACATGGTAAAGTGACAAACAGATATTCTGAAAGTCTGATTGTGAAGATTCCAAGTAGGTAGATGTGAAAATGCTTGTTTTTAAGCCCAGTTTTAATATTACCTACTACTGATATATATATATATATATATATATATATATATATATTTGTGTCTATGTATATGTGTGATAAAACTGGATATGATCATTGGATAAATATTACACATATATTTCTCTTTGAAAAGTTGAAAGTGTCTGCCTGAAAATTATGTTGCACAAATTTTTGAGGGTTTTTTTTTCAGTACTCTTTATTTTGGGTAGAGTTTTTGGTAGATTAAGGATGTCTTATGCAGGTGGCAAGTGGAAGTACTATATATTTTTCATTCATAACATAGTTACTTTTACTCCTTTAGTTATTTCTCCTCTTTTCTTACTCTTAAATTCTTAGTTCTGTATTCTTGCTGTTAGGTTCCACATCGTTTCATGATCCAGCTAAAATCCATCATTTCATAACTTGTTGATGGAACTAAATTACCAGGCTCTCTGTTAACATAGTATCCTCTGAAGTTCTCTGTTTTTAAATTATGGTCCATCCACCACCAGCTCATCAGTGAGTGTCCTTTCCTTCATAGTACAAGCTGTTCTTTATCCTACAGCTATTTTATAAAATCACTGGAAATTACAAAGTTCCACTTCAGCCCATACAACTTGGGGACTAAATCAGTTACTCTTACAGTATTATAAATGCCTCTTTCCTTTCTCCGGTACAATACAAATTAGAGTGGTTTTCTGTGGAGAGGACGGAGAAAGACTTCTGACCAGATGCTCAGTAGATGAAAGGAATCAGATAATAGTCAGACCTCCTCTTGGAGAAATAGCTCAAAATCTTTAGCTCTGTCTTGAGCTGCTGTTTTCAAACCTTGCCAATGTGCTTAGCAAACTAGAGCTTTTGCACTGAGAAGAGACTAAGGAATAAAGGGACCATCACCTGGGTTTTGCCATGGAATTGGTAAGGGCATCAGGTCTCAATTCTCAAGAGACGATTTGCAGATTTTCATTGTCACATTTCCAACATGGCAATGTTGTGCTTCTGTTTTATATTGCAGCCTATCTACATCCTTGATGGTGATTATAAAGAAATAATGGTAGTAGAAAACCCTTCCCTATGTCTGCTCTGTGTCATCCTCTTGGCTCATGAAGATCTCAGTCCTCACTTTCACTTCAGAAATGGCAGAGAGCAGCACTTCCTTTCCTGGAACAGGCAGAGAGTGATGTGAACAGGTATAAATAAAAGCCACTCTGTGCTTTATGATGTGTGGATTAGTAAAGGCACTAAACCATTCTAATGACAGATAAGGAACTTATATCCACTGTTGCTGAAAGAAATAAAACTATTTCATCATAAATTAAAGAGGACTAAAACGTTGCAAGCTCATCAGTAGTACCTCAGCAACAAAGAGGTAGAATTTTATGCTCATTATGAAGCACCTTCATTCATTAACACCCACCATCTTTTCTTCTATTTCCTTGCTGTCAGTGTTCTCAAAAACTTATGGAAAACACCAAATTTTGCATAATATATAAGAATAATATGGGTCAGGATGTTATCGTGTTTAAGAGGAATGCTAGCATATCCTTATTCCATGTTGCACTGTTAATTTTTATTTCATTGACAGTCTCATTGAGATAGCAGCTGTGCACCAAGCTTGAATGGCATGATTTACTGCTCAAAGATTAAATCTGGATTTGTAATAAATGGTTAGACCGTGGATCCAGAAAATATAATTCTTAAAATGTTACAGTAGGAGCACCACTTCCTCATACTGATAAAACCTGGTGCCATGTGTTGATTCACCGGCACAGGCTGTTACAGAATATAGTGTCATAAAAATTGGGTGGAGGAGTATGTTCACCGGACATCTCTTCGTATCCTGTCGACTGTTATGTTTATCACTCTTGTCCCTGGATTTTTGCTGGTGCAACTGGATAATACGTTTCCACAAGCTCTGAGCCTTGTGCTCTGCACTTTTCACCCCCATCTTTTTCAGGATGTAAGGTGTCTGCAGATACAGCTCAACACTAAATCTGGAAATGCACTCCAGGAATATGGGAGAATTGAAACCCTACCCCTTTAATTGACAAATTTATGAAAATAGCCATGGGGCAATCGCCTTCCCATTTTAGTCCTGAGACAATTTTCCTGTCACCCCTTTCAAGAAAGTTAAGTAAATGGCATGTCTACTCATCCTTTATGTTTTCTTGTCCAAAATTGGAGAAGTACAGCATTTTTCTTGACCATGTGGTCTCAGAAATTCATGTAAAACAGTTTTCTAGGTAGGCATTATCAATTGGCTGAGTTTAGTATCCTTCCCACAGTTTAATTTCCACTCCTCCAGGGAGAAATCGTATCATAGATAATCATGGATTCTCTCTTAATTCTGTAATCACTGATCCCTGTGGATCAGGAAGACTTACCTGAACAACTGTAATCAACTCATACTTTTGGTGAGAGAATGCAAAACATAACAAGGAAGTCATAATGCATTTTTTACACTGCACAAGATCATTAGACTCTCTTAAGACCCCCAAAAGGCAAGATTTTTTTATAAGCATATAGTTACTTTAGGAACTAGAATATTACACTTGATCTTAGCCAAAAGGCCAAGAAGGAATAGGAACCAGAATATTAACAGAATCATAATATAAAAAATAATACTAGGCAGTAGAAGATGGTGTAATATTTCTAAAACTGTAAACCACATATCAGCTGTAACAGAATCCTCAAGGCAATTCTTTGGGCTCATTAGCTGTTGTATTCCTCATGTTTTCATGATTTTTGAAAGAGATTTAATATTGGTCATCCTATGTCTTCTGACCATATTCCATTTGATACATGGGTATCTGCTCTCCTCTTCTACTCCACGGACAGCCAAGATGGAAAATGGCCCCAAGAGCATCAATCACCAGTGGTCCATAGTAGCAATAAACTTGGTAACATAATTTTACACCATCTACCCTTATTGTCCCATTATTTGAGACCTCTGCAGTAGGTTCTGATCTCCTGCTCCATGCTCTGGTGCAAGGCTGAGAAAAAACTAAAAGACATAACTAAAGAAACAGAGAAACTGGGGAGCCAGGATGACCAATGATATCCTCATCTACTCCTTGTCTTAAATATACTAGCTTCCAAATAAGATTTTGATTGGCTGTTTTTTAAGAGAAATTGAAAAATATAGACACAATTATTTCCAAAGCTCACTGTTATCCTGAGGAGTACCAGTGCGGGAATTTAACCCAAACTTA